>NC_079152.1:53778784-54099096 GCF_947563725.1 Argiope bruennichi
TGTTTTAAAGTTGTCTTTATAGAAATGCTGATAAGAGACAAATTCAAAATATCTATTATATAAAAATTAAAAAATCTTTGAAAATAAATATTTTTTCATCATTTATGATATTACAATTTGAATATTAAGTTTATATTATAATAATTCAATATGGTATCATATATTTCTGCCCATCATTTTAATTTACTCTGCAGAATTAATCAAGCATTTAAGTATCTTGAGAAAACAAACTGATGATATATGGTTAATATTTATTATATTTCTAAGTTTCATATTAAAAAATAAAATAAAATAAATAAAGGATTTCTGTCTCTGCATTCAAAAAGTAATGCGAGAAAACTACAATATGAAGAGTAGAATATTTCATAAATGTGTACAGCAAATTTAAGTGCTTATCTCAGAAACCCCCATAATTTACAGACATTTGGCTTTAACTAAATTCATTTTGTAGTATATAGAAATTAATGAATCATACTAAATAGCAAAGTAATAAGAAACAAGTTTATGTTCAATTCCTATTTAAAATAATATATATAAAAATGACATTTTTACAATGATTTAGTTAAATCTTGCAACCAATATTATTTCAATATAAAAAGTAACAATTGTTGCTGTTTTTGAAAATTTTAAAATCAATCAATAATAAATGAACAAACTTTGAAATTTCAGTAAAAACATTTGAATAGATAAAAATTGTTATTTAAACAATTATAATAATTCAAGAAAAAAAAATTTAATAGCATATTTTATAGTATATTTCTTAAATAAATATTTACATAAAAATGTTTTTAAATAGGTAAACAGCCATTCCCTTTAATTTTTTAAACTATGAAAATTTTAATAATAAAATAAAATGAACCATTTTTTTATTAATTAGCAAACAATAAGATCAATCAATGCTTTAAAAAATGCCTTCATAAATTAATACAAATCTCAAAAACTTCATTGAATTTACTTTATTTGTTATGTAAAACAGATAAAGAACAAAGATGAAAATATTTATTTTAAATTTAGATATCTAAAACATATTTATGGCAGTTATGTAAGAAAAAATCTCTTTGAAAACACCCTTTTGTAACATACCTATTTTTACATAAAAATATTAAAGAAAAAAATTCAAATACTGATTTATTATTACATAAGTATCAAGTAATCTGCAAAAGATTGCAATTTTACACTTCATAGAAAATTTTGCAAAACTAAGTATAAAATTCAAAAAATGATAATTGGTATCCCATGTGTAATTGCATTCAATATATAATTTAATAAAATAATTTTATTTGAAAAAGACTATATGGAAAGAAAGTGGACAAAAGATATTTTTTCATTTTTATTCCACCCAAGACTTGTAATGTCCCAAAAATTGCAGGCGAGTCTAATAATGCATGTACTGGAAAAATTGATTTAAAAATATATATATAATATATAATACACATTATTTTACTATTTTCTGTTGTCTTGAGTTATAACACATAAATGAAAGAAAGATAGAAGGAAACTTTTTCAATATATATAAATTTTAAAAAAATGAATTTTAGAACTATTCATCTTGATCTTGTCCTTATTTCATCAACATCCTGGCTTCATTGGTCAATGAATATCTTTATTTCTATTCTACTTTTGAACTTACTTTTCTCCTTGCTCTTCAGCCTGTGTTTCGGAATGTGCTAAAAAGAAATAAAGCCAGTCTCATCTATAGGACATAATAAAATACATACAATTTTACGTCAAATAAGTAAATAATACATGCATTATTGATAACAAAATATAAATATTACTTATTTCACTTTTATAATTGAAATATCTAACACATTTACACAATGTACAATGCACATTGATTCCTTTAAAAACTTAAACAGAAAGACTACCATTTTTATGCAAAGTTAAAGAAAAACTATGACATCAATTAATAATAAGCCAAAATAGATTGTTCTCGTATCTGTACCTATGTATAACAATTCTTTAAATAAGAAATAAGATATTTCTTTTATTGACTTTTATTACTCTGCAAAAAAATTTATCAGAACAGAGGTAATTTAATTTATGACTAGTTTATTCTTGTTGTGCTTTATTAGACACAAAATATCTATTTCAAAATTAATTTACATTTTCAAAACTTTTCTGTTAGAATAGCAAAATATTTTATAAATTCTAAAAATGTAGATAAATATATGCAGGATATTTAGTCAAAGTTTAGACATTTATGCTTGGCAACAGCTGCAACTGGATTAAAAGAAAAATATTTAATATCCAAATCAAAGATTTTATAGAAATCAAATTTTAAAACATATAAGGAATGCATTATTACATAATTTAATGTCTAATTTTTAAAAATTCTCAGTTTTAATAAAAATAATGAAAAACAATTCCACAGTAAAATTTAAGTACCAGCACATATCTGAAATCTTTAGAAATTACTCAGTAAGATGTAATAATACAATGGGAATCAACAACCATTTTGAAGTAATCAGAAACAGAATTTTAAATATTATATAAGTGTGCCCAGTTTTGGAGCAAAATTCCATTAATCTCACTTTGTAGGATTACAGGCTAATTACAATACTATAAATAATTTTGGAATACTATGATGTATTTTCTTTTTCTTTGACTTTATGTGTGTGTAATATACAATAAAAACAGCTCCATCTTAAAATGTATTTTCTTTGTAATTAGTTTTCAAATGCATCCTAATGAAATCAAATATCCTAACTGAATAAACTAACAATATCAGCTTATTCATTGTAAATTATAATTGCATAATAAGTAGTCAATTTTAATTTCTTAATTACTTATGCATATTTAGTCACTAATTAGTTCCAAAACTAACATGAGGGAAAATAATTAACAATTAGTTTATAAAAATTAATAATTACATAATGCTTCATGAATTTTTAAAGAAAAATTTTAAAAGAAATTTTAATTGCAAACAACAAATTTTAATTTAAATACTGAACTTCAAAATAAATTTTCTTGGGGTTCCCCCCCCCTGAATGTGAGAAAATAGAGAGAATTGAAGTTAAAAAAAAACTTGCAGTGTAAATTTAAAATAAATATACATATAGGTAAATATTTTCATATTTATAAGAAAATTTTTTTAATGCTAAATATTTTCAAAATTCTTTCTTCTTGTTTATTTTTAAATTCTGTGAAGTTATTTTTCTTTCCCCTATTCAATACAAAGGCAGTCAAATACATAACTGTAATTATTCACTTACAACCATATGAATAATAAAAAAAAAGATATTGTAACTATACAAGAAAAACAGGAAAAAAGTAAGAATCAAGAAAACAGCTTTCAAAGAAAAATTTTTTTCTCCATGAAATAACAAAATGAATAGCAACTATCCCTGCATTTCCCTCTGAAGACTGAAATACTTAAGCGAAATTATACTACGTTAACTACAAATTATAAATATTCAACTCACATTAAATAAATTAGTTAGTTAAAACAAAACATAGAAAAAGTTAAAAGTACTGCAATATTTACACACTTGCTGATCCATCAAATTAATGTTGACTTAGAATAAATTAATGATAGCTTGACCATTAATTATTGATATTAAAAACCTTTAAACGCAAAAAAATGCACCAAATTTTTGTATATCAAGCTTAAAAAAAGAGTGTGCTGCAAAATTAATAATCACAGAATTTTAGACAAATGCAGATTTTTTTATATATATAAATGAAAAATTAAATATTCTTAAAATAAAAACCTCAGCATTACCTAATATTTTCTCATAAACAATAAAATTGCACAAATAATTTTTAAATGATTTCCTAAATATTCTGGTAAAAATATTTTATCAGGTAATATTATATTGCTTTTAATAGTAACATTATTAAGGTCATAATTAGAAATCAGACTTTAAAAAAAATAATAATTTTTGAAGCAATTGAACCAGAATATTTATTTATTTATCACACTTCCACCCATGCGATGCTTGAATAAACACGAGAGCAATGGGGAATTTAACATAAAATAGGTATTATTATTACTTACCAGATGAAGACATCCACTTTGGTGTGCAACAAATAACAGAATGTGGAACATATTTATTTGAATTTATTGACCCAATAACTGTTTTTTGATTTAATGTATAGCGTATTCCAGAGGATAATCGGGGAACGAATTGCGTGCAAAATCGAGTTACAAAATGTATCATTGGATAATAAAAGAAAAACTCAACCTAAAAATATAAATGTATAAACAATATAAACGTGAAAGAATTATTAAACATGAACTTCTCAATCCACAAAAAAAAAAAAAAAAATGTGATTTACGGTTTAAAGAATTGCGCGACGAGATTTATTTGCAAACTACCTTCGGTAATACGGAATTACGACTATTCATTTCATTTCATTATATGTGAGTACTCGGTTTAACCTATAGTGTTGACTTTAAGCTCTAATTCATATTGTCTTGAGAAAATATTTTGAAACTGATTGCATATAAATTCTAATAGAAACAAAATTCTTATATACTCAGAAGTATTAGAATTTTTAAATTTTTTAAGATGAGATTGAACTGAAACGAATTATTTACACATGTTCGAACTATTAGTAATGATAAGAAAAATCCATACATTCCTCAAATCTTTTTTTAATGAATTTGAGGAAATATAATATCTAATTGGGTGCGAAAAAACTATAATAGGGGCTCGACAGATTACTATTGTTATTAAATTATTGATTCGATGATCAATGTTTGTTGCAATATATATAACTTGTGGTGAAAGCTCATAAGCCAGTTAACAGCAGCTACGCTACATGAGCAATTGCTTTTGTATTATGGTTATATTACTGGACTGCGAACCACAAGGTCCCATGTTCTATCTTCGCTCATCCCAATCCGTCACATTGGTACCTCGGACGATGAACCTTCAACCTTCGTACAGCTGTTGTGGCGCCATCTACACACAGAAAAACCAAAGTCGTCAGACTCACTTGACGCAGCAACAGCAACCACTCACACACACGCTCTCGCTTGCCATAACGCTTGGCGCTACTCAAATGAGTACAGGCGCATTAGACTCAACAACTAAATACATCACCACTCAACAGCCATATCGTCCATCTCACCTCTGACTTACTGGAGGGAGTCTGTGGTGAAAGTTTATAAGCCAGTTTACAGCTACGCTACACCAGCAATTGCTTCTTTATTGTGGTCATGTTACTGGGCTGCGAACTACAAGGTCCCGGGTTCTGTCCTCGCCCATACCAATCCGCTACAAACTCTTAATTTAAATTCTAATTGATTGCCTAATTTTTATCTCAAATAAGTCTATGTTAATTTCATTATAAAGTTATAAAGTATTTCCCTATTCCCTGATCCAATTCCCCCTTTTTAATTAATTCTACAGGTGCTATAGGAAACTGATGACTTCAGCCTGTTCTCACGCTCCGAGCAAAGGAATAAAATTTCCTAATGTTTACAACATTCTTCTAAAGATACCTAAGATTCCCTTTCCTAAGACTACACGTGTCAAAGAAATCTCTATCAAAATCTCATACTAAAATCATTGAAGAAAAATCTATGTCTCTTTTGCTTTTGAGCAGCATTAGTGGCAGGGGAGCAATTGTCTGTCGACAGCCACTTGTTCCCCCCCCCTCCATTGGTGAGAGATTAAGAATTCCGTTGGCAAAAGTCTTCACCACTTTAGGATGGTTATGGAGAGCTAAACATTCTTGAATATGATAATTTAAAAATTACCTTAAATTTAATATGTTGTAAACAGTTGAAATATCCAAGTAATAGTTAGAGCGGTTTGACTATATTTGACAAAATAATCGATAGGGAAGTAAATCAATAAGATGTCGCGTTTTGCGGACAAATTTTGATCGACCGACTATAAACGCATGGCGATAGACTTCAAAGAAGTTAAATTCGCAGATTTTCAGACTTTGATTGAAATGTCATTCATCAAGCTTATAGTTTGCCTTACTTTTGGCTATATATCCGATAAAGTTAATAAGATATTGCATTCTGCCGAAATTTTTTGGTGGACCGCAGATTTTCAGATATTTGATTCAAATGTCGTTCATTCAGTTTATAAATTACATTACTTTTTGCAATATAATCAATAAAGTGACAAGTGAATAAGATTTCGCATTTAGCCAAATATTTTTCATCGGTCGAATAAGAACTCAATGTTAAGTTTACGATGTTTTTAGACATTTGATTTAAATATTACTCGTTCAGCTTACAAATGGAACTATATTCAGCAGAATAATCAATAAACTGCCAAATAAACAAGATGTAGCATTTTTGCCTACTAATCTTTGTCTTTCGGCTAAGATGTTATCACAGGTTCTGAGGAAAAAAATTGTTTTCATTGAGTAATTCGATTAACCGCTTGTTATTAGGGAAATATACTTTTAATTGAATTTTTCTTTTCATACTTGCTGTTCACCATTTCCAAACACTTCTGTAGATATCTCTAGGGCTAACCAATACTTGAATGGTTAAGAAAGGCCCAATATTCTGCATCAAAATATTTTGCAGATCATGCTCAATCTTCTATTTGTTCGAAAAGAAAAAAATCTACAAATCAATTTTCAGAACTTTATAATCCACTAACAAAAAATTAAGCAAAAACGTAACCTAATTAGACTACATTAATTTTTTAATGTTAATAAAGTAATTTAATAATTTTCTTGTGAAACATTATTCTTTACTAACTGTTAAGGACAAAGTGCGCATGTGTACATTGGCGCAGCACCGGTTAGACCATTAACTTGGAGCAGTCACATTTGGCACAAATATATATAGGAGGGTAGGAATGTGCACTTTTGTGTGAATTTCACAAAATTTCAATCAATCGAAAATTAAGCGAGATTTTATATTTTACCAAGATAATTTCCAAAACAGATCATCATGCAAAAATGAATTCTGCGCCTAAAATTTAAAAAAAAATCTTTTAATGAAATTAATTAAGTTTGTATTTTTCTTGATTTTGGTAATTTTTTACACGCACGTACATAATTTTAAGCAAACCTTTTTTTATTGTTGCAAAAATTCATATATTTTTGAATTTTTACCTCAGACATTTAATAGCATCAATTTTTTACGTTAACAAGAGCTACAGAAGAGAGTTTCTGTTTTTTATCTGCGGTGCTTAATGAGGAACATGAAAATATTGTTACATAATCGCGAAAAACTATGTGGTTAGAAAATGGATGATCAATATAAGCCTAATGTTAATCATTTTATGGAATTAGTAGTAATTTATTCAAAATATTCCCTAAAATGACGAAATATATATATATATATATATATATATATATATATATATATATATATATATTGTTATCTGTCATATTTATAAAAGAAAATTTTCGATTTGCAAACATGAGGAATCTATTTTTTTATAGACAATAGAAAAAATATGCTTTTATATGAAATGTGAAAAAGCTCATATCAATTTAATAATATCTGAATCAGGCATAATAATAATTTTGACAGAAGAAAAAAAACACAATTTTATTTTTGAATCGCAAACTATTTTATTTTTTAAATTAATTTTATAAGTTAATACAACAAAAACAGGGTTTCATGAACTATAAATTTTTCTTTGGGTAATACGCAATAGCATTACGTTTAAAAAGAACCAAATAAAGAAGAATACAATCAACATAGTTTGGAGCCAAACTTAATGCATATGATTACATTTTTTTTTTTCCCTTATGAGTTTATTTTAACAAAGTGGTGGAAATCTGACTTGAAACATCATTCTCAGCAGCCAAAAAGAATCGCAACATGGGCAATTATCTAACATTTTTGGTATACTTCATAACTTTCTTTACAAAAATTGTAATGTACATAATAAATCAAAAAGCAACTTCTTTAAGTTTAATATAAAATGCTATAACTCCATACATTTCTTGGTTGAAAGCTAGAATTTAGCACACTCGCTAAGCGAAGATACGCCAATTTGTCTTATAACTGACTGAACGTACAGAAACGAAATGATTTACAAAGTAATTTTGTGGGCGAGAAGATGTCTTGGCATGGCTTAATAAAACGGGTTAACATAGTAACTAAAAATTAAATTTGTTTATCAAAATGAGTACTTTTTCGTTAGCTCAATAGCAGCTGTTACCAAACATGGAGCTAACAAAAAAATACATTTTTCTATAAGAAGTAGAAATATGTTTTATATCATTAAACATAGGATCTTTTGTAAAGAAACATAATTTTATCCGAGCATGCATTTTAGCTGTTGTAAAAATAACAGAAAAGTACATAGCTACAAGTTCAAGTTACTTCATAGAAGAAAACTTCCAAAACCTAAAATTCTTTTCATGCTGTCCCAATAAAACTTCTTCCATCCTTCTCTCGTAAATTCTAGAAAGTCTTTTGGAATATCTTTGTGGTGAATATTTATTTCTGTACAATCTGACCTTTCATTAATATCAATAGACACATTGGAAAAATGTCCTTCAGGCCAAGTTCTGAATCTCCATTTTTGCTCTATTAATCGATACGGAACAAGTTTAGTAAAATAACCTTGAACGTTACCATCAAACAATTCGAATCTGCCTCCTTCTTCAGTTTCTAAAATGCAATTACTTTGAGTAAAGGCTTGAACTAATTCTTTCAAAGTCATAGCTAAATAGAATTCCTGCGCAGTGCACTTAAATGTTTCCGTGTTACTTATTTCACAAGTTTCGAAGATATCACTTTTAGCAGTTTTTGAACCTGTTTCGTCAAATAATTTAATTTTTTCGATGCTTTTTTTGCATTTAAACATGTCTTTTTGTACGTTGTCTTTCACAGGCAAAATAAGTTCATTTGCGAATTCTTCTTTCAAAGAAGTTACGTATTCTTTCAGATTCTTACGAATAACTTCAACGCAAGCTTCTTGAATTGCATCTCTGATAACTTCTCCTTTGGCTCCATTTGTTTCTGAATGCACACGGATTTTAATATCGTTAATGTCGTGGTCTTCTGAAAAATTATGAATTTCAATATATCCTTCAACATCAGAGTCGTCATATTTTAAAGAACCAATCCATTTAAACTCTATTACCCAGTCATAGAAAACGATTAATTTAGATTTTCTATTATTTACAATAGCATCACCTTCGCATTTAGTCATTTCTACTATCACACACTGAGCAATTTCATCTTGTATCTTAGCTCCAATAAAAATTTTCTTTAACTTTTCTTTGGACCAGTAAGATGCATTTTTTTCAGACCAGTGCCAGTTGTTAACATTCTTTGCATCAGGCCGGTCTTCAACCAACCGTCGAGGATCACCTTTTCCCCATTTAGCCATCTAATTAAATATATTACTTATATGTATGATATAGTAGTGGTGATTTAACTTGAATTGGAATTAATGTTGTCTAAAAATATCAATAATTGTTCTTTCATTTGCACGTGAAGAATATTTTCACGTTCATTTTAAGAATTTTGATATTGACGATCAATCGGCTTTACCGATAACGCTTAATTTTTCTAAACGATAGATAAACAAGTTTAATACAGAATTCAAATTAAATTAGGATTTTTAATTAAAAATTGTCAGTTAATCGTGTTAGATTAAGTGATAATTTTTGAAATTTACAATACAATATAATTCCATTAAATGACAGTAGTAAATAGAAGGTATGGCATGTTAACAAAAAACGAGTATTATCAATTTTGCCACTCCTTTTTTTATTTTTGTTAAAAAAACATTTATATTTTTGCCTATTCTTCAGAATTTATTTGCAAACGATATAGAGCTTATTAACGGTAAGTCTAACTGCTACAAACGTTTTAGTTCAGAATTTATAATTTGGAATTCTACGCCACTGATTCTGGTTGTAGACTTGTGAATACTTATTTATCCAAAATAAATATAATATTTTTAATGCGGTTTTTTTTTGTCGCCTTTTGTCATATTTTCTCACACAATTTATAAAATAAATGGATTGGATATTAATGTTTCGATACATTCAGTTCAAAAGTTTTGATGTTTTGTATTTTAGTTTCGTCAGTCAGTCGGCTTTACCAATAATGCTCAAAGTTTAACAAAAGGTAAACAAAATAAATATTAAATTAAAAACTGTTTTTTCATCAATAACAATAGTTTTCAAATTCAAGATTTTTTAAAAAAAAATCGGAATGTGGAAGTCAAAGTTTTTTAAGATATAAGCATTTTTTTCCCATTTCAATTTTATTTTAAATGATACAGGAAATTTTAAACTATTGCCATTTACAAAGACTTGAATAGTAAAACGGTTAATAAAAGTATAGTCTAAATTTCACAGTATAGTTCATTAAAAACATAATACATCTATAAAAATATACAATCAACGCGATTCAAATAAAAAAAAAATGGAGAAATATAAAAATGCACTCGTTCTTATCGCCAAGAAGGCTAATCAAAGCAAAACAAAACTCGAACAAAAAAGAAAAAAAGAGTTGTTAGAAAAATTATTCCGTTTGCTTATTTGGGTTACCATATTGATAATCCTTACAAAATCGAAGGGTACTTGGGAATTGTACTTTGCTGCTCTGCATCTCACAACCTGTCTCTGAAATAAACAAATTAGAGGTACTTTAAATTAAATTTCAAACCAATTTTATTATTGCGTCTTTACCATTGCCGATCACAGGTAACACAAAAAATTTAATTTCTGAAAATATGAATGCTGTTTTCAAGCGCTTATGATACAACGAACACTAAACAAAATGATTTTTTTTGAAAGATTTTTTTTGGGGGGGGGGAGCGAAAAAAGAATTCCTAGATGGTGTATAAGAAACACGTGTTAAAAATTATTAAACATTGGTTAAAGATTAACACTTGTTGGCGATCATTTTTCATAATAGCCACCAACAAGAAATTTGGCGAATAATGGCAATATGATGAATATTAAAACCAATAATTAAAAACATAATTTGGCGCTGTTTTGCACTTTTGGCACTTCGACCCTGTGGTCTCTACAACCGATAAGTACACCGAAATGAATTGTTTGTTCGTTTCTTGCCATTGCGTATAATCAAAATGTTTCGCAGTATTTAATATCACCCGTAATAACTGAAAAAAGAAAACAGTGTTAGAAAAAAATATGAAATATGATAGATTCTTGAAAACTTCTAGAATAGACTGCAATAAAAAAAATCCGCGAAAGAAGAAGGTTCGCTTTAATAGCAAATTTCAATAATTGTATGAGCCTGGAGTACATAAAGTTAAATTATAATGAAACACATGGTTTGTGTGTTTTCATCATCACTTACTCAACGGATTAAAATGGTTTTGCTTATATTTGTTGCGGATCACTTTTATATGACAGTATACAAATATCATTGAATCTGATCGGTGAAATGTGCTTTTCCCATATAATATATCGATAGGTAAGTAATAAAGCTTTAATTAAAAACTGTGTAATATATTGACATATATCGTTTTTAAGGCGTGCTAAAAATATGATAAAATTTTTCTTCTATCTTTCTAGACTTTACAGAGGACACGCAATATATAGACATTTAAGAATTTGTTAAAAATCTAGAGGGAGTAGTAGAATGTAAAATTTGATGGCAGTTTCAATATATTTATTGCGTAACACACATTTTGTGAAAACCTCATTAATGTTTTTAGTCAATTTAAGAAAAGAATATAGTTTTGCCACCAAGTTATCGCACCATTAGCCAAATGTCAAGTTTTAATCATGTTAAATCTAATAATATATTTGATGTTATACCTCGGAAATAACCATGTTAATTGGACTAAAAGTTATTTAAAAATGTCCCCAAATTCATAAAGCTTTCGCAAACTTTTAAGATGACTATCAAACGATAAATCTTAAATGTGTTAAATCTAACGCCCAATTTGGAAATCAATTATCATCACTATTCCAACCATTTAATTTCTCCTTTGTAATATTGTACAATCCGATTACCAAGTATTCAGTCACGCAGATTTTTTTAGACTGATTGAATTAAAAAATGTCATTTTTTATCCGAGTATCTTACGTTATTTCTAACAAAAGCTCTGTTTTTGCTATGTAATGTACTGGAACTTTGAGAAAACAGATTTCGAGTAGCAAACTCTACTATAATGAACCTATTTAAGTCATACAAATATTTCTGTGTACTTTTTTTCTGCTTTAATAAGTAAAAAATAAGGGGTAAACCGGAGTTTAATCCCCTTCTTCGCCAAGTTGCGCCAAAGCTAGCAACCTCCAGACTGACAAACCTATTATCTTTCGCCTTTATTATGCACTATGGTTGGACATCTACTCCGTTGTTGGCGAGACCGTTGTCTAAAGACCGTTGTTGGCGATTTTTGAAAATTTTGCCAAGTAGGGGGTTAAACTTCAGTCGTACCAAAAAAAGGTTTATAAGTAAAAAAATCCCAATCGATAAGAAAATTTTAGCATTCCTATTTTTTGGCGATTTTTTTATGTTGTAAAACAGAATATAATGCTGATCAGTTTGAATTGTAAGTACTGATTCAATAACGATGCAAATAGTAATCCAGATAAAACAAGGCATTAACAAATAAAATGACACTTAAAATTAACCACATGCCATTGGTGAGAACAGTCAAATTTTAATTACTAATTCTATTTGTGATTTTTTGGTGATTAATCGCTAGCATGCGGTTAATACGCATCAATAAAAGTAATTCCAAAATAAGCAGATAATAATCTATGCCCTTAGTGTAGGCACGACATAAAATTAATGTTTGTTCGCCAAATCTGAAATTTGGGGGCTTAATTCTCGCCTCATACAATCTTGACAAATGTTTAATGAAATCGTAAATTTTTTTTTTTTATCTTTTCTTGCTAACATCCATGATGATGGACATCTGGCGAAGTTTTGGATGGTCATTTGTGTTTGGCGAGAACCTGGCACTAATATTTAAAAAAAAAATATCGAATTCACGCTTTTAATCGATGTAAATATCAGTTAAATAAATCATCCATCTTCTTGAAAAAGGCTAAATAAATTATTTTTCTATTAGTATGAAATCAGCTAAAATGACCTAAGAACGGCAATTTCATGCAGTGTTAGGAGAATCTGAAGGACGTTTGAGGCAGACTTAATGCAGAAATTTCGCAAAAAAAAGAAAGAAAAGAAAAGAGAAAAAAGAAAGCATTTTATGCGAACATGGAAATTACATTTTCAATACTTTTAAAATTACAATTGCACTCGAATCAATTAAAAATCACTACATTTCTTATGTGCTTAAAATAATACTCTTTGCCTAAATGTTCACATAGAATCTGTAAATTTGTTAACCATGTACGAAATGCACCTTAATCTCGTTTTTTTTAATTCTTGTTTAATGTTAAAATTGTTTGAGCTAATTCCTTTCGGTACTTAAATATTGACTAGCATAATCAAGTTTTGCTAATAAAATCACCTATTAGTGTTCAGTTTATGGCAATTGATTTCTGATATGCAACAAATACTGAAATATCCGCAATTCTTCTGTGTAGTTGTTGTCGTGTGACTATTTTAAGCCAAGTTTTTGCGTAGTAGCTTCTGAGGGTAAAGACCCCTGAGCACCCAAGGCAGAAGTCTGACTTCTAGCTCATATGAAGATGACACACACACTCTCTTGCACAACTCCTTTTTACAAGAGGCTCATTTACGCACCTAACAGATAGAACACAGGGTAGAGAACAACCATGCCCGAACCAGGACTCGAACCCAGGACGCCTAGATCACGGTGAAAACGCGCTACCCCTAAATCAGGACGCTTACCTTCTGTGTAGTTCCTTTTATAAAATTTATATTGATTTTTTGGTTTGGTTAACCTAGCTAGTTGTCTAACACAAAATGAAAGAGTGTGTGAAAAAAATGTAGTTGCTTAACTCCATGTGTAATGGATCGCGCCATTACATTAATTATAAAGTATTACGAAAGATTTATATTAAAAAATGTGTATATTTCTGAATATATGTTCGATCAATGTTAAACAAACATATTTATCTGAAATAGTTTGGATAGAGGTATTCAAAACAATATCGTATGTATGCAGCTAAAAGTGACTAAAGTTTTTTATTATTTTAAAATGTATGCTAAATATAAGTAAGTATGCAAAATATATTGCTTACTGATGATATATTGATATGTGGGATTTTCCTGTTACAGTGATAATATTTTGGAACCAAAAATGTATAATGGCTCATTTTATTTAATTTATATTTTCGATTTGATTACTTTTAGTTATGACGATGGTGTTACGGAACAGCCTTATGACTTAAACAAAATCAAAAAATGCGGATAAAAATTTCATAAACTTGACTCCATTAGATCTTTATATGTTAAGATACAGAAAATACTTAATTTATTACAAACATATAATAATATATTCACTAAATGTTTAACAGCATGAGGGGGGGGGGGGGTTGTCAACCCTCGATACAATCTGGAAGCCCAGGTCGTTTTATGTATAAACTTCCTCTAGGCAGAAGTACCAGGTCTCTTGAACACTGTGTGCTCATTTCAGTTCATTTCTCCAACATCCATGAGGCAGTGCCTGCTTTAGGATTTGTGGTGTATATTTAGAAAATATCTCCGTCAATATTTTTTTTATTTGTTATTCTAGTACTCGAAGTATAACAAAGAGAAAATATTGTAATCTTCAATAATTCGATGCCGGGATTTTGACGAATCTTCATGCTTCAGACCTTTCTGAATCAGAAGAATACATTTTTGGAATTATGTCTATCTGTGAAATACGACAACTCAAAAACGCTTTGAGATAGACATATCAAATTTGACATACGGTTTCTACACCAAATTTGTAGATTTGTGTCAAATTTTGATTGAAATCTTTCAAATGAAGTCTGTTTGACTATTAGAATACAAGTTCACACGATAACTGCAAAGAGTAGTGATGAAAGATGAATAAAATTTAGTACATACATTTAACGTCAAAATACTTTTCAAATCAAGTGGTCAACCATCTGTCGGTCTGCACCTCTAGACGCATGCAAATATGATAACTTTAAAACATGCGAAACGACTTAAATATAAGAAATTTTTACGATATTTTGTTACTACAATTATAATTATTTATCAAATTTGCTTCAATCAAATGGAAAAAATAATCTAAAATATACATTTGGTGTTCTGTGCTTGTGTAATAGCCGCATTCGAGCGATTAATCACCAAAAAAAGTAGCCAGAAGCCGAACGCTTCGTAACTTTTAGCACGTGGTTATTAATATACGTGCATGAGTATATTAATAACCACGTGACCTCCCCGAACTTTTCTTGTATGCTGTAGCACGTGGTTATTAATATACGTGCACAAGCATACAAGAAAAGTTCGGGGAGGTCACTCCTGATGTTTTATTGTGAATCTAAATATTTTGAGTTAAATAAAAGAGCAGAAGGGTTCTCCTTTAGATATTCTCCTTTACTGAAGCAATATATCACTTTTTGTGCTTCCTGGTACAAAAAAAAAAAAAAAAAAAAAAAAAATGCATTTTGAAATCTTTTACTTCACCGATTAGAACAAAAATTCAAAACAGATTTACAACTATGGTTGCCGGTGTCCTGGAATAGGAGTAGCGCGTCTTCCCCGTGATCTGGGCGTCCTGGGTTCGAGTCCCGGTTTGGGCATGATTGTTCTTGATCTGTTCTATCTGTGAGATGTGTGAATGTGTCCCCCTGAAAAAAGGGGTTGTGCAAGCTAATGTGATGCGTGAGTAGCTAAGATGTACTCTTGGCCCTAGTTGGCACTATTAAAACAAAAGACGCTCCCTTGGATTAAATCGCTGATTTCGTCAGTGGGCTTGTTCATAGCAAGTACCATTAGAAACAGCAACAGCTATGGTAATAAGATCACATTTATGTTTACCTACACGAGTATATACAAAGGACTGAACAGATTATACTAAGAATTTAATACAAATATGTAATGCGGTTTCAAAAAACCATATACTAAATGTACTCCGGTCTTTAACATGAGCAACTTTGGGACGTGGCTTCTAAATATGCTTTATGGTGTATTAAATTGCTTAATTTTTATGTCAGTTGAAAGAGATAGATTTTAAATTTCTCATCTTGCATTTACAATATATTGCTTTTCAGGATCATGATGCCCATAAGAGATTTCTTGTTGGTAAGAGATGCAAGTAGTTCCACACAAAGAGTACCAAGGCAAAATAGTACACTGGTCAGTACTTACACTGTAAAGCTGTTAGCGATAAGCGGAATAACGTTTCTTTTGGTGGCCGTGGTTTACTTAATCTTTGGAATCACCGGAACAGGAATGTATTTGTTCTTCAGCATTTTTCTCATTCTAGAAACAGTAGCAATAATTCTCAGGTAAATTTAAAAATTTCAACTAATTACAAGGATTATCTAAAAAATATTCGGCCTTTGGTTGAAAAATATATTACTTACGTGACGAAATTGTAACCCTAATACCCTTCAAAGTAACCCTCCCCTTGCTCCTTCTCACACTTAGCTCACCAATCTTTTCAACACTTCCGAAATCACCCCTGAAGAGCTTTTTTTGGAATGACCATCTCCGTTGTTACGTTCTGCATTATCCCTTCTCAACTCAAAACGGGATCTTCAATTTCGGAAACAACCAGAAGTCGCAAGGAGCCAGATCTGGAGAGTAGGGAGGTTGGGAGATGACTGGAGAATTCCGTGTTTCGGCAAGAAAGTCTGATCAGGTGTGACAAATAAGCCGAAGCATGGTCATGATGCAACTGCCAATTTTTCGTCTTCCAGATGTCTGGTCTTTTGCGCCGAGCTGCATCTATGAGGTGGCGTAGAACTTTTTGATAATACTGTTTTGTCACATTTGTCTTTCCATTGCGTATTCGTGATGCATTTGTGATCGTCTCCATCGATATGCGGCCATATTTGAATCAGTTCCTTCACTTGTGTTACCCCTATAACATCGTCTCAAAACACTTGCTAGAATCTTACAAATTGTTTCGCTTTGAGAATCACCAAGCTTTTGATGAAATTTGATAAATTATCTTCGCTCATTTTGTTCAGTCATTTTGAGAGAAATCAAAATGACGAACACTTTTGACAGCACCTTACTCAGTGGCCAGCAGGCAGCGACTGGAGCACTCGAATACGGAGAAAAAATTCAAACATGCGTATTAAGTTATCTTCTTCCGCTGTGCACAGTGATGCCGCTCTAGTATCATCACCGTAAGCTAGAAAATTCAAGGTCGAATACTTTTTAGATAGCCCTCGTATTATCTTATTAATTTATAATTATTTATTTTTTCAGTTTCAGAATTTATAAAGTAATTCAAAATATTATTTAGAAATTATTTTTTAGTCATGGAGTTTGAAGAAATTTTTTGGGATTTCATCAATTCATCGACAAAAATTTCAAAGACATATTTTTCTCAGAATTCACTGAAATAAATGATGAAATAAGTGGATAAACTTGCTAAATCTATTTGAAAAAAATCAGCCTTAAAAATTTGTTTATTTTTTCAATGTTCAAAGTTTTTTGGCACTATTCAGTAGAAAATAATTCAAACTATTAGTGAATTAATGACATTGTTATATAGCTCTCCTGATCAGGAATGGGCTTAATAGTCTCTCACTCATAAGTCGAAAGATTTGTCCCTTGCACGTGAGATACATGTACTATTTCTACATTATCGTCTATACCGTGATGAATTACATAAGTCCATTAATGAATATACAAAATTGGCTAACAATAGAAGTTTACATGTTTACAAGTGAAAATGAGAGCAGAAAAATTTAACAAATGCTGCAGTAGCATAACAAATCACATAATAACTCACTTTTGAAAATATAAAAGCACTCCCTTCTATAAATCGGCTTCGGAACCGGAGGGTTTCAGATTCGAGACCCGATTCCACCTACGAATCGTCGTGTAAGTAGATCTGGTGCACGTTAAATCCGTTGGGGCCAAACGTCCTCCAGCTGGTGTGCCGTGGAATTTTGGAGAGGGGAGAGGTGCCAGTTCAGGTGTACTCCTCGTCATCTGATCGCGGTTCAAAATTATGAAGTCTGTCCCAAAATAGCCCTAGTGTTGCTTTAAAAAACAGGACGTTACTATAACTAAATTAAACTAAACCCTTCTCTAAGTCTTTGCATCACACCAATGGGAAGAGATATGACCACAATATTAGATTTAACACTCACGAGGCCTGCATATACGACATATCTAAGTGAAGTTTAGAGCCCTCTGATGCCACTACTTTCAAATAGACCACAGGATTAGTGGTAAAATCTAGAACCACTATGACAGAGTAAATCTAAAAAAAAAAGAGAGAAAAGGGGAGAGAGAGAAATCAGGCTAAATAATAAAATTGAGTTTAAAAAATATAAGAAATAAATTATAAGATAAATAAGATTTAAAAAATCAGAGTAAATTTGTTGGAACTATGCAGCTCTTTTCGTGCTTTTATTTTGATTTGCTAAATAAAAATTAATTTTCAGTAATACTTATATAAATAAATAATGGAACTATACTTAAAGGGATTCTTTCGTCATTATTATCATTTTGTTTTGATGATAAAATAATAAAATGAATCTTATTTTCAGTTTAAAGCCAGTGCTATTGAATAAACTTCATAGTTCAAGTAGCATTCCTGATCGTGGCCAGCCTTCATCCCAGTCATCCATTCCATCTTCTGCGGAAAGTAAAACACCTACTCGATCTATGTCAGAACCCACTCTCTTGCATTTATCGAGGACATGATTTTGTTTCAAATGCACATATAAATTTTAACCGAATTGCATTTTGACGACTAAAATATAAATAAAAGTTACTATATAAATAAAGATTACTATTTCTAATTGTTTAATAAAATTTAGAGCTCTATTTTCTTTATGACATGTCTACACATAAAAATATATTATTTCTTGTGTTCTATTGAAAGTTCTTTCATTCCTAGATCCTAAGCATATATCTTTTTCTTTCGCATATATGAAAATAAAAAGTTGTATGCACATGAAAATAAAAAAATGAAACAATAATAGTACAAAAAAAAAAAATCGAACTCGAGATTTTGATAAATCTTTACTTTTTAGACCCCGAGTTCGACAAACCCATTTCTGGAATTATATCTGTCTGTCTGTGGCAAAGTTTACTCACAAACGCTTTGAGCTAGACAGATGAAATTTGATGTACGGTCTTTACATTAAATTTATAAATTTATATCAAATTTTGAACAAAATCTTTTTAGAAGTCAGTCTGCCTGTCTGTTCAAATATAAATTGACACGATAACTACAGAATGAAGAGAGATGAATAAAATTTGTTATACAGGATTAATATCTATATTATGGACACTTATCACATTTTGAGCTAAATCCAATAAGGGATTGACAGTCTGTCGGTCTTAGAAACATGTAAACGCGATACCTCAAAAGTTCAAAGATTTAAATATATCAAATTTGGTATGTAATTTTGTGACTGAATTTTGAATTATAGTTCTGCATCAGATTTTGCTTCAATCGATTGGGAAAAGGACATCTAATATATAAATTCACCTTTATTAGAGAATTTGCGAGAATGTATTGAGGAGACCTCTTCCGTTGATTTGTTGGGTAAGTAATTTGCAGAAAAATATCTGAGAAGTGAATAACAACATAGAGCACATTTGTGTCAAATGAGTACTGTATATAAACCTCCAATTTGCCTCAGATTTCTAGGTGAACTGCTGAGGAAAATTGTCACTAATTACTTGTCCAGCCCCACAGCACTGCGGGAAGTATATGTGTACTATTCGAATTCTACCATCAATGTACTCTTCGCTGCTAATAAATTCTCAGGCACTTTTTCGTTAATGTCAGACACATGCGCACCGACTCTATCGCGATCTAAAAAGAGTCGAATCACGACATAAAAATATCAAAACAAATGTAATTATACATGAAAAATTACATATTTTTCCCAAGTTGAACTATGACATCATACTGGTTTGTCTCCTTCAAAAACACGCAATGGACTAATAAATTGAATTGGTTCGGCGTATTTGGCTCGAGTAGGAATTGAAAGAAAAAAATTCATAACTAAATTTATCTTATACATGGAGAGATTGAAATCTTTTGTTAAATGAAAATGAGAAAGCTATCAGAAATTCATGATGAATGTGGGATTATTGTTTTCAATGCTGCTTATCTATTTGTGCTTTATCAGTATAGAATTCATGATGCGATATAATATATTTTTTTAAGTATTAAATCAAGATAACCATCAAAGCTCTACAGTATATCAACTTAATAATTGCGCAAACACATATTAATATTTTACAAAAAATATTAAAATAAGTTGTTAAAAATAAATTTATAGCATACCGGCATTTGTACTTTTAGTATCGAAATTCTTGCTTCTGCTATAAAAGTGCGTAGACTGGTCATTTTTAGATAGCCTGACGTTGTTATGATACATATGTTTGATTTGGTGTAGTTATATTAACATTCCGTTTTAAAGCCGCTTAAGGTTATTTTGAGACACACCTAGTAATTTTGAACCTTGATAAGATGACCAGAACGAGCAAGCATCAACCCCGTACCTACGAGAGAACGTTTAACCCCAATGGATTTAGCACGTACCACTGACACAGCGGTTCCTCGGTGAAATCGGGTTTCGAACCGTCCTCGAAATTAAGGACCTAAATGTCAAGATTCTATGATACTTAGACTCAGGATGAAAGAGACTCAGCATTATATTATTCCGTATAAAATTATTTTTAAATATGGTAATATTTTAGGATATCGCATTTTCTATAAATAATGCAATGCAAGATGTACAAATCGATAAAAAAAACTCTATAAAGTAGATTATTGGAGTTAGAACAACCAAATTGAATAACAATGGGTTTTCAAAATTTATATGAGGTTTTGAAACGATTAAAAATTAAAGGCAATTTTTTATTTATATTCAATATCTTCGGAGCATATTATGACATAAGTTCAAACCTCTTTAATATCAAAATATTAAATTTTATTTAAAAAAATATTACTTTAATAATATTAGCGGCTTGATTACACAAAATGTTGAAATCTGTACTCAACGAGTTTTATGTAGTCCATTTAAAAGAAATAATGCTAGTAAATTCTGTTAAAAATTTAGTAATAAATTGGAAAACAATACTAATGTTGTTTTTTTTGTTTTTTTTGTGCTTAGTCGTAAGAGAGCTTTTAAAACAATTGAACTGATTATTTCACACAATTGTTTGCAATAATACTGATTACTTCAATTTTGTTGCATTCGGCTATATAATGTAAAAAAAATGTTACAAAATTGTGTTGCAGCTAGTTTTGAAATTAGAAAAAAAAAGTTCTGAATAGAAAAAAAATAGTACGAAAAAAATTGATATAATCGAGAAGATAATATTTTGATTTTAAAAGCGATGCAAAAAGATTTCTTTACAAAAATGTACTCTAAAGTTATTGAAGAAAAACAATATAATTTCAATTAATTTTTTATTTATTTAAAAATTTAACAGAAATTTGGGAAAAGCCTCTTTCTTAAAGAAGGCCTCAACTTACTAAAGAGTAACTGCAAACTAAATCTGATGACTCTAAGTATAGTGAATGGCTTTCATAGAATAATGTTTTGAATTATTATTTTTTTACACCTCACATAATTGAAATTTAGTGCTGGTAAGCAGTCTATAAACATTATCGAGTTTTCAAAACATTACCGTCTTATTGAAATAATGAACAATTTAGTTTGAGTGTGTCATAATTTTAATTAAGGTTAAAACATGGATATTTTTAAAGGCACACAGAAGATGCAGTGGTCGATGGCATAGTCTCATTTTATAATCATAGAATTTTTATGAATTGGATCCTGCATATAAATGAATTCCATGGTTGTCGTGAATTAACTTCTGATTATGAAATTTTGGGATGTATGATTATTATTATCAGATTATTTGTCATCTGATATTGCTTCAAAATTTGAAGTCCAGTCTTTGTAGATTTTATGCATTAATAGTTTCCACAATCAATGCTTTAAATATAATATTGATAAACTTCAAAATCAATCTAAGTCTTGTTATTGATTATACATAAGGGATTAGAATCAATCAATTGAAGATTCATCAAAGATTTCTTATTCTTATATCTCCGTGGTTTTATTCAAGATTAAGATTAGATCCAAAATCAGTTGCATAGCTGCAGTGCGACATTGCATCATGGATATAAGAAATAGATTGATAAGAAGAAGAAGGAACACGTCATGATAAGCATTCCCTAGAAAGCTTTAGTTGCTGCTGACTTTCTGTTCTGTTGGTTTTAAGAGGTTTTATTTCTGTGGGTAAGAAAAATTTGAATTCTTTATTTAATAGCAAAAACTGATTTAAATTAGCAGATAGCGACTTAGACAATTTTATATCAATATTTCGTTTGTATTGAGTTCTTTTATATAGTTTTTTAAAAAGAAAATTGGAAATAAATTTCTATAAATTAAATGAAAATCTCTAAAAACAAGGATTTATTATTGCAATACTTACTAAAATATCCAAAGGCCTTTTATATTACTAACTGCAGGATTGTAATATTAAGCATAGTTACTTTTAATTATCAAACATTATTTGTACTCCGGGTACTATTTTGCTTGAATTATGGACCAAGACAATTAATTTTATTCCTTAATGAAGAGAAGTGCTACAATATTAAATAAATATCAATTATTTAAGGAAAGACATCTTTTTATCATCTAATTATTTATCAACGGTTGTAGCAGTGAAGGGTTTTTATGTGTATGTGTGTGATAAACGATCTTTTTAAATGTATAGGTTTTTAGATCTAGTTTTAGAATCTGGGGAGATGAAAAATATAGTTTTTTTGCTTTGCACTTCTGTAGAATTTAGGACTATAAAAAATCTTACGAAATTGTATTCGAGAAAGACTTGGAAGGTGATGGATCGTAAAATGAATAGTCTAAGGAATTTAGCAGTTTAAACCAGTTCAGAAGGAAGGAATTCAACAGCCGCCAAAATCATTTTACTGCGTAATTTTTTATATTCGAATACAGACGGAAATTAGGAAACACTGCTTCATTTAAAACAACGGCATTTTAAAATGTATTTTCTGTATACTCTTCAGTCAGAATTATATACCATTTCATTTTGTTTTGAAAAATTGAATAGTGTAAGGCATTTTGACATTATTAATTTTAAGTTATATACCTAAGAAGGTGTATAAAAAAATAAATGTTTAAATATGACTTTGCTGATAAAATTCAGCATAAAATTGCAGTGCAATAAGTAAGAGTTACGATAGCTGGAGAGAGCAGAATTAAACAATTAAGATAAAATCTCATGATTAAGGTTGATAATTAAGGTCATGATAATGGAATAATCGTAAAAATTATTCTAGTACATTTGAAATTAACTGAAACACTCAAATAAGATGCTAAAGACTCGTATACTAAAAGTGCAACTGTCAAACATTGACTCATTTCACTGATTAAGCCTTTTAAGTACGTAAAAATCAGCAAACATTAACTCAATTTGCTAATCTCTCTACGTCTTAAAGTACATTAAAACCGGAGAACAATTAACTTCATTATCGAATTCGCCTAATCTAGCGTATAGCTCTCTATTAAATTTGAAATGTCAAATACAATATGAATTGAAGCTTAGCATAGCAAACTATATTTTTAGATTACTTCTTTATTTTATTATTAAAGTGGAGAAATTGAGAATTTTTAGCTGTTATCTCCTAATACCAGAGGGTCAAAGTTAATATAGATTTCAAAAAGTATCAGTGAAAGAATAAAAATTTCTAGATGACGCTTATGAAAAAGATTTTTGGATCAAAATTTTAAGAGATGAAATTTATTGCTGATTGAAAATTAGTTTGTTTCAAAGGTTTGTTATATGAATTGAATACTTCAAACAGTGCGTAAGAATATGTTCAATGTTATTTTCTTGGTTATAGGAAATACCGTCAGGTTGTTAATTTTTATTCAATAGAGCTGGGTTGATCAGTCGGAAAATCAGACGTGCTATTATTCCATCTTTTATATTTTCAAGCCATGTGGTAAGGGAAAGAATAGATTGAATATCTCCTAATATTTCTTGGTATTTGCGATTTTGATACATTTTTTGCTTACTTTGAGGAGAGAATTTTTGCTGGCAAGAGATCTTCAATAGCAACCACTAAAAGCATGGGTACGACTCCGTGGCAGTTTTTGCAAGATAATCGGCCTTTTCATTCCAAGCGATAGTTGTATGCCTTGGAGTCCATCCCGGTACAATTTTTGGATTGAAATTTATTCTAATTAGAAAACAATTTTAACTATTAAGTTATAGGATTCTTTTTTTTTTCATCATTTAAGACTACATTATCATATCAAAATGTGGATATCAATTATAGGAGTAATAAAGCTGCTAAGTGTTTTTGCAATAGTGCGCTTTTATGACGTATAGTATCAAAGTTACTGCTTCAGATTCTATCAGTCCTACAAATCATATAATCTCACAATTGTAATAGGGAAATATGGACGATAAAAGAAAAGATAAAAAGTGTAAAAATTAATAAGTGGATAGAGTTAATTGAATTAAGGCCCATATTGTGATATATGGTAATGAAAAGGCGGATCAATATGTAAAGTTGGCAACACAGGAAGAGTGTTGATATAATTGTCTCCAAATCAAATAGTGTCTTAAGATGTTAATTATGAGAAGAAATAAAGCTACAATGGTTTGACCGGTGGCATATGCCTAAAAATGGAAGAGTAACAAATAAAGAGTAGTAATTTTTAATAAAGAGTAGTAATTTTTAATAAAGAGTAGTAATTTTTAATCCAGAAATAAAAATAAGATATCATCCACTGGTAATCCAAATTATATCAGGGCATTGGATATTTCCCGCATATTTTCAAAGATTTGGAAGAATACAGGAAAATAAATGCATCTGTGGAGGAATCTGTACTGTTTACCATTATTTAAATGAATGAATAGAAATCTTGGGACTAAGAAATAAGTACCATCAGTACTGGCTTTAGTGCAGTACTGATGGTACCAGATAATCTTAAAACTCTGAAGGACATGATGTTAAAAATTAGCAGCTTTTTATCAATTGCTTCAAAGTGTTCGGATTTCTGTTGTGAAACGAGAATTTGGAGAAATATTTAGAATTTTGCAGAGATTTTCTTTTAGTGATGGCCTGTTCCTTGTTTAATAGGAGGATAGGCGAATGCGAAGATGAAGGGAGAGGTCAGTAATGACCACTTTGGGGCTAGGATCAATTACCTCGAAGAAAATGTCAGTTGAATGAATCGGTCAATGTAATAATGGACAATGCTAAAGATAGCAGTCAGCCATAACAAATCCTTCAGTAGCGGTGGGGTGGTCAGCTGTATACAAAAAGAAGTGTCAAAGTTACTGCAAAAATAAAATATTAGTACTTATTTGATATTTTCTTTTCTTTGATATAAAGGAATCTAATCTGTATTGAAATTGGGAAGTTGAAGTACATGTCTAAACTTTGTAATGGTGTAGATATTTCGTGTATTTATTGAATTTAATAGAAGAATTAGCATGATACATATAATAACTGCATAATGTTGTCATATTTAATACAAATACGTCTACTGTTGAAATGTAGTTTTAAGTACTTTTTGCACCTGGAAAATGTGTAATGGATTTCAAAATAAAAAATCTTTTTTTAAAATCTTAGCATTCCACTGGCACCGATAGGACAAAATTGGGTTGCATGTATATTTTGGGCTTTAAACATACGAGTAAATTTTTTTTTATTCATCACGATAAATTACTTTTATTAATCAAAATTAGTAATTCAGATCTTCGTAAAGATCTTTCTACATAATTTTAACATTAGAACTAATAAGACCGTCATTTTGACGGTTTTCAAATTTTATGCTTAAAAATTTTGATATACTTTAGGTACGGTTCTAGAACTTTATGGCTTCTTTTAATGAAATATAAGAACAATTACATATTCCTGTTCAACTTCCACTCGGTCATTTTAACTTCCATAATCAGTATGACCTATACCTATTCATGCAAAGACCCATCAACATGACGGCTTTAGCAATTTCAAAATTTATAATATTTTATGGATCATTTATGCAATGATGGACATCAATACGTATATACATTCATTTATACATCGCTTTCAGACATTTCCTGAAAAAAATTGAATTGCGTTTTTTTATATGAATTTATATTGATTGATTCAAAGTGTTCGGTAGCCGTTATAATGGGATCTAGTTTATTCCGATTATGATTCAGTTTAGAACTAAAAGTTCTAATTGGTAAATGTAATAAAAACAATCATTTCAAAATATTTTTTCTTGGTTTTCTTTAAATTAATAATTAATGTATTATATTAAATGCTGTATTTGTTAACT
Organism: Argiope bruennichi; assembly: GCF_947563725.1. Taxonomy (NCBI): domain Eukaryota; kingdom Metazoa; phylum Arthropoda; class Arachnida; order Araneae; family Araneidae; genus Argiope; species Argiope bruennichi. The sequence continues at coordinate 53,805,080 of NC_079152.1, forward strand.
TGTATTTTTATTTACATAAACTGAGCCAAAAGTTACAATAAAAGCCAGGATTATCAAAAATCCGTCAATTTGACGGGTGTGTAAAACTAATATATATTTAATATCGGTATTTCTAATGTGAAATAAAAAAGGGAATTATATGCGTTTTAAGTCTATTAAGTAAGCGCGCAAATCCAATGTCGCCTTAGAGGCTCCAGAATTACTATACAATATAGAAATTTCATTCTTATAATAGTGTCCTTGAATCAATTAACTTGATATTGCCACCTAAAGTTGATATTTTTTTTTAAATTCTAGAAGAATGTCAGAAGAAAGCAATGTCAATGTTTCATCTACTGAAAAAGGGGATCTCGAGGATGGGACAATGAATGAAGATAATTCTTCTAAGTCAACTTTGCATTCAGAAGAGCCGGCACCTACTGAATACGTTAATGAGCCAACTGAGCAAGAACACGTTCAAGAGAACAGACAACCAATTGAAGTTGTTCAATCTGAAGACCAAAATGGGTCAATTGCTCTTGGATCTCCAGAAACGAATATAGAACCAGTAGACTCTACTTCTGAGCAACAACTGACCACATCTGAAGCATCCATTGAAACCGAATCTTCCGAAAAAACAAATTTTGACCAACCTGCTGTGAAGTCTACTTCCAGTGAAATATCCATATCTCTGGTTTCCTCTTCTGACAAGGCTTTAGAAGAAGTGTCTGAAAATATCCAGCTTATCTACGAAGGATTAAAAGATATGAAGATAAGTACACAGAATAATCCAGGATCGGCTTCAAGTACAAAAGGACGTAAGCCTGCATCAACTCCTCGTGCAAAAAGTACTCCAGTGAAACAACTGCCTTCTCCACCTCTCACTAGATCCAGGTCAAGAGATCTGAGGAAGTTTCCGTCTACCCCTTCTTCTCCTGGTCGATCAGCTGGCAGTGATTCAGATGAAGTAAAGAGAGTAAGAGGAAGGCAGAGAGTAAAAAAGGACTAATTGTATTGAAATGAGTGTGTTCTTATATTTTTAGAGTTCATCTTTTTTCTTAAAATTTTAAAGTTTATCTTGTTTTATAAACTATTCAAATAAAGCTTTGATTTCCTCTACTGTGCTCTTCCTAATTCTGACAGAAAGAAACTTTAAAATAGCTTTGATGTCTGATTTTTTTTTTATTGTATGATAGAAGCTGATATTTTGTTAAGAACCCTTATTTGTGCCTACGTTAGAGAGCAATTTCGCTAATATGAAAGTTTTAGACCCTCAGATTCTTTAGCAGAATATAAATGTTAAGGAAAATATTTATTTATTGTAAATCAAATTATTTGAAGACGAAAATCTGCATCCATATAAAAAGTAGATTTTAGTTTTGTTTAGCTACATCAAGGCATTAGTAAGCACTGCTGGATCCTTAGGCAGTTCAAATCTGGAGGTCACTGCCTTTTTTTTAACTAAAATGTTTTGTATTGATTGTAATTTTCTTGCTGTATGGCCAATTTTTAAGTAACATTTTGACAAACTGAAATAAAACATTTATTTGCAGGTTACCTCCAAGGAGATCAATATTTCGTATCGTAAAAGTAATTTTATACAAAATTTAGAGAATGAATAATATTAACCCTATCTAAATCTAAACTGTGGAACTGGATATTTTTTTAATTACAAAAGAGTAATACTTCAGGATTACAAAACACAACTTACAAAACGTTTATTTGAAACAATAATTTATATAAAAAGTTTGACTTTAAAATTCAGCAGTTTTCTTTATGGTTATTTGGGGGCAAAATCTCATTTTGAATATTTCTATTTGAATTTAGTAATTTTGGGGATTTATGAATCACAAGAGTTAAGAACGAGTTATTTTGCATTTATATTATCACAAGTATTGGACATTTTATTTTCATCAAATCTTATTTTTGTTACTTTCTTTAAACATTTTATAAGCGCTAGATTGTCCTACTTTAAAGATCTTTCAGATTGACATCTGAATTCTGGAATAATCAGCAAATGAAATATAAATCAGCAGTTACGATATCAGCTGATTCTATGACCATGCTGTATCAGAGAAAGTTCGACCCTCGACGTCAGATTGTATCGCGTGATAAATGACAGGCGGATTTTTAATGATATTAGGTTTCAAAAAAGATCCCTTCGGTTCGAAATTTAGTCTTTATGACGAGATCGTCTTGTCCCTTGTAAATGTTAGTAAACCGTGGTTTGGCACATGTTATATGCAATTTCGTCTTAAGTTTAAAAAATAAGATAAAAAAACAAGTTTTGAGGTAGACGGATAATATTTGGTATGTAAGATTTGTAAATTTGAATGAAATCCATTTTTTGAATGTTTGTCCAGCTATCCGAATATAGGTGAACATAATAGCAAAACGTAAAGAGCTAGATAAATGCAATGTAGTACACAGTTTTAAAGGGTAGCCTCTTTTCAAATTTTGAACCAAATCTGTCTTAGGATTGTCTGTCTGTCTTTCGGTAATTTCACACGAATGTAAACGTGATAAAAGAAAAATGCAATGACATAAATAAAGGAAATTTGATACGAGATGTCATGAGTATAATTTTAATTATTTCTATCTCAAATTATGATTTCATTCGGCCTAAAATACAAGTTCCAATCAGGTATTTGTATATTAATTGCATATCTGAGTTTAATTTTCATCACACGAAGCTAAAGCAAAAATTCTGTCTTTACGCCTAGAATTAATATATCCTAACTATTATTCGTGATGGCTTTGAGAAGTATTCGTGTCACATCCGAAGTCAATTTTATGTGGTGGGAGTGGTTTACATCTTTATTAGAGATTATACGTGAAGGTTTCGGCGAAAATACTCCCATTGGTTCTGTAATTGTGATTATAATTATGGATTTCTATGCAGCTAGATTTTCTGGGTAAAAAGGCAGCAGAAACTGGAGATAAAATTGACTTCGTGGAATGTAAGTCATAATGACGAAGAGCCGCGATGGCCTGGTGGTAATGTCTCGGATTTGGAACCGGAGGCTTTCAGGTTCGAGGACCGATTCCATCGAAGAATCATCGTATCAGTGAGTCTGGTGCAAGTTAAATCCATCGAAGCCAAACGGCCTCCGGCTGGTGCGGTGTGGAAATTTGGAGAAGGGAAGGCCAACACAGGTGTCGTCTTCGTCATCTGACCGCGGTTCAAAATTGCGAATCCGTTCGAAAATAGCCTTAGTGTTGCTTTAAAACGGAACGTTAATATAACTAAACTAAACACAATTACGAAGAAAAAATTATTTCATCCCCCCCCAAACGTAAAGACATTTTTATATGGGATAGTTAGAGAAACTCTCTTGTAAATATAAAAAAATATTAAGAAGTGAAGTAATAAACAATATTTTTCATATCAACTGGATAGTATTAATTTTAAAGGCAATTTTATACACATTGAAGTAGTTCTCGGTGATTATACTTCAATACGATTTAACAGAAGACTGAGATTAGTTTCACGCTAATGAGATTGAAAACATTACCCATGCTCAGGAAGTTTGAAGAAAATGTGCGAATGGTGAATTCTGTTTTTGTCACTTATTCGCTGGAAATTGTATATCATAACTCCAAATGATCATAATTTAGTCATTTAAATATCAGGATTTCTGCTTACACCTGAATGGATGAGACATAAAATATTAGAAAAAGTGCTCATTAATTAAAAACAATTTTAAATGCACAAAGACATTACAAGTACGTCGATATGATTTTGTCAAAGAATCGCCAACGAGTGCTACATACGTCGGCAGGCAATTGTCACAGAAGTAAAAATGATGTTCGCGACCTGTCGATTGAAATTATTTTACAAACGCAGTTTGCAGGTGCACAGTCTAAGCTCGAAATTCATTCATTTAGATGATATAAGTATTTTTCCGATTTCTATAAGGTATCGGAAACTTCGTGTGGCTTCGCTGCGAGTTACAGGTTGCAGTGGACTGTTTTGGCACGTGTCCCTGTGAATTTCTTGTCATTCTTTTATTAATCAAAAGCTAATTCTTTTAACTATTCTTCGACATCAAAGATACATATATCTTAATTTCTTATCTAAATCACGACACTCGTAGTTTATTATTTCAATTTTCATGAGAAAATTGGATAGAAGTTTATCGAGGAGGTTATAGATTTCATTTACTGGGATTATTTATCATTTGTTTTATGTCATCAGTAGCGATAGATTGCTGAATCAATTTATAGGAGAGCCGTCTATTTTTTTAACTATATATCTATAGGTCCCTTGGCATACGAACAAGAACGAATAACAAGATTACTGTAATTAGAAGGTTGAATGGTTTAGTCCCTTTTCATACGAATTCATTCAACCTCCCAATTACATTACATGTCTTGATGCAACATCTAACTTATCCTAATGTTCGTCGAGATTCTCGTTCTGCCCCAGAATATTCATGTCACACGCCAGAGCAGTGGCTTTTGTTGTGTTACTTTCTCTCCACATGAGTGGATTCAGTTTTTTTATTATAAGCCCATCTTCCCCACGAATGTAGATTTAGCCTGGTTAGTGCAAATCCAAGGAATTAAATACTGGAAATATTGTTTGTTGACTCTGGAAATATTTGTTAAATTTTGAGGGCATAATAAACGCACATAGGAGGAGTAACGGCAGGTTTGGTGGTGCCTTGGGACCCTCGTGTGTTTCTTGAGGGAGCTCTGCGCTCTCCCTGCCCAGTGAGGTTGGGTCAGCGGATCTCCCGGGTGCTGACAAACCCAAACTGTATGGGCTGAAACAGCATGGGTATTCATATCTTGTTGTTTATATTTATGAGTCATTTCGATCTGTATAAAAACTATTGAATATTTGAGATATTTAAGTTTGACCAACAGATTTTGTTCTTTTAAATCAATAGCCTTTTCCCTTAATTATATATTTCAATTGTCAAAGATTCTGGGATTCGATGCATGTCTTTGGTTTCCAAGAAATCAAAACTATTCACCATTTTTGTAACTCAAAACTTAAATAAGAAACAAGCAAGTTCTATTTATTTATCTTTCGATCCACTCAGAGAAAAGCCATCATTTTGATCTTTGCTGTCATAATTCCTTTCTGATCTTGATTAAATATTGAGATAAAAAACAAGTATAATTAAATGAACTAATCTGAGATGAAAAAAAAAGTTAAGGTAAATGGGATAGATTCAGAATCTAGAATTATTTATGCAAAAAAAAATTCTGGAAACAACAATTTAATTTTAACTGGAATTTGGACTTAAGTTGATTAGAATAGCAATATTGCTCCAAACAAGCGTCATCAAGCTTTTGCTCCAATTACTATGATTATTGAGAGACTTGAAGCTATTTCAACTTTACTTTTAAATGAAAAGCATACAATGACATTGTGACGTAATGAACTTTTATAAAACCGTAAATAAAAAGTATTGTTTAGTTCACCCCTTGACTTAGTTATTCGTTATATTTTTATACTCTTGATCTGATTTTATTATTGCTCAGCTTCGAGAATTGGTAAACATTTTTTTTTCTTTCCATTGCAACAAAATTTCACAACTATTCTTTCAAAATTCTTAACTATCATAGTATACATTACAGTTTCAGTACTTTACACATCTTTTAAATTTTTTTAATACTTACCCTGTTGATATAAATATCTTACTATTACCTGAAATGATATCTTACTATTTCCTACACTGCTTATGAATTATGAGAAAATTGAATGTTAGGAAAGCATTAGAAACGTATTTTGATTTTAGAAATATACCTTAGTCATAAAAGGAAACTACATTTTTCCTTTCAAAAGAAAATTGAAATTGAAATAACTTCTTGTGCTTAAGTGTTAATTATGTTATTTTAATTTTACATAGCTTAGTGTTAAATATAATTTTGTACATGAATATTGGAAAATGCAATGATGCTCTGGTTATTTTAAAAATTAAATTAAATCGCATTAACTATATTATGCTATATTATTGACTTAAATTTTTCATTCTATTTTTCATCAAATTCAATACTTTTAAAAAGCTAATTAGATAAAAAAAACTTTAGCAATAAATGTTAATTTATAAGTTCATTCGGAAAAAAAATTTTACTTTTTTTTTAAGGGAGTTTGAATTTATAAAAATAAATTAGTATATTCAAAACATTCCTTAAATTTCGAACATTATCAAATTATTTTGCTTTCGGTTAGACTACGAGTAAAATCATTGCATTTATATTTATATTGAAATTTCTCAGCATCTTTGCATATTCTGAAATGAATAATTAATAAATGCAAATTAATTTTCTGGATTGGGTAACAACGATGAATTATCAGTTTATCTTTTTAGAATAAAAATATTTCTTCTAAAATTCATTACCTAACCACAAATTTTCAATACCTCCAAAGTAAAAACGTACAATCACCTAGTGTATTTGACTTTATTAAAGAATGCGCTGTTTAACTTAAATAGATTAATTTTGGGAAATATATTATTATAACAAGGAATTAGCATCATCACCAATCTGCAACTAAGCCTAAACCTAGATAGAAACGCTTGTTGCACAATATTGTGCCATACTGTTCGATATTGTATATTAATCAATATTCCACAATATAATACAATATTGTACAATATTTGTGTGTTACTGGGGAAGCTTTTTAAAATTTATTTTTTTGCTTTAGAATGACAAGATGAACGATGAATAAATGGAAGTAAATTCACCAAGGAGAACATCATAGGCCACACCTCATTATTTAGAAGTCTCTCCTGAAATGATCAACCAACCTTCGCCACCCACCAGATGAACGAAGAGTAACTTCATCAACCGACATACAGCCATCTGAAGTCGCTAATTCCTCTGATCAACAAATGATTAGCTCTATTTCTGTCCAAGAACTGTTTGACAGCGTCGGAACCACGAATAGGCTGTCAACAGCTGAAGAGTTCTTTCTTGAAACCAATAAAGCAGAAGCAGTGGAAGGAGGTCCTCCCAATATGCAAGGTATGATATTTTATTTACATATATAAAAAATATTCTCCAATTCTATGTATTTGGATTGTTGATATAAACTTTATCGTAATGGGAAAAAAATAACTATTATTGTAAAATAGTGTTTTTATTTGTAGGATAAGTTTCTAGAAATGTTCAGAATGATTCAGTTAAGTAAGAAACAAATATGGATGTCAAATTCTTGACAAAGGATATTTCTAAAATTAAGTTTTAAAGAACAACAAGAAAGTTTGTTTGGAATTAAAATGATTTGAAGATATTATTGACCCTCTCTTAAAACATGCTGAATAGGATAATCATTACAAACTATTTACTGTTCTTTCGAAAATGCTATTTAAAATGTTCTGCACAGTTATTAAATATCTTAATATGAAAATGACGTCACTGATATGGTATCAGATTTTGATTATATCATTATTCGCTTTCAGTTTTTTAGGTCACATTAAAATCTTATCACTGATCTGGTAATTTAGCTTCTAATTATTAGAAATATTTTTAGAATGCAGAAGTTGCATGTTTCAAGAGCTTTCGTGACGAATTATTTTTGGTAAAAATTTAAGGCCATTTGCTTTTTATACAAATAATACATTCCAAATGAAATAAAAGCAAATGTAAGTTGACTAGTTGAAGAGATTTAGTAAAGAGAATTTAGTTTTTCTGTAATATAAAAATGCAAAGAAAGGTTTTAAAACTACAGCCTTGCATTCATTTTGACTTTCAAAGAAATTTTTTAATTTCTTTGAAGAGAATGACAAGATAGATTAATAATTAAATACACATTAATCTATGTATATATATATAAATTTAGCAAGTTTATAAAATGCTAAGTGCTATGAATTTTTAAATTCAAGATTACGAAATAGAATCATTCGGAATATTAAAAAAATGGATTTTAATTTTACATCAATGTATTTCACCAGGTCATATTTCTTATTCAGGTGAAAGTTTTTCTGTTCCTGCAACAGAAGCAGAAAATCAGACGCACCGCCGAATCCTGCAATTCGTCTACTTCTCGAATCTCCACTTGTGCTTCCTCCAAAGGATAAGGTGGGATAAAGGGAGATGGTTACAAGTGCATTGGAAGAAGAATCGGTCCAAATACTACTTAGAAATGCAATGGTGAAAGATGCATCTGACGGCCAAATGGAATCTTCTCAAGCAGTCGCCAAGGAAATCATCAAGCGAGACATTGATTCTAAAAAACAATCTAATGTGGATGACTTCCCATTGGTATCAAAATCGACCAAAAATCTTCATTGTGATTCGTCTTCAACTGAATCTGATGTCCAAGAAAAGGAGAGAATAGATTTAAGAGATAGGACCACAGAGGATACTAATTTAGGAAGCGATTCATCTTCAAAGATAGATGCTTCGAGAAAGAAAGTAGCTTAGGAGCTAGTACTACCGAAAATGTTGGTTTAAAAGGTGAATCGTCTCCAATAAAAACTGGAACTATCGTGCAAGTTTTTGGAAGAGGTGACACAGAGACTGTTATGTTAAAAACAGAGATGTCTCCTACTAAAAGAGCTTCTGCTACTGCGGAACAAAGCACTTCTGCATCTGGCACCGTTTTGATGTCGCCAAAACTTAAAAGTCCCACAAAAGTGCAGTATTTGTTACCAAAAAGAGAGTGCTCCATTTCCTTCACTTGATAAGCTTCAAAGGCAGAGTGATCGCACATGTCTACACTTATAGAAGAGCTAGATAATATGCAAGGAAGATCCCAGCCTAAATCCGGGCATGAACAAGCAATAAATAGGGAGGTCATAGAACCCGATGAGTCTCAAAAGGAAGAAATAGAACAAAGAAATACTGAAATTGATGATTTTGAAAAAGAACAAGGAGAAACTACAGAAACACTTTCAAAAAAGACATTCTTGAATGGAAGAATTTGAGTGAATATAACGACTTTTAAGTTCTTTTAAACGTTTAATGTTCATTTATTAGAACAGTGGGCCTAAGCTGTGATAAGTCCAATGTGTTTAAAAATATTTTACGTTCTTAAGTCGGCAATAATTAAATATTGATTAGTTTTAGCGAAATAAATTTCTTTGAATGCATTTCTTGCTTATTTGCTTAAAATATTAAAACCCACTGTATCTCGATTGCCTTTCGTTATATGGAAAATTGTTGAAGTGTTTGCAAGAATCTCTGACATCAAAATAAGAATTTACTTAAGTCAGATGCCGTGGTCCAAAAGTTTTTCCCTTAATATGGCGCGAAAATCTATAGAGAAAGGATTAGCTTGACTTTGTTATCTAACCCGATCCAAATTATGAACTTCAACACAAAGTTCCCTCGTGTTGTTTCGAAATAGAACGCTAATATAACTAAATAGAACGAAATCATCTGGGTTAAACATTAAATGCTTTTAAATGGTTTCTTGCAAAGTATTTAAAAAAAATCTGTTAGATGACCCGATATATTCTAAATACTGAACCCTATCAACAAAACCTTGAACCATGAAATAATCGTCAATAACATTATTTTAAAATTCTGCATAATTAATAACAATCCAGTTACCAGCTCTATGATGCATACTATTTCGCATTAAACGCCACTGGAGTGAGTAAATATTTATGGTTGCAGATAGATGACGACCGCTATGGCCAGTGGTTACTTGCATGATAGGATAGTTTGAATGACAACAACTATTGAAGTGAGTGGAGCTAATATAGGACCACATTTTAAACAGACGCTGAAAGAATTTAGATCGATCTCATTTTTTTTAATGCGAAGGACATCTGCTGACTACTGAGTCTTCTGTTTAGTTATTTTAGTTTCATTGCAGATGGTGGACTTTTTACTCGGACGCCATTAGCACAAAACGAACAACAACGTTAATGTGTTATTTTTCACGATATTTATTGTCCAGCATTCAGAATATAGAATAATATTTCCACGAAAAGTATGTATAATTGAGGATACGTATAGTTTTGAGCAATACACCTTTGTTAATTTGATAGTAATGTGGACAATGGGATGACCGCTTGCATGCTCTTATCTTGATACTGAATTCGGAATCGCTTAGAATTTTGACTTAACAAAAAAGTCACAAAAAAGTCAATCAATATTGCTATATTAGAAGATATTGGATATGTTTGATATTTCTAAATGTCGGTAAATATCATAAATATCGTAGCAATATTATTGAAAATTATGTGCCATTTGGAGAAAAATTCAAGATATTACTGAACATATAATCGCGATAAGTCATTTGTGGAAATTTTAATTTTCAGCAATAACTCCCGAACATTTTATTGCACAAAAATGAATTGTTCATCATATTAAGAGAAACATTTTAAAGATGGTAATTAAGCTGCCGCACAATTTTTTAGAATCTCTGCAAATTTTTAAAAATATTTCCTATTCAATTTGTAACAATGTTTTCCAAAATTTTAATGGCACTTTCTTCGTTTCATAAACATTCTTCGTTTGTTACATCTTAAGGAAGAAAGATTCTGTTTGTTACCTGCATAATTTATATGAAGAATAAGTGAAAAATAAAGCATTTCCGCAAAAAAGCATTCGCAGTTAAGTGATAGATGATCTTCAGTGTTGAGTGCATAAGGAAACTTTAGATTCATTAAATTTAATTCTTTAAGAAGGTTTATGCACACATTAAACAGAACAGTTTTAAGGCTATTGCAATAGCACAGCTTTGAACATAAATCACAATTTGATGCTTAAAAGTACTTTGGGGGAATTATGAATAGTAAGATATACATACGAGATTTAATTGAAATTCATCACAATTAAAATACTGTCAGCGAATCGCCTAATCGCTAAAGGCACCACTTGAAATATTTTTTCCCAACTACCAATTCCAATTCTTCTTCACCCCATTAAATGGTACCACTTATACAAAAAAAATTAATGATTAACTGATAGTGACATCTTAAAAGTATTGAAATAATGCATTGTCATCAAGTATACATATGAGGGGAAAAAATTTGAAGTTTTATCACATTAGTAAATATATCAAAAATAGTTTCTAAAATTCCATCTTTACAAACATGAGACAAGTCAGGTAAAATTCCATATCCTTCACATAAAATCTTTTAGTCCAAGTTGATTCATGGAAGACATAGGAGAAGATCCAACATTGGATCTATTTATAGTCTCGCTCTAAAGTTTGTTATTAATAGGGATGGCTTTTCGCTCCAGTTAATCGGACATCTTTGGGAAATATACTATAAATAGAGGAAGTAATTGATTCTCTATAATCAAATAGCACAAAGCTTGTGTAAGAAGGAAGTTAATATGATATATATTCAGAAAAATCACATTTTAATTCGATCGTAATAAACTTCTGAAAATAAATATATAAAAGCTCACTATTGTATTATTTTCATCTAACATTTAAATTAAATTAAATAATAGATGTTGCTGCTTTTCAAAAATTAATTGTACAAAAAATATTCAGGGACAATTCATGATGCGCATTCGATATTGATTTTAACCCAAACTAGTTAATAAACTTATTGTTCGTCTGATATCGACAATGGTAAGACTACGCTAGCTACTTGTTTATTTGTAATTGAAAAGAATTGCTGCCATTGTGGCATTATAAATTATTGTAAAAGCTTAACTGATGCTGCTTGTTGTTTCCGCTCTCCTTCTTTTATGATATCTTCGACGTCATTTCTGTTTATTTTCCTGATCAACATTCAGATTTGGTAAATGGTGTTTTGTTTTGTTTTGTTGTTGCTATCTTTTTAGATTTATTTTGGAAAGACGTTACACAGCATTGATATGAATTGAAAAGCTGAATCTTTCAAAAGGTTAAAACGTAAGCAACTTTTAGTCATAATATGTATATTGATCGTTGTCTAAAGAATTGTTTTTTATAGATTCCAAATTCTTCAACTTCATAATCATTTTTAATTTGTTAATTGTTTCTGATTTAAAAGCTTCTGAATCGACCATTCATATATTTCCTTTTCTTTTAAAATTAAAGGAAGGTATAAAGTTCCAATATTTTTGTATACCAATGGTGAAAGCTGATAATCATACCACAAATAGATTTTAAAATATTTTTGAAATCATCTTGGAGAAAAACTTGTGTATCAGTTTAATTGAATTGGTCATTTACGCAATAGTTTCTTTTAATATATTTTCTAGATAAATCTAAACACTTTAGATTTGAATCATTTTTTTAACCTTTTTGACACTTCCAAAGTAAATGGATTTTATTATTTTTATGTAATATTCTGGATTTAAATATAAAAATTTTCTGCTCTTAATGTAGTGTGCATGGTTTGAATTGAAATTTCTATGTTTTCTTGATTATATGAAAGAAGTGATGAAAGAAAATTTTCCACATTTAATCTTTTATATATCAGTAATTAAGTAGTACTGATATATAAAATAGGCATTCAGTTTAAATATTATTATTTCAAGGTTCATGTTAGAAAACTCCAAGACAAATCATTTTTAACAACTATATTGGAAAGAGATCCATTCATTTGGAAGTAAAAATGATTCTAATTTGGATTTTTCATTATTTTCCATTCTTAACTAAAATTGTATTTCAAGATTTATTTTTATTGATTAGATTGAGTTGATGAAACATGACAAGATGGAAGAAAAATTTGCTGGGAATACATCAGAAGCCACACCTCACCACATTGATTCCCCACCTTTAATGGTCAGCCAACCTTCACCACAAGAAGAACAAAGAGTAACTTCCTCGTCCGATAGGCTGCCGTATGTTGTCGCCTGCTCTCCTCATCAACAAAGGGTTAGTTCTACTACAGATCAAAGAAAATCCGAAGGCGCCAAACCTCAGAGTTTGTTAATGTTATTACTTGAAACCAATGAAGCAGAAGCAATGAAAAAAGAAAGTATGCTGTTGAGTTTTATAAAAAAAAGTCTGTCTATCAAACGAAATTTGCTCTGAAATTAATCTTTTGCTTAGTTGCTTTCAAAATTACTTAGTAGCATCAAGTTTAAAGAAATTGATATGTATTTACTCATTTCTGTAATCAAAAATCTGTTACCTTTAACTCACCTTTGCCATTCAAAAACTAATTAGATGCTTAGGTTTTTGCTGGTGCATTTGTGGATTAAATTTCTTAAAAAGCAACGCTTTTACGCATATTCAAATTAATAGTTGCTATCTCAGTAAAATTCTGCCTGCCATTCTTCCTTTTTTAAAAAAATTATTTGTGCAGTATGCGTTATAAGGCTAAATAAACAACTCAGTGTCAGCTGTGGTGTGTGTGTGTGTGTGTGTGTGTGTGTGTGTGTGTGTGTGTGTGTGTGTGTGTGTGTGTGTGTGTGTGTGTGTGTGTGTGTGTGTGTGTGTGTGTGTGTGTGTGTGTGTTTCGCATTGAAAGTTTTATGAAAAGTTCATTATTTTTTCATAACTGTGCATATAAATGGAAATTTAATTTTTTTGGCTAAATTTGATCTTGAGTTGGTCTGGTTCTGTGACTTTCTTGGCGCAAGAGCTTGCTTTTGATCTTGAAATAGTTTTAATGTGTAAATGATAGAGATTACTGATTTACTTAAATCAATAAATTACTTAAATATAAATATGATAATAAATCTATACTTATATAAAGCTCAGTGTGTGTGTGTGTGTGTGTGTCCGTTTGACCTACAGCTACCAAATTTGGTACATGTATACCTTGGAGGTCGGGAATGTGCACCTGGGGTCCCTTTTTTTGAATTTTTAATTAGAATTTTAATTATTAATTAAAAACTAACTTTCCCGCCAAAAAAATCTTTTCAATTTCCTCACCACCAAATGAGTAAGGGTTCAGTTTTTTTTTCCCAACAGTAATGAGGCTTAGGCTTAACATTTTTCGGCCGATTATTTCAAACGATTCTGTTTATTTTCTTAATGTTTGATGCATTTAAAATTAAACGTTGTAAATTTATCGATCTTTCAGATTCATTCTGAAGTACTTTTGAATTAAAATAACACAGAATAAAGGAAATTAACAATGTCTAATCTGCATAGCGTTACCCCTGGCGTAGAAAAATTTACGCATTTGCGTTACCGTAACTGATTGAAAATTCACGTATGCGCATTGTGTTCTGATTGTTGACAACGGATTCGGACTTGATTTAAATTATTTTGAGGTTAGTTGTGTGCTTTTGTAATTAAATTGTATTTATGTTAGTTATATATATTTTTGTATATGCTTATAGTTTTAAGTATATCGCTTTTTAAGTAGTTTATTTTAACCTGTTTTCGACCGATTATTTTAAACGATTCTGTTTATTTTCTTAGTGTTTGATGCATTTAAAATTAAACATTGTTAATTAATCGGTCTGCTCATGATGAATCTGAAAAAATTTTGTTGACAAATTCTTGAGATATTACATAAATTAAGATATATATTCTTTAGTACCCATAAAGTTTAAACGCTCAGTGACTCTGTTTTCTGTAATCATATTATAAAAAAATGCTTTGTTTCAGTAAAAAATATTATTATATTAATTTCAGATTCATCCTTTCCACTTTAATTTAAAACATAAATTCTACGGGAGCTAACAGAAACTTAGAGAGATACATATTACGTTATGATTGAAGGCCTTTATAATATTATGAGTGAATTATATGACTATCAAAACTTGGTTTTGAAATATTTTGATGAAGAAGTTATTAAAGTAAGAATTGCATAAAATATTTAATTATTAAAATTTTAACGAACATTAAGACCAGCTGGTCGCCAAAGACGGCTAGTTATTAATAATTCTCCAATAATCAACTTCCTTTAGAAAGGTTAATTATTTTTAAATTGATTAAATTTAGTGCATATTATGATGAGATAATTAAAAATATAGTTTTCTTTCATTCTTGCAAGAGGTATAGTGATATAAATTACTTTTAGCAATAATACTTCAAAGCTGTGCAAGAGAGGATCAAAAAACACTTGTTCTATTAGCATATATACAAATGCATATGAATTTTAATTGGGTGCAATAACTTGGAAAACAATTGTTTGTAAAAAAAGGTGCCTAATAAAGGATAGAATTTACATATATATATATATATATATATATATATATATATATATATATATATATATATATATATATATATATATATATATATATATATATACAAAAATATTAAAATAAACAAAGGGTTTTTTGGATATTCCTACTTTCATAAAATCTAGCAAACTCATTTCGCTATTCAAGAGTTTAATTTCCTCCCATAAAATTTCTGAACAGCACAGACAATAATATTTTTATTCATTGCTTTATATCTAATATACGTTCCCTATTCGATTTTATTGTCTTCAAAATTAATATTCTCTTTTCAAAAGAACCAAAACTTTTTTGACAAGACTTCGAACCGTTTTATACTTTTCTAATGAGTCTACGTCTTATGTGTATCTCTTTAACAGCAAGCAGTTTTAACAATAAGGGATCGCTAAAATGCATGTTAAGTAAATAGATATTCAAAAAATGTTACAGTTAGATGTATTCCTACTATATCTATTCCTACAAGTTATTTTGTAAAACATTACAAAAAATTACAAAAACTTGTTTTTTTTTTACAGGAACAACATTATTTTAACAATAACTAATTTTATATTTAACATCTTTAATTCCTAATTAATAAAAAAAAACCTCTTTAAAGAATTCTTCAATCTAATTTTGGCTGCCTGTGATTATTTCAAGAAAAAAATTAATCTAGTACCAAATAACAATTTGTTTATTCAGCGAAATAAAATCAATTTTGATTGCAAGTTATATCAATTAATTTCAACATCAGATTTCTTTTCCAGCTGCAACATTTCACCTTGAACCTGAACCCGAAAATCAACCAGAACCAAATATATAATCTTAGCCTACGCCTCGTCGAATACTAGAATCGCCTCTTTTAATTCTTCATCAGAGGTTCAAAGAGCATTGATTCAAGAAATCTAAACAGCAACTGTAAGTGCGTTGATCTAACTAAAATTTAGACCTGGCAATATTCAAGATATAACTGGAAGTGGCCAAACAGGATTTTTTCAAAGCATCACCAATGGAACTGTCAAAGTATCATTAGAGAGAGATTTGGTTTGAATGCACAATTTGTTCTAAATGGCGTCTCATCATTATCACAATTTTTCCCAGAACAATTTAATTTAGAAATCGATATATATCTTGCAGGATCTTATTCCCCCGATGTGCAAAGAAGAAGTACTCGAAAAACTGTGATAAAAGATGCTGATTTGGGAAATGGTTTACAACTATGGACAAGAGCTGCTACTGGGGAGAAAAATAGTTCAAGAACCAGTATCATTGGAATGTTACAACAGAAAATGAATCATTTTAAGCAAAAAATGGCAGCTCCGGCATGAAAAAATATCAGTATGGATACATTTCCAATAGAATACCAGATACTGTAAAATCACTTAAAGATAAAAAAATACGAATGAACTGCAGCATTTCATTCCGAAAATAAGTACTCCGTTTTTCATCCTGATAGATTTCAGAAACAGAACTGCATGCTCTAAGTCTGTTACCAAAATGATAATTCAAGAAACTTATCAGATATGATAATTCAAGAAACTGATTTGACGTTTCTGAAATGGAATAATCATAATTAAATGTCTGAAGAAAAAAAACCTTCATTAAAAACCATGAGAGTTTTTAATTTGCATATCAGACTTGGGATTTGAGTTCTGTGAATTCTATTTCTTTCAATTATGGTAAATCAATGTTTTACAATTTTGTCATATTTTCAATTCGACAATGATTATAAATAATATTAATTTCTAATGTATCAATGAAAGGGGATTTTCCTGGATGTATTTTAATATTTAAATAAAATATGCATTAAAACTCATTTTGTCCTGATGTCTCTTCTTACAATCGAAAAAAACTATATACTTTCTGTAAAAATTTATTATATACTCTTTCCTCCAAATGTTTACGATCAACTAATTTTGGGCGGGGTAATAATTTTTAAATAAATTCGTATATATGTATAAAATTCGTATAAACTCATTGTCCAATTGTTTTAAATAAGGAAACTTTTTCAAGTTAGTAGTTGCACTACCCAATTCAATTAAAGCAATTCATTTAAAAGATGGAAATGAAAAGTTTACTGAATAAAGGGCTGCATAAATGATATTTTAGTAAGGGATATATTTTCTAAATATCATGTTTCATGAATGGGAAGAGAAGACCACAGCTGGAGAAAATCTTTTTCACTTTCATATAAGGTTAATTGAATGAGAACTTTGAGTATCCAGTTGCCTCTTTAAGTAGCCCCAACGATTTTGAATAGCGCTGAGGTATAGACATGTCTAAAACAATCCATTCGTAGCAAAAGCTTTAATCTTCTTAATATTCGCTAATGAGGATGCTACGCTGATGAAAAACATATAGATCATTAGCATGAATCTGTGGTGGTAACATTATAAGCCAGTTAACAACTTCCGGAGAAGAGTGTACACTTTTGTCTAGTGGTTATGTTACTCGGCTATGAACCCTAACGTTGCGAGTTCGAACCTCAACCCGTACATTGGTGACCCTGGTTCTGAACAACCGCATCCTTCGTTCAGCTGTCGTGGCTTCATCTACCGGCAGCAACCACTCACACACGCTCGCCGTCGCCCGCCATAACACTTGGCGCGATTACAACGTTCGTCGCTCGCCATAACGCCTGGCGCGATAATCACGTTCGTCGCTCGCCATAACTGGCGCGATAAACTCTACCGACTCACTGGTGGGGGACTGTTGTGGTGGTAACATTATAAGCCAGTTAACAACTTCCGGAGAAGAGTGTACACTTTTGTCTAGTGGTTATGTTACTCGGCTATGAACCTTAACGTTGCGAGTTCGAACCTCAACCCGCACAAATCCACCACCGAATTCATCCCCATTTTGTATTTACCAGTTAACTTCATTGAATTTTTGAGAGCAAAAAGACTGTCAGCAAGCTTAAAACGCAATAAATTGTGAGCTTTCGTTGCTTCAGTTGATTAATATAATTTCCAAAAGCGGCTCTGTTAAAATATCTGTAGAAAAACATTGAGCATCTTGTTGACGATGTCTTATATTGCATAATATTTTACAGATTATCTTAGAAATCTTTTTAATTTAAATTTTTCTGTTCAGATTAATAATTTCTTATTTAATCATTAAAAAACGGTGTTTCAAATCTTACCATTATCCATTCAAAACAGGTCTCTAATTTTCCTGGTGGAAAATTAGAGACCTGTTTTGAATATCCAGTTCAAAAGCTTAAGCCAATAAAACTGCAGTTACGCATTTCACCATATTTTGATAATTTTCTTTGCAATTCATTTGGACTATGTTTCATGCTTGTGAAGATAAATTTTGTACTAGATTTTACTCTTTCTTCCCTTTATACTAAGGTTTTGAAATTAGCACTTACGCATTCTCTACAACAATATATCATTCTAAAATATTCAGAATTTCCTTAATAATTAATAGATTAATTTATTTAAATTAAGATTTCGTACATATGGAGCCTCCTGCTAATTTATAAAAAAAATATTTTCCCAAGTTCTAAAATGCTTATAATAATGAATTATAAATGAAAGTCTAAAAAGTGGCAAATAATTAAATTAAAAGAACTCTAATTTTCAGTACACAGTTTTGAACCTTTCTTCTTATTAAATTTATTTTAGTTCAAATATCATGAACAGGTTAGTTGTTTAAGTAAGAATAATTTTCAATATTTCAATTAGATAGATAAAGAAAAATGGAACCACCATAAATCGAATTTTGATCAAACTGTAAAATATAGAAAGTATATGTTTTTAAAAATATCTATTTTAAATTAGCAAATGAGAGTACGTTTTTAAGTTTTTTTAAAAAATTAAGATTTATCTTTTATTTAAACAGCGCGATATTCTGGTGGTAAGATCCTGTTTCAGAACAGGAAGTTTCTTATTTCGAATTCGATTCCTAAAGAACTACATGAAAGCAGGCTTCGTGTAGGCTAATCCCGCCAGGATTAAGTATTTCCCTGCTGATGTGGAGCACATGTTTTGAAATGTGATGTCGGTTCAGGTGACGTCCTTTTCATTTGACCATGATAAAAAAAAATTACTATGTCCATCCAAAAAATATCGATCGTGTTGGGTCAAAACTGTAAGTGAAACAATATTAATTAAACACTTCCAAATTGAATAACAAATACAAATATATCAAAAGGTTTAGGTACGCAATCTTTCTATTAAAAGATCAAACACTGACATTGCTCGATTTTTAACGTACGTAAGGATCGCTTTTGCTCTTTGCCATTTAAACTATCTCATTCACATTGTTTCTTTCAGTAGAAAAGAATTTTCTAAATCCAGTTTTCAGCTGAAAATGTTTTTAAACCTTTTAAACGGCTTATATAGGAAAATAAATGAAAAAAATGCCATGCTCGAATATAAGTTTTTATAAAATATGTTAATGAATAGTGGATAATGGATGTGATTTTGGTTTTGGAAATGAAGAAACAACGATTCAAGACCCAATTCCTCCAACTATCCATTATGTTCGTGGGCTTAATACAAGAAAAATCTGCTCTAAAAGGTCAAGCGTTCTCACATTGATGAAGTGTAGGAGTTTGAAGAGTAGAATGCGGTTCAAATATGGCCCCATCATAAGATCATGGTTCAAAATTATCAAGTCCGTAAATGTAGCTTTCAAAACTGGACGTTGATCAAACTGATCTACTTTTGAAGTCTTTTCCTTGATAGCTCACTGATTATTTTTAATTCTAAATATTTAAAAGAAAAAAAGGTAACATCTCTGGAATTTTTTTATCTCGAAATTTTATTCCATGACTCATTTGGGGTCGGGATCCATTTTCAAGAGAACAATGATCAAAGAAATGTTCCTTAAGCTAAAGTTCGACATCTACGTGTGAAGTTGTTTGAGCTAATACCTTTATAGAAGCTTCTATTTAATATATTTTGTTTTAAAAGAAATCATACTTTGATATTTTTGAAAGTTTTAGTTAAAGTTTGCGTGCTAATTCTTTCATCTGATAACACATGTTGTTAACAGTTTGAGACTTCCCTAAAAAAAGACTTGAAGCTGAAATTGCACGGAAATTTGAAAAGCGCACTTGTCAACAGGTAATAACATCATTAGCTATTACGGAAACAACAGTCTTAAAGATATGCATGATAAAATTTCTGTTTTGTAAGTTCTGCAAATTAAGAAAAATCTTTAAAAATACTCGATTCATGCTTGACAAGAGTTGCTATACCTTTCATTCTAAGATAGCTTCTACTTAATATGAGTAAAGAATTCGCTTCAATTAAATTGCATTAACAATCCATTTTGAAGCCACATAAGTACGTACTTCATTATATTGAACTGTGTTCGTGAAGAAGACGACTCCAGAGCCCACATCTCACATTTCCACATCACAACAACAGGAGGACTGTTGGTCCACTGGGTGCAATTGTGAGTCAGTTTCACATACAGGAAGTATCATATCGAAACTCGAATCCACTAGTCTTCCTTCCTTTCCTTGCAAATGAAACTTTACCACTTCACTTCCATGATTCTAAATAAAAAATTGTTAAAAAATGTGAAAATACTACAAAGTCACTGATGACCTTACAAAATCTTCAATGATGACGTATTAAATTCGTCATTGTTTCTCGATTGGAGTTATAATAAATTTCCAATAATAGTGTGAAGTTTTACTGCTAGAATCATATTTCCGAAATAGGTAAGTGAAGTTTAGACTCTACTGATTAAATACCTACTTAAAAGAATTAATAGCGGCAATATTTATGTAAGCCTAGAAGTTATATATATATATATATGCCGTTTGTTATACATTTGACTTTAAGTTTCTTATTTTTAGGTTGTATATATTAACTCTTTGATGAGTTTGAAGGCTTTATTGAATGAAGAATTGAATGCATTTTTGCATCTCTTGTATGGAAGGAATATAACGAATAATTTACTGTAACGTTTTTAAACTTAATCCAACTTAACGATGAATATTGGAACTGTTGTCTCCTATCTGATTTAACTGCCAACAATAAGTTAATGATAGTCTACTAAGAATCCACCATAGTTAAATTGTTTCAATGAGTCCATTTTAAACTCTCCGAACCTGTAATTCGAGGTCATATCTTTAACGTTATAATCGAGCAATAAAGAATATTCGTTTGTTCAAAAGCATAAAAATCTCTATAGATACTGAAATAATACAGGACTAAAAAACTACTTTTCACTCGTGTTCTTGGGTGAAGCAAGTTTCATATAAATACACAAATCTTGGAATATTTGCTTGAATTCCCATTTGCTTTTTGCTGTCATCTTAACTTTTAATATAAAGATTATTTTGCGTCTGTTGAAGGAAATTTATCAATCTTTTTTTACTCGAATTTCTTTAGTTATTGCCTTTTTGCAGCTTAAAAGTACATATTTCATGGCTATGGATTATAAAAGCTGATGTCTTTGAAGAGAATGGTATTTATTTCATTAGTATATAATTACGTTTTTTTAACATATAAACTCTTATAAATGACCGTTTAAAAAAATTTTTTGATTTAAAGCTTTCTGTAATGTAGTAAATTAGTTTCTGCTTGTCTGTTATTTGCATAGAAATAAGTATCGCTTTAAAATAATTATCCAAACTTCTTGGCTTCAGGAAAAACTTCATGAATCTTGTTCGTGAAATAAATTCTTCCAACAAATACGTTAGAATTGTCATTATAGAATTCTTTCAGATAATATCTACTGAGACTTGAATTATTTTATTCCTGTCTTTATCATTCTGTTCCACTTTGCGGATATTAGACTCGCAATGTATAGACTGGAATAGACGGCAATTTTTTTTCTGTTTTCGTATATTTTGACAATTAATGCTATACAGATAATTTAATGCTCATCAATAAAAACGCTTTTTCTTTCTTTCATCGTATGAAATGAATGGAATGGTTAACTCTTGACATCACGGTGCTAAGACCTTGTTGGTCGCAATTACTCTTGGCGTTTGTTCTAGACTTTCGACAATAATACGAAAAAGTGAAATTGTCCATTTCTACTAGACTTCTGATAGGAATTTAAAAAAACTCTAAAAATTCCTTGATTTCTGAATCTTGATGCTAATAGTATACATCTTAGAAATCCATTTGTTTTAAGAATTGGTATAACCGATGTATATACACAGTGCAAAATGTTGCACTCATATAAGGGCATCGTTTCGTCACAATAAAGCATTTTCGATTATATTAATTATTTTACTATCTTCAGTACCTTGTATCAATTAACACTATTTTTTCCCCTATGTTGATTTCTTTTTTTCTGAGCTCTGTCTAAATTTCCTAGCTTTCGAATGAACTCAACCACTGTTTAATCAACGTAATTGAAATTGCACTGCTTAAAGTTTATAAACCTCGACTAAAATATTTACCGGGCCATGAGTGAAACGGTAAAATGGATACCTCTTTGTATAGTATCAAATATACGTAGGAAAATAAAAATTATGGACTTCACTATTTTGATGTATCTTTACGTTAGTCTGAAAAAGCATAGTTCGGAATCGTATTTGCTGTTCTATCCGTAAACATAACTCAAACGTACGAAGTACTCTAGAAATTTTAGTGCCTCCTATCATAAAGAGAAATAAAAAAAAAAATATTGAAGGTTTTTGATATTTTTTGAAATGAAATTACTAAAAGTTCAATACAGAAGATAAAATTAAGCTAGAATATATTAAGAGGTTTTTCAGTGACTTCGATAAAACATAGTCTTGTAAAAAGCAGCCAAGTTTTATGTTTGAAAAAAGAATTTTATCCTTTCTCCTTTACAGAAAGTTATGGCCACAGAAAATAGAATTCTTGTGAACCATTTGGACGTATAAGTATTAATGTTGAAAACTAATCGGATAAAGGAACTTCTTTATGAACTCGTATTTTCAAACGGACAGCTTGGAGATTCAGCTTGAAAAAAGAAGTGCTGGGCGTTTCAATATTAAAATCCGCCTTTGGTGGCTTTTTGGACTGTTAAATATTAACGTGTACAGCGTATTTTTTAAACTTTCACTTTATTTGAGATCGGAAAAACATGGATATAATGGAATCAGTCTAATACAAATTATAACAGATGAGTATTAGCACACGAGTCGAAAACATAAATACTATTTTCGGATATTATTTATCGCATACCAGGGATTAATCGCCAAAAACCTCGCCAAGAATACCACGATATTCAATAAAAATGTTTCATAATTGCTCGTCTAATGCCATGCAATCCGACATGGGGTAACGTCTTTATTAAATATTATTTGTGAAAATGGAGACCACTTCTGCTGGTTTTATTTTAATTTTAACATTGGCTAAAGAATTCCGATTAAATGCTTCTATGGATGAATTTGGATTCCAAGATAAAAAAATGTGTTAGAATTTATTGCAGTTAAAATAATTTATTAAAAATAAAACATTGTACAGAAATGAAATTGATCATTAAAAAGCAATTTTTTTTTAGTTCTAATGTAATGTAAAAGGCATGTGTGTAATAAGATTTATGATAGGATTGATATGTTGGATATTTTCTAGATAAGTTCTGAAAGATGGAGCCACCAATTCCAGTTAAGTCATAGCCATTATTCATTTCGCAATGTTTAAATTTATTCTTGCTCTCGATTGGTTTTTACATCCACTTTTCTCAGATTGGGAATTTTTAAAGTACTCTCGAAACCACTTGAAATGGCTACAACCTCGAACCTCGTTGAATTAAATGCGTGTAAAGTTATTTCAGGTTTACACTCCGCCAGTTATAAGACGGCCAGCAGGAACGCATGCATAGGAAGGCTGAAAAATGGTGTTCGGTCGATGGCAAGTAATTGTCCCGATAGGACTACATGCAGCTGTATGTATTTTTTTTTCTCCTTACTGCTCGTGCGTTTGTAGAATTTGGCATGAAGAAAAAAATTGATTAATTACATTTTTTGCTCTTTGTTCTTTCTGATGCGAGGCTGTTTATTTTTCATTTCTTTTCTATACTTTTCCAAATTTAGGTTTGTCGACCTTTTTTTTATTTTATCATGTTCCTTTGTGTAAATATCAATTTTAATACGATACGCAGTGAAAATTAAAAATTCTGGAATGTGAAAATGGCAAGCATGGAATGCTTGTATTCATCTTATGAAATTGGGGCACACATAAATCGGTCCCTTTTTGCGAATGCGCTGCCTATAGGCCAGTCTTATAACTGGCAGAGTGTAAACCCGACATCAAATGTAGCAGTCTGAAACTTCCTTACAGCGATGCGTTTCCATTTGATTGTCAGTTCACAATAAGCAAGAAGGGATTTACGTGACATGTACGTTAGATTTTGTGTGCCTGTGCATATCATATAATTATAGACGGCTCACTTTTTTGTTCAAAAAAATTGAACGAGTATAGAGTGGTGACAATCGGCTTTGTACTCGTCAACAAAAACTCGTTACCCGATATTAGCTCAAACCAACTTTAAGATCTTTACAAATTCCTTAATTAACCTTTTGGGCTGCACCGGGACTGCATATCCCACTGATATTTTTAAATTACCGAAAGGAATAAGCAAATTGAGAATTTATTGAAGTGCATGTGCCAGTGGTTTTCCTGTGATTATTACATTCATGTTAGTGCAATTTTTATCCTCAATTTCATATGGTCACCTCAACCCCAAAGGAACACGTGTTCCGTTTAAAAAGACCGCCGAGACGCGCACGTCCCACCTCCAAAATTGCACCTATAGCAAATCTGTTTTTATTTTAGCAGAATATAGCCATTTATACTTTATTTGACCCATTAGAACCCTAAATTATCATTTTGGAGAAGAAACTCGTATTGAAAGGGTTAACACGTTTCAAGTATGGTAACTTACAAATTCTATTGCAGTTTGTGATAAAATTTGTTATCAATTGGTTTCTTTCTGTAGGATTCGCAATGGCAACTGACACTCCAGATGGCGCTCCAAAAGAGTCTCTGTATCTCGTGCCTTCGTTTACCAGCGACAGGTGGAGTGATGGCATATACGATACGGAAACATCGATAGTGTCGCCATCGTTGGTCATCAAAGAGGACGATTTGCTGACTTTCGATCAGAGAGAAGAACGGGAAACGCGCTCCCTCGTCTTCGAATACCAATTCAAGTATGCCGAGAAAGAGTACGAATTGTTGAAAAAGGAATTTAAGAACATTGAAGCAAAGCTGAGTCGTCAAGGAGCTTCTGCTGCTGAACATCCTTTTAAAGAACCAAAAGGTGTGAAGAAACCTTCCAAAACACGAGATCAGAAGAGCTCATCAGAGTCGGAAACGGAAAAGGATCAGTCCATTTCACCCCGAAAGAACACTTCTCGACTTACAAGATCGAGTAAAAAGCCATGATACATGCGATTTGAGTGTCGAGTCTAATCCAGCTGATATTCCGAGCTTGTCTTGTTTTTGATAACGTATTCCTTATTTGAGCCTAATAAACGTGTTAAAGCAGTATTGTTATGAAGTCGTTCTTAAATGGCGTGCATAAAACAAGTATTATTCTTTACAAATTTGGTCCGGTTAAATAACCGGAAGAAATTCTGATACAAAATTGGTCTCCAAAAAAAATTTTCGGAATTTTTAATTTGAAATAAAGGCTAATTAAAAATGTCTTCAGAGGTTAATGAATATACACCACTTTTGATCGACTGGCTTTAAAAAAAGTGAGATTCAGTTCCGATTCTCCCATTTCAAACTTTTCTCAATTATTTTGAACTTTTTCTCAAGTTTAATAAAATCGGAAGTATTAAATTCTCATTTAAATATTGATAACGCATGAATGAATACAAGATGCTTACAAATATGGTTTACTTTTAACCCTTTTATCTGGAATTGGCAAATACTCGAAATTAAAATTCATTCAATTGTATGTCATTAAAATCATCCGCAGTTAAAAAGGTTTAAAACTAGCTATTTCTAATTTTAACGTCTTTCCTGTTGCATAATGTATGAAAGTTTCGATAAAACACAGACCAGACCGTTTTCTGTACTCATGTTTTACAAAATAGGGCACGACTTCGGAACCAAGGATCAGATTTGAAAATGTAAATGCTAGTTATGGAAACGTATATCTATTAATGGTATGGCTATACGTTCTTTTTAGAATTCTTTAGGCTACAATCAGTTGAAAAATTATCGTGATAATTGAGATGGAAATTTCTGGCTGTAGTTTTTGGTGCTTTAATTCCATTGATGCGACTGGTGAGAGATTAACTGTGCATTGAACTTTTAAAGCAATGAATATCTGTGCGAAAGGTTTTGCTTTTAAAATCCAAATAATCATCAAGAACTAATCTGAATACATAATGAATCATAATTCATATGCTTCTGAAAATTCTAAGTTTTCTGTATTCGAATATTACTTCTGCAAATAATGTTACTCTTGCATAACGAGTTTTAAAGCCATAAATTAACGGTTACAACTCTTCTGATAAAAACTCAACAGTTAACTATTTTCAATGAGTACATTGAGCGTTGTAGTTTGTTTAGCTAACCAATTCTTGAAACTTTTAACTAAAGCAAAATTGGCAAGAACATTTTTTCGCAAAATTGAACTAGTGTCCATTTTGAATAACTTCTATTCTTTTTGGTCGATTTATAATTCTTTATCGCTAGTATAAAATTTTGTAATAATATAAGAAAAATAATCAATTTTAAGTTAGAGGCAATATTACGGAAGCCACTTTTTTTCAATTGAAACGGCTAACACATAAACAGATTCTCAATTTCAAAATAGTATATTGTTATCGAAATTGCGTAAATGTATAGAAAGTAAAAATTGCAGCAAATTCGGTAAATGAATAAAAAGTATATAGAATTTTTATCTTTACAAATGTGAAAGTGCATGAAAACAACTTCAAAGACGTATTTTATTGGAAATTCACAAATGGCCATTAACCTCTTACGCAGTAATGACGTGTTGACACGTGCATCGAATTATTGAATTAATATTTAAATCTGAAATTAACTATTGAATTCTCTAAAAGCAAAAAATATCTTGTAGAACGTCAGTATCTCAAGTGTCTTTTATGTTATTATGGGAATGGAATGAAAATAATTACCCTAAATAGGATGTGTCGTCTAATTTGGAGGTTAAATAAATTCGAAATTGAAAAAATGAACCGAGAACTCACTTATTCACACTCGATTTGAACTCGGAAACCACCAAATGTTCGTTAGGTGAAATTTTTCATAGTTTCGGACAATTAATGACTTCGTTTTTTCATTGTAAATAATGTGATATTCAGATTTTCCATTGTAATATTCGATGTTTAAAATTAATCCAGAGTACATCCTTAAATTTTGGAAGCTTATTAAGCTAAAACAAAATTCTAATAATAAATTAAAAAGAAATTAACCCTTTTTAATATTAAGTTAATATTTACCTCCCTACTCTGATTTTTTCAATAAACTGTTCTGATATTGAAGCAGACTTTAGTCTCGTGTTATAACAACCAGATTCTCTAAACAAAATCTTACTCGGAGAGCTCAACATGATTGGGGAAAAAAGATTTCAAATCTGGAAATGTGTCCACTTTTCTATGAAGAATATCACAAACCTTAAAATTGAATTTAATCATCTTAAGAATTAACTTGAAAATTAAGTTCTTATAATGAATAATATTCTTTCAATGCAAAGTAAAAGTTAGTGGAAGTGTGTTTAAGTGGTTAATTTATAAAATTTCTCTTAAAGTAATTCTTTTAATATAAAGATTTTAGAGGAAAAAATGGCACACTTCATACGATTTTATGCGGCAAATTCATCAGTGATATATGAATTTTGTTCAAATAAAATGAGCTCTTTTGAAACCTCACAATGATCAAATATGGGGATCATTCTTTAAGTTTTATAAGAATTCCATATTAATTTCCAATTCTGTAGTTTTTTGTGGCAATATGATTTAAGTAAAATTATTTACCTCGCCATTAAATTTTTACGCAATTAACTATTTTTCCTTTCAGTTTAATTTGGTTGCTACATTTGAATGCCCAACACTTACCCGATTGTTTTTACAGAACTTTGCTTTATCTTACATTATTGAACCGAATATAAGTAAACTTAGTATTCAAACGAGCAATATATATATATATATATATATATATATATATATATATATATATATAGTATGTCATGTATCTCCGAAATGGCTCAGGACCGCGGTGGCCTGGTGGTAAGGTTTCAGGTTCGAGACCCTATTCCACCGAAAAACCGTCATGTAAGCGGGTATGGTGCGCATTAAATCTGTCGGGGCCAAATGTCCTCCCACTGGTGTGGTGTGAAAGTTTGAAGAGAGGGTGCCACCTCAGGTGTCGTTCACGTCATCTGATCGCGGTTCAAAAGTACGAGGTCCGCCACAAAATAGCCCTAGTGTTGCTTTTAAATGGGATCTTAATATAACTAAACTCGGAAACAACTCTAACGATTTGGATCAGATTTTGTATTTAGATGAGATTTTGCTATTTAAGTTTATTTATATAGGTGTCTTCGTTGAAAAAACGCGATTTTACACAAAAAAAACAAAAAAAAAACATTTTTTTAATACTAACTATTAGAATAAATGTATTCAACTTCCGCTTCGAAGTGTGTGAAGTACAGCATAGTGATCAGAACAACACGAATGACGCGTGTGTTGCGGGTTTTCGGTTCGAGTCGCAGTTTTTGCTTTATTTTTTAATTATGTATTTATATTTAATATTTTTGCTTTTTATCTATATAGGATCCTACATCTATATAGGGTATATCTATATAGGATCTATATATTTTTTTCCTGGAAAAAAACGATTTTACACACAAAAAAAGGCATTTTTTATAACTAATTATTAGTATTTTTCTGTCTGCCCTCATGCTGACAATGTCATATGGCGATTTCACAGTAGTAAAACTGAGTGTAAGTTCAAAAATATATATAATGCTAGATAAACTGTAAAATAAATATTGTAATATAGCAGATTTTTTCGAATATTATATTAAACTAAGTTCATTATTTTTTTTATTTAAATGACCAGTTCACATGTAATCATTATGCGATTTCATTCTAAATATTTTCTCCGAAAAAACAACTGCCGAGTGGAACTTGTTTTCCGGATGTTATTTATTATTGTCAAGCATCGATTTAAAAAATATGTGCCAATTTTTGAACAGTAAATTTAGTTTGTTCTTTAAACTTTTAGTCTGTTGAATAAATACATAATCTTCCAAAGTTTTATGTCTCGATTTTCTTGTTTGAGGATCGCGATTTTTCACTAATGTAGCTTAGCTATTCTATCCAAAATATGTTTGAATCTTGTGATTACTTTTATTGAACAGTTGTTACTTTGTTTGCAGTTCTTGAACCTTAGTTTCAAATTAAATTACACTTCCATTTGATTTTTTATTTTGAAATAATTATTCAAAACGGTTTCATTTGCCTTTATGAAATAAAAAAAATTAAATAGGAAATTTTATTCATATTTTTTTTACAAAAGTGAATGGGTTATTTTTAAATGCTCCAAATAAATGTTTTAAATGTTATTAAACATATCTCTTGAAAAATATTTTTTTTCAAAGTCGAATGTAAGAAATCGTTGATTAAATTTAACAAAATAGATTAGAATTGAAAAAGATCTAATGAAGTGATAAATAACAGAATATTATTATTTTAGGCATGTTGTAAAAATATATTATAGCCATATTTCTATCTCGTATTTCTTTGATTTGGCAGTCAATTAAAAATGAGATAAAGATCCATTAATTGTAACACATTTGCAAAATAACATTTTTAAAACAAAATTATTGAATGGTATTAGAATATTATACAAGCCGTTTAGATTTTGGAAGAATTATTTTTTTAATATTTTTTATTTATCTTTTTTATTTACACGTTTAAAATATACAGCAAAATCAAAGGTTTCCAATTCTCTTATTTTCCACGAATAACTTATTCTCCTATTTGCATTTAAGTTTAGTTATATTTTAATTTTTTTCTTCTTTTTTTTTGGCAACGAAATTTTCCTCTTAGCTACATGTATGTTAGCTTTCATAGTATATTTATGAATCTCAAAGTCTTAAAGGTGTTTTTATGAAGTAAGCATTTGGTTGGTGTAAGAGTTTTATTATTTGTTTTTCCTCCATTTTTTTCCCTTACCGTTTTCACTGTGTAAAGTTTCGATTTTTTTTGTGTAATTTATTAATTAGCATTAAAATTAAAATAATTTCACATGCATATAGTAACACTTCTCTAAAACATATTTTGAAAAGTGTTTGATTGAAATATATATGCTTGACAAAGGTATGTTCATTTAAAGTTTTAATTATATATTTAATGAATTGTTTTGTAAGGTTATTATTAATTTATTACTTAAAACTAAGTCTCTAATGTAAAAATTTTATAGTAGTTAAATGTAACTTCTTTTTGAGTATAACATAAATTCTGAACAAGTTAAGGATTTTAATTAGTTGGATCTATTTGTATTTTCTCAAATTTCTTTAAAATATTTTTAAAATTTAAACTTTCCTAAACTTTAATAACTCTTTAGTATTATTCTTGTGAAATTCAAACTGGTCAATTGTCTGTAAGTGTATTTCTAAAAAGCAATTGCTAAATGACAATCATCAAGATGTATTTATAAAATGAAAATTATTTAGAGATCCATGTGATCGTATAAAAAAAAGTCAAGGAGGCACTACTCTTAATTTTTAGCCAATGTTAATTTGAAAGTGAGATTAGCGTTTTCTGCAAAAGATACTTACAGATTAGCTAATCCGTAAGTATCTTTTGATCTTTTAAGATAAAAAAACTATTATTTTTTATATTTTAAGATGAGTGATTAATTGCCAAAGTCCACACCTAATAAATTTTTTTCGTGACTAAGTTATAACTATGTGCGCTAATGGAATGCGTTAATAGCATGTCACCAAGCGACCTTTAATATTAAATGTGAAAAAATATCTTTCATCCTGTTTTTATTCAGTTAGATGTATTTCGCAAAATCCTTGCTTCTTGAAAAAAAAACAAGATTTTTTAAAAATGCTTTAGATTTTATTTTCACAAAATTAAACTATTGACTTAATTTACAAATACCCCCACCCCCTTCCTACCAAAAAAATTCTAATAAATTAGAAGTAGAAAAATTGGTACTTCAGCATTCAAGGCATACCATTTGCAACCATTTTCCTTAATTGGATGCCACTGATAAATTTTAGGTTAAATTGCATGTCATAAAACATAATCAATCAATTAGCATAATAGCTCTGATGATTTTTTTTTGTCAGTGAACCAAGGGCTGCTATAAACATGATATCTTTGTATTAACCGCATGCCACAGATTAATCGTCAGAGTACCAACAATTTTTACAGTTGTATTAAGATATAAATTATATATTTCGAAGAGCAGATGAGCTATTGAAATATCTTTGTGAATAAAAACTAAATTTTAAATATAATAGACATAAAAATAGATTACTGATTTTTTTAAAAAATAAACAAAGTTTTTATTAGAAAAAAATATTTTTTTTTATTCTCTCATTTGCTCTGATTTGTTCAACAAAGATGTTCTGATCTGAAATTTAAGACTTCATGGGTGATTTTATAAAATACCAATTTAACTTTTCGTATTTACTTCTTAGAAAATATTAAAAAGAAAACGAGCCATAAAGAAATCGGAGGACATTTATAAATTCCATAAATGGAAAACAGTGCAGATGCAATTGGAGATGTCGTTGATGCCTGCCCTAAAAGAGTAAGAGCAATAACAGCACAGAACCAAAAATATACTGGTAGTAGTAATGGTTCTGGTTTTACAGAGCTTTCGTCATTTAGAAGTCATGATGGAAAAAGCCAACAGAAGAATGAAGTTGAAATTTCTGTGAATTGTGATTTTAACATCGATAAAAAATAAGAATGTTTCTTATCTTTTTCTTTTTGTTGTTTCAAATGTAAATTATTAAAATATAAATACTGCACTTCAGAAAAAAACTGTTTAATGTGTTTCTCCCAAGATTTGTTCCTTTATGGGCTAAATGTAAATACAATATCGCTTATTATATTTACATGTGGGTTTTTGATCTCCACATTTTTAGAATATCTTAAAATAGGATGGAAAATAAAGAAAATATTAGGAAGGTATAACAATTTGCGTGATATCGAGCGATATCAAAGGCCAGCTAAACTCTAGTAGCACACAAATACTGTACAATATTGTATGACATTGATCAATATTCGCAATATTGTATAATATAGTGGAATATTGATTAATATATAATATCACACAATATTACAATATATTTTGGAATATTGATTAATATATAATATTGTACAATATTGTGCAACAGGCTCTGCTACCTGGGAAGTAATTTAAAGTGGAAAAACTAATGCGAAATGAACAAAGTACATAACTGGTCAGCGATATTTAACTTGAATCTCTCTTAACAAAAATCGCTATTGGCATGCCTTCAATACTCTAGGCTTATCTAAATAGCTTATTAGGATCAAGTATCTAAATCTTGCTAGCTTTAAACTCTTGCAAGTTGCATTCTTTTATAATTTTGATGAATATATCATAAATAATTTGCCCCAAATACACTTCAAATAATTGATTTTTAGTCTGATGAAGCAAAAAAATTGCATAAAAATTTCTGTTGTGAATTTCATGAGGCAACCCGCATATTTCGGATGGATGAATGGCCAGACTTTTATGAACATTTATTTGTTTTACATTTATCTAGCACATTTATAATATTAATAGCTAATATTCACATAATAGCTAGCTAAGAGTTGGTACATCGCCGTATTAAGTATTCGATAAAATTCTACAATAACAAGGGTAACACTGCCAACTCTAAAATGGTAAATAAAACAAAAAAATATGCATAGCCTAGATATTCAATTGAATTTTTAGAAGAACACAGTAATATCCATCTGCCGAAAAAGTAACGTTGAATTTAACCCTTAAATGCATATTGTTGCCAATTGTCTACATCCAGTTCCACTTAATTTTATTCAAAAACCCATTGATGACTATAGACAATAAATCAAGTATGAACGAAAAAAAAATTGACATTACTTTTGGCAAATAAGGTTTTTTTTTTTTTTTAACATTTAAAAGTGGTGAGTGATGAAGTTCGAGGTGTTACTTGAAGAGATAGTTTCTATTGTCGACTTCCCTATAAAGGCATGATTAATCGAATCTAATTGTTAAAAAATTACTTTTCATCTGTTGTCAGGTAAGCTATCAATGTCAGATGTTGTATTTGAAAATTGTATTAGATGCAAACTAGATTTTTGGGAAATGCTGTATGTTGCAAAAAGTCTGCATACAACTTTTTTCAAAATAAATATACCATATTATTACCCGCATTTATTTATTTTTTATTATTATTTTCCTATAATAAACGATTTTTCAAATTCTAAATAAATAATCATTCATTTAAGGGTTAATTCAAAAATTAACTTTTGGGATTACATGGACAACGAACTCTATGCCCATTTGCTTCCGAGTCTGATGCAATAAGCTCGCTTGTTCTAAATAAAATTTCGCATTATTATTATCATCACTGATATATGCGTTGACAACTGATGTTAAAAAAATAATGAAATTCGAAAAATGTATGTAAAGATGTGCAAAGATCTGCGAAATAGTTATATGCAAATATTAAATTTATTTGTTTTACAAATCTATGTTTCAAACATTTATGGAGAATTAGTGATATGGCAAGCATAATAAAGAATGTTCACAAAAGCAAAGCATCGTTTTTAAGGGAAAATATATTCAATTTATCTATTGTTGAAGATTAAGGAAGAAAGATTCTTTTAATTGCTTGTACAATTTTAGTGACTAATCAGAAAGTGAAGTTACATTTTCACTAAAGATAACTTACAGTTTGAAATGTATTGCATTGACACGTAGG
This sequence comes from Argiope bruennichi, assembly GCF_947563725.1. Lineage (NCBI taxonomy): Eukaryota > Metazoa > Arthropoda > Arachnida > Araneae > Araneidae > Argiope > Argiope bruennichi. The sequence continues at coordinate 53,838,908 of NC_079152.1, forward strand.
TTTTTAATGCCACTATAATCTGAGATCGACTTCAATAGGAATGTTCATGTATGCCAAAAACACAACAGTTATGAAGACATCAAAATGACACGGCTTTAATGTTGGTAACTATTTGATGTTTAAAAGGTTGAATTGAATTTTAGTGTACCCCTGAGTTTGTCGCCAATTTGGTAACCCAACGAAACGATCTTATAACAACCCTAATGCTGTTTTGTTTACTACTTTTACAGTGGTTGAGTTCAACATTAACTTCAACTATTTTATGAAAAAAGTTAAATTAAAAATAATGAAAGAATATCAAATAAAGATTTTAATTTAGTTCTGTATTATAATTAAAAGTTTTTTTTTGCTAATAAGGCATTTTAATGTTATTTTTAATTTGAATATGAACGGAAAATATTTATTCTTTTACAATACTTAACTGTCGGTATGCGTTTTTGAATTCGTCTGAATTATTAATTTAAAAATCTTCTTCAATGGAATTCCTTGCACTTTTCGTAATTCTTTTTCTGATATGACGGGTTCGTTGCTAATTCGTTATGTTGCTAATTGTTCAAGAATGGATGTCTGGTGATGGCAGGAAATATTTTGAACCTGCAGAATGGATGAAGGGTGAGTGGAATATTTATATAAATATATTTTTTACGAGTTGATAAAGTTGGGGAAAGGATGCTTGTTTGAAATTTTGTATATAGAATGCTTTGATTTCTTCTTCCTCCGTTCTTTCTTTTCTTTTGATTATGTAATGTTCCTGTTATCCACACAGTCCTTATGTCAATGTGCTATCGAAGCTACTAGGATTCTATTCCCGCTGTTAGAGAAGCCGTAGGATGCTTTCTTTTAAGTTAAAAAAATCTGGCTGGTGCCTTCTTCAAATGTCGAAGGCATTGTGTGCACTAAATTTTTTTTGTCAACACAACAGACCGGGGCAGCCGATTTGCAGAAGTACTTTATTTCAAAATTGTAAAGATAAACAGTAATAGTAACCTTAAAGGTTCAAATAAAAGGTATTCTCAGATAAAACGAAACTTATCGGTAAAGATCATAATTTTAATGCAGAAAGTAGTAACCGTAATTGTTTTGCAGATTTGTTTATTCGGTCCGCCATCTTTATTGGCGACTTGGCATCCTTGGCATAGCAAACAGCACACTAAAGTACAATTTGACCGTTTAAAAATATTTTGCTAAACTAAGTATGATGCTGTATAAATAAATAAGGCGAGTTCGCAAATTGTGCAGACTAAGTCTATGGCAAAGGATACCGACGTGATCTGATTGGTTTAAGCCTTGGCATCTTTTTGGCAATGTTTTGCACTCATAATAGTGTAGTTTTCGCTTATTTGGCTCAAACCTTGTACCTTTCATTAGTTTAATGGAAGATACGAGTTAATATCAACACGATCTAATTTTTATTAATATAATTGTTTTCTCTAAATATTACTAATACTACTAATACTAATTAATAATAATAATAATAAATATTACTAATAATACTAGTAATACAAGTAACTAATGTTGTTTATGAACAGAAGTATAAAAACTAAATGAAATTAATTACTCAACATATAATGCAGCAATTAAATAATTCTTATTCTTTTATGATTTTCGTACCTTTATTAGATAATTTATGCAGTCATTGAAACTTGTTGCTGAACGTTTGTTACTTTCCCATCAACTACATATGGGGAGATGATTACTCAATGCTCAAAACGTATAAAGATGTAAGCTTTAACGGAATATGTGATTTTGTAGCTAATTTTTTTTAGTTATATAAAAATAATATTAAGAAACACACACAAAAAATATTTTTAATAAATTCCAATTTTTATATTTCCTGAATTTCGGTTTCAGGATTTGATCTTTTCTGCTGTATATGTGTTCCAGATTAATATTACATGTACACCCTAAAAATAGGGGGGGGGGAGATAAATTTACATATTTTATTTATTTTTATAAAAATATATTTCGGTATGGCATCTTTTTGGCGAAACATTGCCAAGGCTTAAACCAATCAGAGCACGTCGGTATCCTTTGCCATAGACTTAGTCTGTACAATTTGCGAACTCGCTTGACTGTCAAGAACGACTAATCTTTCCTAAATAGTTGTAGGCGTCCTGATTTAAAGCCAAATAATCATAAATGAATTTTACAACGTGGAGGCAATTAATTGCATCCCCGTAGACACACCAAAAACTTCAACTTCTTTCATTTTTATATAAGTAAGATAGAAAATATTTTTTGATACATAAATTATCGTTAAAGAAAAGTTAACCCACGGTATTAAAATAAATTTTGTACCCCAGTATTTGCATCATATTATTGAGTCAAGATTATCACCTTATTTTAATTTATCCAGATAGGAAAGATTACTTTTAAAGTATTGGTTAATTTTTAAAAAAAATGCAATAAAATTCTTCAATAATAAAATGTTTCTTTCAAAATTTTGAAGCAAATAATAAACTTAGCTCGAAAGTTAAGTTGGTCCTTGAAATCTAAATGGATGCGAAAAGTACAAAAACTGCTATCGTAGTAAAATAAAACCTAAACCTGGTCATGTTGATTTTTTTTACGGAAACAGTAAAAATTTCTCAGAGGAACGAAGAGGTATTATTTTTCAATTTTTAGTCAGAAGGAAAAATAATATAATACGAATCTGATAAAAGCATGTTTTGTTTTAATACAAAGCTGCTAATTTCTTAACATTACATACAAACTCAGTATTTTTTTCTTATTCCTTATTACCGAATTCATAATAACGACTCGTTTGATACTTTAGATTTTAAATCTGGCTTAAATTACTTTTGTATCAGAAATGTATTTATTAATTTCTCTCTCTATTTAAATTTCCAAAAATATATAACTCAAATCACATGAACTGTATTTGCACAATACATGAATTAATGGTATATTAGATTCAATCTTTTTGCATAATTCCATGCGTTATCTGCTTAATGCCAAAATTAATTATTTCAATAATTTATAGTTATTGTGAGTTTCTGAATTATTTATTAAATAGATTTCTGTAAAAGTTTACAATTGGGTGCCCCTTGATTTTTTGGCGATTTTTTTACGCCAAGATCGGCGATAAGGAGATTTTTGATAGGTAACCCAATAGTAATGTCAATGAAAATAAAACATTATGGAAACCAGAAGTAGTGCTTCATCGCTGAAATTTGTCGCCAATCGAAGGGGCACCCAAATCTACACTAGAACCTAGATCTTTCAAATCATTGCAATATTTGAATAGTATTTTTAGGCTCTCTAAAAACGCTCTTCAAAAGCCCTGACAACTTCTATTATTGTTTCGATTAAAAAAAAAAACTTTAAAATTTTAAAAGTTATACAAGAATACAATTTTCTTTTTTCTTAAAAGAAAGAATATTTAGGATCTTTTGAAACCATACAATCAATCGCACCTTCAAAAGTATGTAGCTATAGAAAAATTATTTATATACCGGCTCCATAAATTTTAATATTTTTCAGAATGCAAGCCATGACCACTTATAAGGATTTACCAGAAAATAATCATTTCTCAGGCCAAAGATTTTGCAAAGAAAATAAAAGAAGTAGTAAGTATTATTACACTTTTCTTTAAAGTTATTCTTTTTCGAAGTACAAAAGCATATTGAGTTACGTACATATTCTCAGTAGGCCATTTGCATATTTCAGGATTAACCACATGGCATTGGAAAACTTCTGTATTAATATCATGCAATAGTTACATGGTTTCTGGCAATTTTTGGCGAGTAATCACAGGCATGCTGTTAGTACATCAGTACTTATATCTGAACATACCAGTATAAACAATTATTCAAATATAAGGCAGGAACATTTAGCAGAAACTGTCGAATTTCATAAAATCATTAACGTATGTAGATGAAGAAAAAATTAGCATAATTATTAATAGAAATATATTTATGTTTCTTAACATTTTTATAATTATTAACAAATGCATAACAATTAGAATTCTCTTTCTGAAATAATTGTTTTAATAAAAACATGTTAGGGTCATCAAATTTTTGGTGTCAGATTTATTACGATTAATATTTAGCGATTGGTGAAACATGTTAACAAATTTATTCTGCTAAGAAACTGTATTGTTTTTTGTGTAACTCAATTCTTTATTGGTTACTTTAGTAATGAATCTATTGAATAAAATGCATTAGATGAATTAAACTCATTTTGGGTTGCAATCTACTTTAATGTATTTCTTGATTTTGTCATTAATATGGTAACTTAAACAATCAAGCGGTGTATTTCTGTTAACAACTTTGTACATTTAAATGTTACCTGTTTATACATTCACATCATGAATTTCAAATGAACTGAGACTTAAAACACATAACAAATGATTATTTATTTAAAATTGAATTAAGATGTCGATGTATTTTCTTTAAAATAAAATTATTAGTCTGATTAAAAATTAATATCATTCACCAAATTTGAAAAATTTTGGGAACGAATTTTTGCCAAATATGTATTGCTAGCAATTTTATATTGAATCCTTAGAAGCTCTTTATTATTATGTTTTTCAACTATCCAAGGCGACAATCGTTTGGGAAGTTTTTGAAATGTTGGCACGATTTTATTGTACTTACTGAGGAATCAGCAACTAATTTTAAGTCTTTGCAATTTATTTTGTACAATAATATTTTGGCGCTATTTTTCTGGATAAAATTGGAAAAGGAATTGATTTTCCTTTGTAAATAAAGGAATTTTTGAATTTATCATTTCAATTAAAATTCTGCTTCCCAGCTTTTTGGAATTGAGGAAATGTGAAAGAAAGACAAACATCTCAGTATAAAATCTTCATTTCAATGGAATTTTTAGAATTTTTTTTTTTTATGTTTTTCTAGCTTTTTTGATTCTTTTTAAAAAAAATCCTTTAGTATCAGTATCTCATGGATTACTGAAAATATGCGTGGAACCGATGGTATCTGGAACAGACACGTAGTAACGGTACATTTAAGATCAATATGCAATTTCTCGCCAGAACATAAAAATCGTGCCAATCATCCAAAAAGTCCGCCGTCTTCGATGGATACCAGAAGTAATAACAGATGGCTTCGAGGGTTTCAACAAAAATTGCTATGATCACATCTGACGAGAAATTGACCCAGAATAATTCGACTTTGACGACAATACTGTAATCTTAAGTCTAGCCGGTGGCTGACATTCTTTTAGTCTGCTTTTTGTACTAACTTTTGCTATCTTTATTAAGATTTTCGGAATCCTTATTTTCAGTGTGCTATTAAAGCTACTAGATTCTTGCTCCTGATGAAAATTAACAATTATTAATATTTGTCTCATTCATTCCATAAATATGAAGCTTTCAGAGAATCTGGAATTTTCTTGTTAGCCGCAAAGAAAATAAGATAATACCGCAAAATAAATAAATACAGATAAAACAGCAATATCTAGTAAAATTGCCATTCTTTAGAGGACATAAATGACTCACGTATAAATGTGCAATATGTATAACAAAAAATAATCAATCAATTACTAGTAGTTAATTATCTTCCCTTTTCTTCTTTCGTTAATTGGTTTTGGATCTTGTATAACCATTTTATTCATTTCTAATTGGTACAAAAAATCTATGCATTTTACATTAACATTTTTATTTTATCTATCTTTTTTATTGAGCTATATAGTCATTCTATTTAACTATTTATTTTTAATCCATTATATTTTACTTTTTTGCTGTTATGCAAACCTCCAGTTGTAAACTCTCATAAGCAAGAATGGCCATAACAATATTTATGGGTCCTGAGCAATGAATAGAGAGAGGGATAACAACAAAATAAAAATTCACAGCTGCTAATTTCGCACTGGTCCTTTAAATTTTCAGTAAAACAAGTAATATATTTAAAAAAAATTAAATAATTCCTACTTAGAACAACAATTTTTTTTTATTATTTCAGTTACTTTCTATTAACAATTACAATTAATATAAAAATATATATACATATGACAGATTTACAATATTAAGTGGCAAAATAGAATACTAATTTTCTTACAATTTTCCATTTTCCTTTCTATATATAATGTTGGACTATTATTTTTGTTTGTTACTATTTATTCGCTTTCTTTCTTTTTTTTTTTTTTTCGTTTTTAATCTAAAAATACAAGTTTTATATATTACTTATTAAAATTTTTAGCTTGGCGACAAACTTGACGACCGTTTGGCAACATGGCGACGGATTTGGGCGACTTTAGCGACAAAATAGAAATTACTGGACAAATTTAATTAATTAATTAATATTCGGAAAAAAACTGTATTTAACATCAAGTGTCATCCACTACAAGTTTTAAAAAATGTATTTGAACTTGAGTGGATGAATAAAACGTATTTTATTAACGATTGAAAAAGTGTGAAAGAAAGTTCATTAATAAGAATTCATTATGCTTAGACTATTAAGTATATTAACTATTATTTAAACGTAAACTATAAATGCTACACATATATACGTTATTCTTGAGTTGGCTTCAGGTACAAATCAGAGAAAGTCAGCTCCTCGAAACTTTCTAAAAGGTACCCTAATAAAGGTATTATACCTCCCTCACTCCTATGCACAAGCTCAGAGAACTAAACAAGGTCATTGAACGCTTTGAATATTCAAATTCTTATTTTCTGTGTCCAGGTCATGAAAGTCACGTATTTCGTAATATAATAAAGAAAACCGAATGCCCAACGATTAAAATCAAATCTGACACAGAACTATAAATTTAGTAACAAATCAAATACAACATTTTATTTATCTTAGTCGTTGCTTTTTTTTTTAATTACTGCTTTTACACACATGCATACGAATGTATAGACCGTTAGACGATAGACTAACTCACTGACGGATTTGGTTTCAAATATGATATGGATTTATACTTTTCATGCTATATCTGTGAGCATGAAAATGTTTTGTACGTAAATTTTTGTTTTGTAGTTATCGTTCTCACTTGTATCCAAACAGACAGACAGACAGACACACAAATTTCCTGTGGATGTATTTCGTTAAAGATTTCGGGAAAAAATTACAAATTTGGTTTAAAAACCATAAACTAACTTTCATTCATCAAGATGTTAAGTAAGTAAGTAAAGTAAGAAAATAAAATCTAAATATATCGTGGGAGCACGCACGCACACACACACACGTATAACGTTTTGTCCAAATTATCTTGTGAACAGGATAAGTAGAGTAACTTTGTTCACTGGCTTGGAGCATGTTAGAAATGTGAAAATCTCGGACGGGTTCGTAAATGGGTCATCAAGTTCAAAAGGGTAAAAATGATGGGGGTGGGGGGAAGAGAAATTTTGATTTTGCTATAGCTTTCTGAATAATGAAGACAGAAAAATAATTCTAATCAACCAAATGAATGTCTCATTGAGACAAACAACTTTTGTATTTGAAGACAAATAATCTTCTCGTTAAAAGTTTAATAATTGCTTATGGGGGAGTCTTAATTTTGAGACCAGAGGATTGTGAGTTCTCAAGACTAGGTTGTGTGGAAGATCCAACATGTAAATCAGTAGCGCACCTACATTTTTTCTTAACAAAATGAAATAAATCTTCAGTTCGCCGACAGGCTCAGATTTTATTGATTATTAAAGTTTTATAAGCAATATTTTGGAATTAAAATTCTCAAAAGTATCTAGAATTTCTCATAGCTCCATTACATTTTTCGAAATGATCACTTCAATAAAACAAAATAATTTTAACATAAGACATAGCAACTTATTAAGTGGATAAAAATGGCAGAAAATACAAATTTATTCGCAACAAAAGAAAAAAATTAAAGTATCGGTGTCCTGGCATAGGGGTAGTACGTCTTCTCCGTGATCTGGACACCCGGGTTCGAGTCCCGGTTCGGGCATGGTTGTTCTATATCCTGTGTTCTATCTATGATGTGTGTGAATGCACCCCCTGTAAAAAGGGGTTGTGCAAGCGAATGTGACGTATAAAGTAACTAAATCGTACTCTTGGCCCCAGATGGCGTTATTGAAAAAACAGGAGACGCTCACTCGGCTTAAATCGCTGGCAGATCTGTCAGCGGGCTTGTAAATTGCCATAAGTAATAACAAATTTAAGTATATGATTTACGATGTCTGTGTGTGTTTTTAATTACACGATTAAAAGTATTTGTATTTTTCGTGCGAAACTTGAATAAATTCGAAACGTTCACTGCGAGGCTGTGATTGCTATACTTATAAAATGTTTGCACTTTAATAACTGCTCTTTTCATATATATATATATATATATATATATATATATATATATATATATATATATATATATATATATATATATATATATATATATATATATATATATATATATCAATCCAAATTCTCATGTTGGGCTGCGGTGGCCTAGTGGTAAGGTCTAGGCTGCGGAACTGGAGGGTTTCGGGTTTGAGATCCGATTACCCCGAAGAACCATCATGTCTGTGTGTCTGGTGCACGTTAAATCCGTCGGGGCCAAACGTACTCCAACTAGTGTGTTGTTGGGAAGTTTGAACAGGCGGGTGCCTGCTCAGGTGTTGTCCTCGTTATCTAATTGCGGTTCAAAATTACGAGGTCTGTCCCAAAATAGCCCTAATGTTTCTTTAAAACGGGACGTCAATATAATTAAACTAAACTTAACCAAAGCTTCATGTTGGTCGACGGCTATACATGTCATATAAAATAAAAAATTACCATTCGATATAAAAAAAACACAAAATTTCTGTAAGATGTAATACAAATGTCATTTAGTGGTATGTTTTCTTCATATAAGTAAGCCTATTATAAGTTTGTAAAAAATTATATTAAATTCTTAGGTATAGAAGTTCTTTCCCATATAATGTACCTCTCTTTACAAAATGAATGGATAATTTTCTTCAATGCATCCAGTATTCTCCATCACTTGTATATCGGAATTTCTCAGCATTTTATTTGTATATCGCGTAATCCTCGGTAACACTTGCTACAAGGTAAATAAAATGAGCGAATAATGAATAATTTTCTTCAATGCATCCAGTATTCTCCATCACTTGTATATCGGAATTTCTCAGCATTTTATTTGTATATCGCGTAATCCTCGGTAACACTTGCTACAAGGTAAATAAAATGAGCGAATAATGAAGGCCCTTAGTAATTTCTGATTCACAAAAACAACTTTTCTTGGATTTTTTTTTTTAAATTATTGTAGATGTTAAAATCTGACGACCTAGTACAACTACAGAACCTACTCATTATTCGGAAATTATTCCTCCAATTTTATACCAGTTACAGAATCAATATTTACATTTGCTTCTTCGGCAGTGTTTTTTTATATTATTTTTTTTAATTTTCAATAGCAGTATTTTTTCAGCAATGAAGGACAAATTTTTTTATCTAATAAGAAAGAAGTCGCGTTCACTTTATTATGATTTTTTCGTAAAATTCATTATGCAACCTTTTATATTGTGATGGATCAATATACACGTCAATGCTTGATTTTGATTAAACATCGCATAAAAGACTTAAAAATATAGCTCGCATTTAACTGATTAAGAGATCCACAACACATTTCATTTCAATCTACATCTCATCAATTCACTTTACCATAGCAAACGATAATGTTACATCTCACAGATGAGTTGATTTCTAATTTCTTCTTCTAAATTTATTACAGATATTAAGATCAGAAAATAACTACACTCGATGTAAAAGCAACCGAACTGCTTCAGATAGCAAAACTCTTTGATCTAAAATCTAAAAGAAGCATTACCCATTTGAAATAAGATTGTCTAGTAAGATGCAATAGGTTAAGATAGTACCGGCTGTTGCAAATATTAAACTTCTTTTAACTGACGCTATCTTCCAAACAGTCATAGTCATTCCCTTTTCTGCGACACATAAAAACCGCTGTTGAATTGGACTTGGAATTTGATTCGCATTAATAGTTTCGTTTACTTTATCCCATATACCTGATGAGGCTTCATTGACAAGCGATCCAGTGCCAGCCATCAGAATGAAAGAAACAGATCCGACACCAAATAAAATGAATACAACTACACGAGGCAGTGTACTGTTAAAGTCTGCATATTCCCCATAATGTAACAAAAGAGATATTCCAAAATATATGTTGCATGAAAAATACAAGAATGATAAAAGCATTGGAAGGCATAGATCCGAATCAGCTTCTTGGACAGACTTCCTTAAATTCATGTAAATTTTCCATTTGGAATGGTAACTTAAAATGGACGTGTTCTCAAGACTTTTTGTAAAATGTAATATTCTATAGTAGAAATGAAGGCATATTACTGCATAGTACATCGCAAATATGGTGACAGGAAACATCATGAATATAGTAAAAGAAACTGAAAAAAATATTTCTGTTATTAATCTTAGATAAGGGTATGGCAGAAAGTAGTTGAATGTCAATAAGCTCTTATGATAAGAGTAAGAGATAATTGATGCAATAACGGCAAGGAAAATGTGAATAAAAAATGAGATATAAGTTCCAATGTAGATGAACTTATAAATGCGGTATTCAGAAAATTCACAATTGTTAAGTTTCTTAGTAACTCGAACATGTAATTGTTTAAATCTTTTCTCGTGGTAATAAATTACGATTCTGACTCCTATAGTTGTTACATGTAAAACTATGGTACCTCTGGTAAAAGATGCATCTACTTCACCATAGATTAATGAAACAGTACTGGTTATAGTTATCAAATTCAAGAAAATATTCAAAATGCTCACAAGTGTAGCTCTAGAACAAATGAATAGATTATGTTTCATTGTTTGGTGTCGAATCAAACCAGAAAAACATAATAAAGAGAAAAGGTGTTTCAAGACGCGTATTTCATCCTTAGGTAATGAGTAATTTGAATTCACCATCTTTAATTCTCCAGAATTCACTATTGGACTTGCTTCACACGCGTATATTTCTTAAAAAGAAATCGTAATGTAAATCATTTATATTCAGATCTTCTGCCAGATTATCTATATAAAATTCTAGTTTGCAAAGTGTTTTTCTTAGTAAATTAGCATAATTTGCAGATAAATAATATTATTCATTGGACAGCAATTTATCTAGAATCTTTCAATATCATCGCTGTAGATATTAAATAGGTCATTGTTTATCAAAGCGTCATATAATAAACATGATAATTTGAAAGCTTTAATCTCTAAAATGAAATTATTGGAACATTCGATTTTCCTATTTGAAAATGGTGAAGAAAGGCTTTTAAAGAAATTTCATCTTTATGTATAACATAATCAAAGTCTGGTTTCTAAATTGTTTTGATTCTGATAAATCAAAACATCAGTTTCAATAAAGATTGAAACTGCAATCTACGAAATTATTTTTTCCTACCATTTTACTTAGGAATCGAACTCCAACAAATAAAACTCCTTATTGAAAATAAAATCTAGTGCGTTTCTAAGTGTTTTGAAATTATAGATTGTGTCGCTTTAAACCCGAAATTTGTTGATAACTTTCTTTAAAAATCAATATCGAATTCATTTGGAGAGACGTGTTTATAAAAGACTGCTATTTTTAACAAAATGTCGATCAATTTTCATTCTTTGATTTTGTTATGAAACACTTTAAGATTCTCCGAAACAGAATGTTATGATATTTTTTTTTCTTTATTATCTATGTAGGGCGACACACAATTTTATTTTCATAATGATTATTACTACACTAGAAGAAATATTACGTTATTTTGTACTCATTTATTAGTTTTTGATTTTTTACTTTCTCGTAAACACAGTATAATTTAGTAAGTTTAGTAATCGTCAAGCCGGCTTCCTGGCATAGGGGTAGAGCGTCTTCCCCGTGATCTAAGCGTCCTGGGTCCGAGTCCCGGTTTGGGAATGTTTGTTCTTCCGTTGTTCTATCTGTGAGATGTGTGAATGTGCCCTCCTGTGAAAAGGGGTTGTGCAAGCGAATGTGTGATGCTTGAGCAGCAAAGTCGTCCTCTTGGCCCTGGTTGGCGCTACTAAAAAAAACAAGAAACGCTCCCCCACCGGCTTAAAATCGCAGCTTTCATAACAGCCATGTTAGTTTGTCCATGGCAAGTGCCATAAGAAACAATTACAACAACAGTAGTCGTCAAAAAGAATTCGAATCAAGATTTTGACTAATATCTGCATTTTAGACCACTCTGAGTTCGAAAAACACATTTTTGGAAAATGTCCGTCTATCTGTCTATGATAAAGATAACTCAAAAACGCTTTGAGCTAGATGTTAGAATTTTGGAATATGGTCTTCACATCAAATTTCCAGACTCTTATTAAATTTTGAGTAAAATCTATTCAAAGGAAATCTGTCTGTCCGGCTGTTCGAATATTAGTTAACTCGATAACTACAAAACGAAGAGAGCTAGGTGAATAACACTTGGTACAAAGATTTAACATCCATCTTTAACATCTACAAATTTTGAACCAAATCCAACCATGAATTGTACGTCAATCGGTCTATTTCAGAAGTACGTAAAAGCGATGACACAAAAGCGCAATGGCTGAAATATATCAAATTTGGTATGTGATTTTGTAATTATAAAAGTAGTTCTGTGTCAGATTTTGGTTTCAGTCAGTTGAGAAAAAAGTGTCCAAAACACAAATTCGATTTTTTGTATTATTAACCGAGTGCAAAAAATTCATCAAAAATATGACAAATTCAGTAAAAATGTTAAATTCACACCAGAAGTTAATATTTCGTAAGTATTGTACGCCAATGTCACGTAAGGCATTCTCTGGTATGAAAAATTTATTAGAAAATATGCGAGAAAGTTTAGAGGGGACACCACTGCCGCTGGTTATCTAATAAGAATGAAACACGTCATTGCTTGATTATGAATATGTGCCGAGTGAGGACTATTAAAAATAAATCTCGCAATCAACTGAATAACAACCGACGTCCTGGCCTAGGGGTAGCGCGTCTTCCTCGTGATCTAAGCGTTCCGGGTTCGAGTTCTGGTTCGGGCATGGTTGTTCTCTGTATGAGGTGCGTGAATGAGCCCCCCTGTAAATAGGGGTTTTGCAAGCGAGTGTGTGCATGCTATCTTCAATAGAGCTAGAAGTCAGACTTCTGCCCTCGGGTACTCAGAGGTCTTTACCCTCAGAAGCTACTGCGCAAAAATTTGGCTTAAAATAGTCGCACGACAAAAAAAAAAAAAAAAAAAAAAAAAAAAAAAAAAAAACTGAATAACAGATCTACGACTCATTTTATTTCAATCTGCATCTTGGCAATGTCACTTAAAGATGAAATGTCTCCTAATTTCTTCTTCTAAATTTATTACAGTTAATTAAGATCTGAAAATCACCAATTTCATAACACATTAGATCTAAATGAAACCAAGTTGCTTCAGATTCATTCAGACAAGAATGGTCAGTTTTTTTATCTAAAAACTAAACGGAGCATGGCCTACTGGAAATAATATTGTCCAGTAAGATGCAATAGGTTAAGATCGTACCGGCTGTTGCAAATATTAAACTTCTTTTAACTGACGTCATCTTCCAAACGGTCATAGTCATTCCTTTTTCTGCAACACATAAAAACCTCTGCTGAATTGGACTTATATTTTGATTCGCATTAATAGCTTCATTCACTTTATCCCATATATCTGAAGAGGCTTCGTTGATGAGTGATCCAGTGCCCGTCATCAGAATAAAAGAAACAGACCCAGCAACAAATAAGAGACACGCATCCACATGAGTCAATATACTGTTAAAGTGTCTATATTCCCCGTAATGTAACAAAATGGATACTCCAAAATATGTGTTGCATGAAAAATACAAGAATGATAAAAACATTGGAAGGCATAGATCCGAATCAGCTTCTTGGACAGACTTCCTTAAATTCATGTAAATTTTACATTTGGAATGGTAACTTAAAATGGACGTGTTCTCAAGACTTTTTGTAAAATGTAACATTCTGTGGTAGAAATGAAGGCATATTACTGCATAGTACATTGCAAATATGGTGATAGGAAACATCATGAATATATTTAAAGAAACTGAAAAAATTATTTCTGTTAATAATCTTAGATAAGGGTATGGCAGAAAGTTGTCGAATGGGAATAAGTCCTTGTGATCAGAGTAAGAGACTATTGTTTCGTTAATGGTAAAAAAAATGTGCATAAAAAATGAAATATAAGATCCAATGTAAATGAACTTATAAATGCGGTATTCAGAATAATCACAAATATTAAAGTTTTTAGCAATACGAACTTGCAGTTGTTCAAATCTTTTTGACTGATAATAAATCATGATTCTGACGCCTAAAGTTGTTGCATGCAAAATTACGGCACCGCTAATTAAAGATGCATCGCTTTCAACATATATTATTGAGAAAATATAGGTTATAGTTATCAAATTCAGGAAAATGTTCATAATGCTCACAAGTGTACCTCTAGAACAACTGAATAGATATTTTTTCTTTGTTTGATTTTGAATCAAACCTGAAAAACACAATAAAGAGAAAAGGTGTTTCAAGACGTGTTTCTTATCCTGAGGTAACGAGTAATTTGAATTCAGCATTACCAATTCCCCAGAATTCTCTGTCATATTTGCTTCACCCTCTTATATTTCTTATTTTAACATATATCATTTATTTTCATTTCTTCTGTCTGATTATCTGTATAAACTTCCAGCTTGCAAAGTGTTTCTTTTAGTAAATTAGCATAATTTGCATATAAGCAATATAATTTCTTTAACAGCAATTTATCGAATATCTTTCAATATCATCGCTGTAGGTATTAAGTAGGACACTGTTTTATCAAGGCGCTGTATAATAAACTGAGCTTTTTAAAGAAAGCTCTGAAAAGAATGTAAACATCTGATTCACAGTGCTATGGTAGAACTCATTTTTGGTTCGTCACGTCTGGCTTGTGTATCTTGATATTTTAAATGTTTTAATATCTATAATAACATTGTTTGGTACATTCTATTGTCCTATTTAAAAATGTTAGAAAGACTTTTAACGTAATTTCATTTTTATAAATAATATAATAAAAAGTTTTCATTTGCAAATTCCTTTCACCTTGATAAATTGAAACATAAGTTCCGATAAGCATTGAAGCTACCAGCTTAAATTATTATTTTTTCCACTATTTCATATAATGATCGATCCCAACAAATAAAACGCCTAATTGAAAATAAAATGCAGTGCGTTGCTAAGTGTTTTGAAATTTTATTCCTTGTATTGATTTAAATATGCAATTTGTTGATGACTTTCTTTAAAAATTCAGTATTGAATTGAATTGGACAAGCATGTTTATAAAAGTCTGCTGATTTTAACAAAATGTCGATCAGGTTTCTCTCTTTGACTTTGTTATGAACACTTTGAAACATTTATTCTAATTATTACACAAAGGTTCTCTGAAAAAAAAAAAAGATATGCTCTTCTTTATTATCCATGCCTCGGGCAAACAATTTTATTTTCATAATTATTATTATTTAGTGAGATGAAATATTACATTTCCTTCTTTTTATTTATTTTTTGTTTGTTTTTGTTTTTTCATGCTTCATTTCATTGCTTTTTTATGTTGTAATGTATATTTTTGGCAACGTTTTGTTCGTTCTTAAAATTTTTACGATTATGTAGGGTTTACATTCTGTCAATTATAAGACGGCCAGCAGGGAGCGCTTGAGCAGAAAGGGTCTGATTTATGTTTACCACAATTTCATAATATAGATTCAGGCATTCCATACTTCGCTATAAATTGACGTTTTGGCGCTAATTTTTCTTTTTCACTGCGTATCGTATTAGAATTATGGATATTTACACAAAGAAACATGGTAGAATAAAAAAAAAAAAAAAAAAAAAAGGTCAACATGCCTAAATTTAGAAAACTATAGAGAAAAAAGGGCAAATAAAATGAAAAAAAAAAAAAAAAAAAACTCGCATCATAAAGAACCAAGAGCAAAAAATGTTGGAATTAATCTATGATAAGTGATCAATTTTTTCACGTCATAAAAAATAAACCCGCCAAATTCTACAATGCAAGCGCAGTTAGAAAAAATGCAATACAGCGGTATGTTGTTGTACAAGTACTTGTCATGGACCGAACAGCATTTTCAGCCTTTCTACGCATGCGCTGCCTATTGGCTGTCTTATAAATGGCCGAGTGCAAACCCATCTCTACGATGATTCCTATTTGTTTGAAAATATTTTTAGTAGAAGCTTTGCCAAAATTAATTGCATTTTTTTCCTCTTTTATTTTAATTATAATTGATTAAACTTTTGAAAAAAAATCGCTGAAGAGCATATTGCTGCAATACAAATTAAACGAATGATATGAAAGTTTGATAAAGAAAAATATTTTGATGTATTTGTCAATTTTTTCTTCAAAATCTAATATTTTCAGTAAATATTTTAGGTATGTTCGGATTAAAGAAAAATTCATCATCTATTCATAGAAGAGCCAATTTAGAACAATCTATTCAAATAACTGGATTTCGAATTTTTCTGGGAACAAAACACTTAGAATCTTCAAACAATATTATTTGTGCTGATTATTCTAGGGACTCTTCAAAAGATTTTCATAGTTTCAATATGAAAGTAAGTATGAATTACTGCAAAACGTTTCTTTTCGTGCTAAGTAAAAGCAAAGTTAATGTTTTTTAGTAATTACAAAATTAACAATTAATAATTACAAAATAAATCACTTTCAGATATCCGAACCACTGATATCTCGGGTTTTATTGCACACCAGTTCTTTTGGCGAATGTTGTCAAGGAGAATTCACAAAGCAAAAAGAATCAGAAAATGACTTACAGACTGAATTAAAATCTAATGTTGAAGTAAGTTTGTATTCTTAACTTTTGTTTTTAATTAGACAGTAAAAAACATCGGTTCAATGAGTTAGCTGTCGAAAGAGAGCTTATTCATGCATTTTACAATCTGCTTGGATATCTGTTTTAGCACACAGCCAGCGATGTATGTCTTGCTCTTATAGTTAGTAATTACTATTACATAGTAATTTAAATTTAATTCGTGTAGTTTTGAGTAAAAATATGTGCCAGAAAGATACCTCAGAAGGATTTACTTTTGAGTTAAATTATGAATTTTAAATTCTGTGTATCGATGCGTATATTATTTATTCTAATCATTCACTGGTTCATTTAATTTTTAGTTTTATGCGTGCCTAAAATAAAGAGAACCAGAGAGCACAAAAATAATCAGTACTGAATCGTTGCACTGAATGACGTTATGATGGAACTCATCAAATTCATCATAAGTTTGATGTCAAATCTTTTAAAAAATATTTTAGTCTCAATTTAAATCAATTTCACATTTATTTTATAAATCACGCACAGCAATTAACCTATGCCCTAAAAAGATTTTTTTGAAACAACTTAGCAAAAATCAGCTACATTTTTCAATTTCATTTCAGATGTACCATGATCCATTCAATGAATCTAATTATACAATAAAGTTGGAAACTCTTTCTTATAAACCACAAACAAATTTCTGGCGGCAGCCAAAAAAATACCAGTCGAATAATTTGGATTTCAATCGGAATAAGGGAAATGGCATCCGAAGTTTGGACGAGAAATCAGATACCTCATCCTCTTTCACTACTTCTTCAGAATCTCTGAATTTAGGTAAGTATACTCAAAGTCACATTATTGAAATTTTATCAAAATTTTTATTTCGCATGCTATATAATTGCTCTGTAATTATTTCATAAGCTCTGTAGTTTACAAAACGTATAGATTTTGACCTAAGTTAAATAGCAATTAAAAAATAAACTTATTTATAAATCGAACAATTTAAGTAACATTGAAGGGCCGGGATAGCCTGGTTGGTAGAGCGTTGGATTCGCGTCCCTTAGTTTGCGAGTTCAAACCCCGCCGGCCGAAGATTCCCAGCGTGCTTGGGTGGCTCATGCGCGTATAAATCTGTCGTGGTCACAAAGTCCTCCATGTCGAGAGTAATACCACTGGGGGTACTGAATCAGAGGTGATCGTTCTCTGTTTCAGGTCTAAATTACGATCTATGGATGAGTGAATGAAATGCATGAATGAAATCCGCCCCGTAAAAAGGGTTGTGACGTGTGTGTAGCTAAGTCGTTCTCTTGACCCTAGATGGCGCTACTATAAAAAAAGGGATGCTCCCCCATCGGCTTAAAATTGCTGTCTTCGTGACAGTGGGCTTGTCCATGGCAAGTGCCATGAGAAACAACAAGAAACATTGAAGATTAAAACACATGCAGATAGTTAAATAAATCCGAAGGCAATGAAAAGGAAAATAAGACATATTATATAATTTGCAGTGTAAGTTGTTGATCAAAAGGTTATAGCGGATATGTCCAGATTTGAATTCAGAATGTCTTTAATAATTGCTGGTCAGCTGCCTCTAGCGACAAATTGGCTGATCGAAGATATTAACTGTGTTTAATTTCAATTAAAGATCTGATGAATATTTCATGGTATGTTTTTTAGTGATTGATGAAAAATTAATGTTAGCAATTTGAAATAATTTATATTTATTGTTAGTAACGAATGTACTGGTTATAATTAAAGTGACCCTATTCAGACCCCCTCTACAGCCCGTTCTGCCTTTTGGATTTTGATGAAACTTGGCATAAACGTTATGTAAAAAGTGGAAAAAAATTTCTACAATAGAAAAAGTAGTTCAAATTATGACTACCAGGGGATTGTGGCAATTGTGGCTCCTGAAAAAGAAAAAAAATCCTATCAGAATCATTGAAATTTATTCAGTTACAGAATGTGCTCAACGTGCGCTCCATTAACATCAGTTACGTGTTGAAAACGCATTATAGCATGTTTAATGGTAGAACGAAGAAATTCTCGGGGGATTTCAAAAAATTGAGTGTAATGCTGGTAAAGTCATAATTCCTCATCCATAAGCACGGTTTTTTATGAATCCCCACAACCAGAAATCACGGGGACTCATGTCGGATGAACGAGGAGGCCATGCATTTTTAAAAGCTTTGCATATTACACGTTTCTTGCACTCCTCCCTTTGTTTAGATATTAGACTCTTGACAGAGCTCCTTTTAAGACTTTAAAGAGTGCAGAGTTTCAAAGAAAAATGGTCCAAGGATAAAATCAGCAGTAAATGTACACCATGCAGTCACGTAATCAGAATGCAGGGGATGTTAGTGCAAGACATTAGGATGTGAAGCACCCCATATGTGGCAACTTGGATTATTCAGAGTTTGCCTCATCTGACCATAGAGTTTGCACTCAATTTCCATTCTCGACAAAAATTGGTAAGCGAATTTATAGCATGTTTGATGGCAGTATTTGCACCACGAAAATGGATCGCGGAATATTTCGTACTGTCGAGCACGGAATCGCCAACTCAAGTAACACCGAACGAGCACTTATTGAAGAATAGCTGGAATTGGAGGTTCTTTCAACCGCAGCAATAGCGACTCCTTGGACAGTTTCATTCCCAAGAGATTCCCGTCCTCTTCCTGGCAGCCCACCCAAGTATCTATAGTCTGTGTATTTTCTGTAGGCGGTTCAAAGTCACATTTTCTACCTCGTTATTGGTTGTCTGGTACCAGTAAATGGTAAAAAATGTGACCTTGAACCGCCTACAGAAAATACACAGACTATAGTCTCTTCAAATTTAATAATCATCTTCTTCAAACCATTCTTCGACATGGACCCTTTTCGAAATTCTTTTAAACGATGATATTCAAACAGTGCAGCTAAGCTATTACTTCCCTTTTGATAAAACAGTTTTACAAGTAAAGCTTTATCTTTCTTCAGAAAGAACATTATTAACAATGACAAAGGCACGCAAAATGATTTTCGGACTCTGACTGCAAGTGTCTTTAAAGGTTTGACTAATTTACGTAGGTAATTTTTTTAAATGCCGTCTGGTGGTCGAAATTTGAATTATTTTTTCATTGGAGAAATGTTTTATCTCCTTGGACCAAGTTTAATCAAAATCCGATAGACAGAACGGGTTCTAAAGAGGTGTAAATAGTGGTACTTTAGTTATAACCACTCTTTATTTATAATTTTATTATTAGCAGAAATGCATAAATATAAGACAAGAAAGCTAGTATCATGTAGTGATCTCAAAAGAATCATAACGTGATTTTTGGGGGTTTGTTAACAAGAAGGATTTGCAAACCTTGCTATCAATATAGATTATGATGCTATTTTTCATGATACTATTTTAACTTAAACCAATTTTTTGAAGACAAAAAAAAAATTGTTTTTTCACAATTTTTGAAACAAGATAAATGCTTAGTTACTGAATCCTACTTACTGCTTAATTTTTATGCTAGGTAACATATCAGATATGTCATCTCTGGTTTTATCGAATATGAAAACAAGTCGCTTATCTCGAATTGCAAGTATTATCAAAAACATTTGGAACAATGTCACAACCAACAAACGCGCAGGACTGAACTCTCAGCTGAACCATGGAACTTTTAATAAGAATAAAGCGCTGAGCTTACCGCAAAGGTCATTTAATGATTTGAATAAAACATTCATGCAAAACCGAAGCGATATTCACCAAGACTTTAACTGTATTTCGTCGAATAAAAGCAATTCAAACGGTGCAATCGTACAGCCTTTTTCACATAATGTAACAAATGGAAATAAAGTTTCTTACGTCCAAGTACCTCAGAGTTTGAAGAACCAAACATCTACATTCGTTCAAAATGCTTTAGCAGAATGTACATCTGGCGTGCATGACACATCTGTTGTATCCGTTGAACCATTCAATATACCGATAGCTAATGAAAATTTGACTGTAGAAGTGAATTCAGTGCCAAATTTTCCTCGCCCAGTCAATCCACTTGATATTTCAATGATTGAAAATATAACTACTACGAAAGCTTCTCGTGAAATGTGTATTCAAATTAAAGAAAATGGAGAAACTGAATCAATAAGCCATGGAAAGTTCAGCAAAGTTTCTTGTATTAAAAGTCAAATGGTATGTACTTTTTTTTTTTTTTTTGCTATAGTTTCTTTTTACTGAACTGTTCTTTAGAAGAGTCTGTTGGTGATGGAACATAAATATTATGATTTGGTTTCATAATATTTATGATCCATTTCAAAGTAACTTGAGGGTTTTATTTGCACGGGCGTCGTTATTTTGAATCCTGGTCAGATGATAAAAACATCTAAGTCAACATCCCTTCACCAGATTTCCTCACTACAACACTGAGGAGGCATTTGTCTTCGACCCATTCAACATGTACTCGATCCGCTTTCATCCCAGTTCTTCGATGTAATCAAGTCTTGAGTTTGTAACCTTCCGGTACAGAAGTCGATATTCTACCATCAGGCCACTACAACCTTCCTGCTCGCAATACGAATTCGTGAAAATTGAATAGAGCTAGAATGGAGTCAGGTTTTTAAAATGCGTTTTTAGTATTAAGAATATATATATATATATATATATATATAATGCTAACGTACTCGGTACAGAAATCGCTCTTGTAATTTATTGTAGAGTGGCAACGCCCTTTGTGAACAAAGCGTCATACAAACTTTTCAGGCTGCTTTATTTTTGAAAATAAGATGAAAATCTGGACATGTCTATTTTTAGTGCTTAAGTTATGAAAAATTCAGAACCATTATAAGGAATGAGTTTCGATGCATTCCACTCTCTTGGAACTGAAAAACTTTTCGAACTTTAGTCGAATCAGCAAATTTTTACCACTTAACCACTTAACATCTAACTTTTAAGCGCGATTCGTACCTGATGTATTTTTATATTGATTACATTTCTCTCTCATATAAATATTGCTGAACATTTTTTGCACAAGAAAATGACAAGATTTCGAGGACGGGGACTCCAGGTTCGAAATTCGATTCCATCAAAGATCCGCCGGGTATGTGGATCAAGTTAAATTTGACATCGTAGTCCAAACGTCCTTCTGTTAGTATGGTGGGGAAGTCCCACTGGAATGGTCTGGAATGGTGTGGAGAGAGGGTCGTCAGTTCAAGTATCTTCCTCATCATCTGATCAAATTTCAAAATTACAAACTGCGTTCCAAAATAGTAGTATACTTTCAAATGTATCACTTGTATACTTTCAAATGTATCGTTAATATACCTGAACCAATTAACTAGAATAACAAAATACGAATATGGAAATACTATATTTACGTTTAAACAAAAAATGTAAGATAATTTTTACGGTTAAGCCAAGATAAAATTTAAAATAATTCTATATAATTTTAATTTTTATAAATGCTTTTTATCTTAAATCCCATTTCTGTTCAAAAACAAATTATCGTAAACCGTTAGCTCCCAGCTTTCTCTTTAGTGTATTAACTCGTTCATAAAAGTTTAAAAAGATTTTGTAAAAGAGCAATTCTTAAAAGTAGAAAAGTATTGTAAGCTTTCTAAACCATAGTACCAATGAAGGTAATTTACTTCTTTTCCGAACCATATTATTCATATGATTCTAATAATTCAACATCACATGAATAAACATCTTAA
Organism: Argiope bruennichi; assembly: GCF_947563725.1. Taxonomy (NCBI): domain Eukaryota; kingdom Metazoa; phylum Arthropoda; class Arachnida; order Araneae; family Araneidae; genus Argiope; species Argiope bruennichi. The sequence goes on from NC_079152.1 coordinate 53,861,326, forward strand.
AAAACCATCGGTAAAAACATCAAGAAGGGTGATCACTCCTAAACTTTCTCACATACTTTCTAATAAAAATGTTATCGCTCCTCCCACCCTTCTTAGAATTGGGAAACCGTGGCGTAAATCCAGTATTTTTGTAGATTTCTTTTGAAACTTGAACGAAATCCTCTAAAAAAAGGAAGACTGTATGCCAAATTTCATCTTTCTGGTTTAAAATATTATTGGCGTTGGCGTACAATTGAACTATTAACCTTTGGCGGGAATTTGGCATTGTTACTAAATCTGTCGTTTGATTTTTAGCGAGTTTCTTAGCGATTAATCTCTGACCTGCAGTTAATAGCATCCGAAAATCAAATTTGCGATTTAGATGCGTTTTTTCCAGGCGATTGAAACGAAAAATCGGACACAGAACTACATTTGTAGTCCCAAAATTACATGCCAAATTCGATATGTTTAAGTAACAACCTTTTTGAATTATCGCGTTTAGATGTTTCTGAATTTACGGACCGACAAATGGTCAACCCCTCTATGGATTTGACTCCAAATTTGTTGGGCGTCTACGTTACAGATGTAAAATATGTGTAAATTATTTTAAATATCTAGCTTTCTTCGTTTTGTATTTATCCTGTTAATTTCTTCTCGAGCAACCGGACAGATAGACCCATCGAACGGATTTTGCTTAAAATTTGATAGCAATCAATAAATTTGATAGAAAGGCCTTACAGCAAATTTCATCGGTTTAGCTAAAAGCTCTTTTAAGTTATCTTTGTCCCAGCCAGATATTTTTTTATGCTGGAATTTGGAATTCTTTGAGATATAAAACGTCTCGATTCGTCGAATTCTCGATTTTTGAACATATTCGTCTCGATTCGCCAAAATTCTTTTGGCCACTACAATATTTTCTCTATGCTTCATATAGGAGAAAGTAAAAATGATGAACCGATTTCTTTTGAAATGCAAATAAAAAGACTCAATGTCAAAGGCAATTTTCCTTAGCAAATAATTGTTGGTATTTTTACGCAATGTTTGTGTAATATCCAAAATTCATGACTTAGTTTTTCGACAGGGCTCGCAAGACTCCAGTATAAGAGTACCGCGCAGTTCAAAAAGCGTCGTCTTCTGCTCATCATCCCATAGCACGATAGAAAACGCCAGTGAGACTTTGATTAAGCTGTGTGATGATTGCTATAAAAAAACAAAGACAGCAGTGAAGGAAATGCAGCAGAATTATGGGCAGAAACCTTCTTTTATGAATGGCAGAAGTGATGATCGTAGTGAAGAACATCTTACTCACATTCCAGCAAATAGGTCACTGGAGTTCAAGAATTTAACTGAATTGCCTATAGATAATCTTCCTACGAAGCGAAAGTAAGATATAGATAGTACTCTTATAATGCAGTGAATCAGAAAAAAACTTTTTCTCCTCAATACAAAATTTCACCCATTCAAACTATACAAGTTTATTTCAAAATATTTCTTACTAGAAGATACTAGATATTTTCTTACTAGAAGATGTGCCCATCTTGGCAGGCTGTTTTTCTATTAACAATAACTCATATCTGATTGTCAGATAAAATAATGAAGTTGTAGTAGAAACAAACATGCACATTCGCACAGCACTTATGAAATTAAAAAAATACTATTTGCAGTACACTTTAGATGTAAATGTATAGTAACATTAAAAGTTTTGTTTCCAGTGATTCATTAACAGGAAAAAAATGCAATAATTACTACAGAATTAAAAAAAACTATTAAAAAATATTAGCAATACTCTCATTCGATCTGTGAAAGGAGATATACCAAATCAACAAACAATAAAAATTGCAGACCTCTTCCCATTAAACTTTACTGTTCATTCGCGCTTAGGTTTATTTACATATCAATAAATCAGTCAATTGAAATGTTAAAAAATAACCTGTCTCAGAAGATAGAAACCAAAATAAAAGTTGAGATTTCATATCCGCTAATGGCATAAATCAAACGAGCAGGGATATTTTTAACTCTATTCAGTGTATCAGACAACGATGGACGATAATATATACTGATTCCAAAAAAGTAGTAAAAACTCAAACAAACCAATTCTGCACCAATATTAATAATAAATTATTAACTTCAAATTAATTTATCGTGACTTGCTTTAAATTTGCTATAAATACTTTACTTTCTGCATTTGAATCTTCATTTAGATATTGAACACGTGACTAAGCACTCCATCTCAGATTGAATGAGTTAAAAGTTCTTTAAAAATATTTTAATCATTATTTTGATACTTTAATACTAAGTTAGAGAGGTGCCTTTTATTAAAAGATTTAGCAGCAGAATATTAAAACTTAATTTTATAAATACTTTAGTAAGGCTTTCTCTAAATAGAGAAAGATGTTAAACGAATCTCACCATACTAAAGTTTTCTCATTCGTTCCCACAATTGGTTTCATGCATATAGCTAATTTCATTGAATTGGTCTTTTTTTTTAAATTTTGATTCTTATATAATATTCTTTTATATCAGTAAATTTCTTTATTAATTCTTAATTAATGAATTTCTTTATCAATTTTTAATTAATAAATTTCTCGATTAATTCTTAATCTCTTTATCAATTTTATTATCAATTATTTTTAAATTAAAGGCATTTGGTGTAGGTTCAGCAGTACTCCAGCCTTACTGTTGAAGTTGCAATTACAAGAAAATCAATTTAAAAGTGTTGATTATGTAAAAATAGGAATGACTGAAATAAATTGGCCGATAAAAGCTTGGGAACAATGAATAAATTTACTCATCTAATTATCCTTAAAATATTTCTAAGAGTCATTTCATAATAAATCTTTGCGAGATATTTATATGTTTAAAAACTTTGTGTTTTTGATAATGGCATAATATTGTTACGGAAAATTCGTCTGGCAGGTATACAATAAAAAGTCTTACAAGTTCAGTAAATAATAACAATGTTTTAGTTGATACAGATAACAAAACATAAACGAAGTGCACGTAAAACAGCACTTGCAAAAATCAAGCAGGGAATAATTATTAAACAACCGCAACAGCGAAAAACTCTTAGAGGGAACTTATTGGAGGCTTCGCTCAAATACTTTTACTCAATTCAACTGATTTCAACTCTGTTACTCGACTTTTTATAGTTTCCGTGGCAAAAAAAGAAGCTTCAAGAAGATATAATCTCGCTCTTAATAAAAATATCATCAAATTTCTAAAAGTTTCTCGAAATTTCCTCTTTGTTGTCAAATACTTACTAATATGGCTTCCATTCAGCATTCTTTAAAGCTATCCTTCTTACCATGAAACGAAATGCGCGGGAAGCAATATTACAAATTCAAAATAATACTTTTTTGGTTCATTCCATGCAAGTAATTTATTTTCTAATCTTGTTATACACGTTAAGCGATTCGATCCAATTTAATTTTAGAAACCACTGAGCATCTTATGCTCTCTACTTGAGGTATTAGAATACAATACAAAGTAATAAAATGTATTATTCTTAGCGATTATGAGATGCGCAATTATATTTACCATGAATTTATCAGATCACCAATATAGTTTCAAATAATTAGTGAAATATAAAATAAGTCTGCGAAATTATTCCCTCTTTATGCAAATTGATAGAGGCATGCTTTATGTTAACAGATTTCCCTTTCTCTTTTGTTCAAAATTTGAAAGAATTCAAAAATTTTGAGAAGCTATAATAAGATAAACTAAAATTGATCAAGACCATAAACTAAAAAAGATCAAATATCCAGCAAACTAAATTCCGTTCCGTTAAAAAATTAAAAAACAAAAAATGAGTATAAAAAGTATTTGTATTGCATTATGAGGTACAATGCTTATGCTATTTTTCAATATGCCACCATTGATGAAGTATGACAAATATATGATTCAATATATCTGCCACCACATCATAGCGAGGCACGAGCTTCTGCATGCCTTCATCGTAGACAGGTGCCACATACAGTAATGAAAATTATTGTTATGGCGAATCCTTGGTTCTCCTTAATTTTCTCTCTAACTTCTGTAAGCAAATCATCATTAGAGATTGTCGCCCAGTTCATTTCTGATCGTTAACATGTCCACGTCTCTCAACTTCAACTTTCAACCCACTTCCTTATCATCAAATCACTCATCGCATTTTGTCAGTAAACTTCACAAATTTTGCTATGAAGCTATGGTTCTCCTTAATTTTCTCTCTAACTTCTGTTAGCAAATCATCATTAGAGATTGTAGCCCAGTTCATTTCTCATCGTTAACATGTTCACGTCTTTCAACTTCAACTTTCAATCCACTTCCTTATCATCAAATCACTCATCGCATTTTGTCAGTAAACTTCACGAATTTTGCTATGAAGCTATGGTTCTCCTTAATTTTCTCTCTAACTTCTGTAAGAAAATCCTCATTAGAGATTGTCGCCCAGTTCATTTCTGATCGTTAACATGTTCACGTCTCTCAACTTCAACTTTCAACCCACTTCCTTATCATCAAATCACTCATCGCATTTTGTCAGTAAACTTCACAAATTTTGCTATGAAGCTATGGTTCTCCTTAATTTTCTCTCTAACTTCTGTTAGCAAATCATCATTAGAGATTGTAGCCCAGTTCATTTCTCATCATTAACATGTTCACGTCTTTCAACTTCAACTTTCAATCCACTTCCTTATCATCAAATCACTCATCGCATTTTGTCAGTAAACTTCACGAATTTTGCTATGAAGCTATGGTTCTCCTTAATTTTCTCTCTAACTTCTGTAAGAAAATCATCATTAGAGATTGTCGCCCAGTTCATTTCTGATCGTTAACATGTTCAAGTCTCTCAACTTCAACTTTCAACCCACTTCCTTATCATCAAATCACTCATCGCATTTTGTCAGTAAACTTCACAAATTTTGCTATGAAGCTATGGTTCTCCTTAATTTTCTCTCTAACTTCTGTTAGCAAATCATCATTAGAGATTGTAGCCCAGTTCATTTCTCATCGTTAACACGTTCACGTCTTTCAACTTCAACTTTCAACCCACTTCCTTATCATCAAATCACTCATCGCATTTTGTCAGTAAACTTCACAAATTTTACTATGAAGCTATGGTTCTCCTTAATTTTCTCTCTAACTTCTGTAAGCAAATCATCATTAGAGATTGTCGCCCAGTTCATTTCTCATCGTTAACCTGTTCACGTCCTTCAACTTCAACTTTCAACCCACTTCCTTATCATCAAATCACTCATCGCATTTTGTCAGTAAACTTCACAAATTTTGCTATGAAGCTATGGTTCTCCTTAATTTTCTCTCTAACTTCTGTTAGCAAATCATCATTAGAGATTGTCGCCCAGTTCATTTCTGATCGTTAACATGTTCACGTCCTTCAACTTCAACTTTCAACCCACTTCCTTATCACCAAATCACTCATCGCATTTTGTCAGTAAACTTCACAAATTTTGCTATGAAGCTATGGTTCTCCTTAATTTTCTCTCTAACTTCTGTTAGCAAATCAACATTAGAGATTGTAGCCCAGTTCATTTCTCATCGTTAACATGTTCACGTCTCTCAACTTCAACTTTCAACCCACTTCCTTATCATCAAATCACTCATCGCATTTTGTCTGTAAACTTCACAAGGTATGCTATGAATTTCTATTCGTTTAGCATTCCTATCATAAAAAAGTGAATGAAAAAATTGAAATTATATACGGCAGAATATTCAGTTTTTTAAAAAGATATTTTTATTGCTCAACAAAACCACTGACGTAATATTCAGCGATCTTGTAATAACTTTTATAGTTTGCCAAAGAGTCAACTAAGTGAACGAATATACTTGAAATGATAAACGTGACATTTTCAGTGACAAAAATTGAAAATGAAATTAGTTTCTGAATACCCCCCCCCCTTTTGTTCGTTAAACTCTTTCTATTTTTGAGTTCACAGACAAATTAACAAACGTATTTCTAAAAATTATTGTTTCGGGTTCAAAGTGGTTTAAAATATTAAGATTCATGAAAATTCCGAGATGGAACTTTTTTAAAAAATTATTATACTTCGTATAGAGAATAGTAAAAGTTCTCTATACAATACAAAAGAGATTTCTTTTAACTGCTATACATTTTTTCTCATGTCTTACAAATGTTCTTTTCAGATTCAATATCGAAGATCTTGCTATAATATCTGAAGCAGTAAATAATCATTTGCTAGATTTGAAACCTGCTGATGGAGACTTTTTGGTCAGTGAAAATTATAGATATGCTATTAAATATTATCAATATTTATCATGCTGAATATTTTTTATATTCAGATTCTGTATTCAAAATATTATAAATTACTTTGACTTGACGAAAACTTACTAACTTAGAATTTTACTTGACAGCAATATTAAAATTTTAGACATCAAGAAAAATTATTTTAGCCCTTTCACCTAAGAAAACATGTTGCTAAACTAATATTATTTAAAATATTTTTCGGTCATCTAACCAATTACAAAGATACTCCAACCTGAATTTTTTTTTTTTTTTTTTTTTTTGGAAAAGTAACATCTTCTTAACTGAGCACAGTTTTCATGCCAATAGAGTAAAGAAACATTTATTTTCAAAATAGTTTTTTTTAAAGTTTAAAACGAATAAATTCATGATTTTTAGTTTTTATGGTAAAGAAATGAATTTTTATTTGCACTGCAAATAAAAATTCTAAATTTTAATTGCAAAGAAAAGGCAATAAAAATTTAGAATTTTAGAAATTAGCATTTAAAGATTGAAAAATAACGTTAAAAGTTTATTACACAAATATAAAAATCAATATAACTTCACAAAGAAGGAACTTCGAAACCAAATTCAAACGGTTTTAGGAAACTATTCAGAAATGAAATTATGGATTAAAAAGAGATTTGACAATTTCGGGTAAAATCGCTTTTCTATCGTAGTCAGCGACCTTAACTAATATTAAATAAATTTCTAATAAGTACATGGAGGGAAAAAAACGCCCATGTGATTCGAGAGTTGAATAAAATAATTAACAAAGAATTTAAACATTTTTTAAAAGATATATAAAAGACAGATGTTCTTCATTTATTTAGTTCAATAGTACAAATAAATGATACAGTAACGAAATAAGTCACAGTCTCACACGTTCTCTAACTTTCGTCTTCTCTAAATTTTAGAAAGATGCCTTGGAATTTTTGAGGAAAAGATGGATTCGTGTAGTTGCTAACAAAAACTCCAAACTCGAAGAAGTTAGCAATTACTTAAAATATTTTCAAGAATTCTCTGATAAACTCCTCGAGGCGGTGATACTTTCTACAGACAGAGAAGTAAGATTTTATTTACTCATTGATTGTATAATTTTTTATTTCGACAACTCCAATGACCTTATTCTTTAGTTCTTGGAGCAACCGAAATGAAAATAAAGAAGTTTCCTCATTAATTCCATTTCATGTCATAAGACATTTGATGCAATGAACAGCAAAAAAAAAAAAAAAATAGTACAGGCATGCATATGTAAGTACAGTGCTATGCAGGCAATCAGGGTAACAATATGTGGTCTGCAGCGTAAATATAAGACAAAAGGTATCTAGCAAAACTGTTAGATCGGTTTTTGCTGCTTCAATAGCAGGTTATCGAGATTTAAGTGATTTTGAACGAGACGTTAAAGTTGGTGCAATAGAGATGGGACAAAATATCTTCGAGGTAGTGATGAAATTTAAATTTTCGAATGCGACAATTTCACGAGTGTACTGTAAATATCGAATATCTGGTAAAACATCAAATCTCTGACATCAGTACAATCGGGAAAAAGACCTTGAAAGAACGAGACGATTGACGAGAATCATTAAACGAGATATATGTGCACCATTTCCACAAATCTCCGCGTATTTCAGTGCCGCGGACAAATGTTAGAGTGCGAACTATTCAATTGACGATCACTAATATCGGTTTTTGGAGCAGAAAAACCCACTCGTGTACTATAATGATGGTACAATAGTTAGTCTAATGGCATGGTACAAATCCTTGCCAAGGACCTCCTTCACAATTACTGGATAGCTCGAAACAAGTTGGCTTATTTGACGAATCTAGTTTCCATTTGTACGAGCAGATGGACATGTATGGGTATTGAGAAAACCTCATAAATATATAAACTTCACAGGTCAACAAGGGACTGCTTGATTTGAGGGAGCTTTGGGATGATATGGGGCGTGTGCAATTAGCATGATATGGAACCCATGAAATGTCAAGAGATGAATCTGACAACTGACAGGTACGTTCATCTGTTCACCAACCTTCATTCATGTCCATTGCGACACCCCACCCATCGGGAATTGCTTCCAAGTGGCTCCCGGAACACTCTTGAATTTTGCCACTTCCATTTACCGCCTAAATCTCCAGATATGAACTTTATTGAGCATATCTGTGACGCCTTACAACGCGATGTTTAGAAGATATCTCCATCATATCGCACTCTTTTAGATTTGTGAGGGACTGTGGAATTCATGATATGAATTGCCTCTATATACCCTCAGGCGTTAGTCGAGTTCATGCCATGTCGTTTTGTTGCACTTTTGTGGACTCTTGCGGGCTCTGCACGATATTAAATAGGCATGCTATTTTTCATGGTTCTTCAATGTATAATTGTAAAAGCAACTGACCATTTGCAAATTGTTGGTAAGGGGCAAAACTGAAACGAGTATAGAAATTAAATTGCACAGTATTCTGTTTATTTCTGGAAAAAATTGGAATTTATCATAAAATATTTTATATTGTAAGTTTCTATAAAAAAATAACACACTAAATGATATTGCCTATCTTAGAATCTTGAGGTCCTATTGGTAACTACCGCTTATAACTCATGTTTGAAATTATAAAACCAATAGCAAAATAGTCTTCATCTAGCATCAAAACGGAACGCAGATTAACAAACCAAAACAACCTGAAACAAAAATTCTCCTTAAAATGTCACCCAGTAAATAATGCTTCTTTTTTTATAAATCTTAAGAAACTTTAAAATCTTAAGCACTTCTCTTCAGTAAAGAAACTTTTTGTGATACTTTTCACCTATAATTAATTTTCTGTTGATTCCCTTTGGTTGTCATCAAGGCAAAAATTATAAACATTTCTCCTTTTTTTCTTATATTTCCAGACAAGAAATATAGCATGTGATCAAAAAGTATCGTGCATTTGCGTGAGTCAAACAAACAAATTTTCTCGAATTACATTAAAAAAAAATCTTTTTAAACATTTCAAATTGACTTTTTTCTAACCAGAATAAGAATTTTTTTTTTCTCGAAACGTTGTACTCTACAGACGATTAGTTCAAATCATATTATTCTAGGAAAAAAAAATTATACACAGCCTTAGATTTCCAATTATTTTTCTAAATATAAACATCTCATTTACTAAATTTTAACAACTATTAATACAAAATTCCATTGGACATTTGTTCCAGGTTATGATACAAGCTAAATGTATATAAAATGGGGCAAATAAAAAAAAACATCGAATAAATTTTAATGAAAATAAAAGATCTGTGACAATTTTATACACTATAGAAAAAAATATTGGTAAGTAATTTTTGCACTTTATTTTTGTACAATATTATACTTTTTAATATCTAGCCATTTATTTTTGCAGGGAAATAACGCTCTCCATTTTGCATGTGGCAATGATCGATTTGATATAGCAGAAGAATTTTTGAAGTATGAGAGTGGATGTAGATTGCTAAAGCAAAAAAACAAGGTCTTTTTATATTTAACAGTTTTGTTTTTTAAGGGATACAAAACTGTCATTCTTTTACTATAAATTCTTCCTTAATCAGTTTATTTTCCTTTATTAATGTAATAATTTCATATTTTGCATTCTTTATCCTTGTTTGTTTAAAGAATTTAAACATACAAATATGCATTTAAAAAATTTTAAAAATTATTTTTATCTTAAATAATTTTTTACGGCTTTTCTTATAAGTAATTCTATAACGTTAAACAGTAACAGTCTTTGAAAAGAAATATAACTTTTACAGAACAAGAAGAATATAACATAGAAGGTGTAACACTATCTAATAAATTCAGTGTTAAAACCAGATAATATGAAATTATTATTATTTTTACTATTTTTAATATATATATATATATATATATATATATATATATATATATATATATATATATATATATATATATATATATATATATATATATATATATATATATATATATATATCGTGCCTAGATCATAGTCAATTATTTTCTTCTGTTAACCAAATGTAGAACGAATGCCGGACAACTATTATCAGTTTTTACAAAAAAAAAAAAAAAAAAAAAAAAAATCCTTTTTTGTGATCTCTACTATTATTATCTTTTGTTAGCTATTTATTTATTGCTCATCTTGATTTTCAACTTTTTCATATTCATTCTAAATCTTCGGTTCTAAAATGAATGCATGTTGTAACAAATGAGTTCGCAAAGCACTGTTATCTATATATCTTTGAGCGATGGAAAATATTTTTTTTTTTTTTTCGTGTTTCTCAACCGACCCGATTCATCCTAAGGGTGGGAAGCTTAAAGTACAGGAATAGGCGGGAAACAACATAACTCATTTTGAATAAATGCAACCATCGTCGTTCTACTCATTGCCTATTCTATGTTCATTTCAGATATCTTTAGCTAATATTACAAAGACCTATAAGCGTATCCCACGGTTTATTAGTATGTAAAAGATTATATTTTTATAATTGTATTTTATAATATATACTTTTTACCGTTATTTGTAAAATAATGACATAATTCTTTCATTTATTGGTTCGAAGCAGTATCAAATCCTCCACTAAAATGTTCAGTTCGGCTAATATCAAATCCAACAGACACTTTGTTGCTAGCACTGGAAACGCTGAGAACTTAAACTACCGAATTATAAAATGCACATTGAATTTATTTCCTCCTAAGATGTATTTTTTTAAAGCTATTTATTTGTTTAATTTTAATTCTAGGAAATTTTTTTGAAAAGTGAATAAATAAATTCATGTTTTTCTCTTGAATAATCAATTGCTATCATAACCTATTAACTTACTTTTCTTTCTTTAGTTAGGTCATTCGCCTTTGATGGTTTGTTCAGTTTCGCAGCCGAAAAGTGACCAGGAATGGAGCACAGTTAAGAAAATTTTAGGTTTGGGAGATGTTAATGAAGCATCGAGTTTGGTACGATTAAAATTTCATTTCTCGTTCGTCCATGTCAAATTAATTGAACATTTTAGTGAAATGTCAAAATTTAATTGTCTACAAAATGAAGAGGCGCTTTTAATTTATTGCTGATTTTTGTTTGTTTGTTTTTAAAACTTTTATAATTAACCTCAAAATTACCCTTAGATAATCAGTGGTCTTTTATCCAGTTGTGCCAGTTACATTAATTTACAAAAATGAATAAAAATCTGGTTCAAGCAGCTGCCGCCAGTTACAATTACAAAAAAAGTTTGTGGAAAACTATTAGATACATCAATACGCTCAGTTATATAGTTCCTAGTAGTTTCAAATATTTTGAACAGTTATTTGATGCATCGGAACAGAATTTAGTATTAAACACCAGTAAACAATATTCTGCATGATGGAATTATGTTTAAAACAGGAGCTATTTAATTACATAGAACACAGCTTATAATTGTAAGACACATAGAAAGAAGTACGATCTCGAACTTTTCTGTCTATTGACAGGTTTACCTCTCATTGATTTGTATTTTCAATTCCTCGCGTGCCATATCTAAACAGATAACATTACTATAAAACATATTTTAAATTTCATTAACGAATTTCTTGTGTTATTTTCAAGGTAAATGTCAGATTCTACAATTAATTACTTAGTATTTCATTTCTGGTACTTTAGATTATCTCTAGAGCATAATATATTTGTCAGAAGAGCATAGGAATTGACAGTCTGTCCATATTGAATCATTCTTTATCCTTTCGTCTATAATAATATAAGTATATACAAAGAGTATTTCAAGTGACAAAAGTCGTGGGATAGCAATATGCAAATATACAGATAGTAGTTGATCGCGTGTAAAATCTATAATTGGGCAGCGCAATGCAGGACTTTTATTTGTATTCAATTATTCATGTGAAAAGGTTTCTGAAGTGATTATAGCAGATTAACTAACAGGCCTTGAACATGTTATGATAGTTGAAGCTAGATGCATAAGGCATTCCATTTCTGAATTCCTTAGGGAATTCAACATTCCGAAATCCATAGTCTGCCGAAAGTACCTAATTTCAGGCATGGCCTCCCACCATTGATAGCGCAGTGACCAATCACCTGCTCTTAATGATCGAGATTAGCGACGCATGCGTAGAATTGTCTGTGTTAACAGACAAATAATACTGCGTGAAATAAGCGCAAAAGTTAATATAGGATATATGAGGATGTGTGCGTTAGGAGAGTGCGACGAAATTTAGCTTTCAAGGATTTATAGCAGGAATGGATCGGCTCAAATGCTTTTACAGATAGCAATGACATTGCCTGCAGCGCCTCTCTTGGGCTCGTAACCATATCGGTTGTACCCTAGATAACTGAAAAACAGTGGTTTGGTCAGATGAATCACGATTTCAGTTGCTAAGAACTAATGGTAGGATTCGAGTGTGGAGCAAACCCCCACAAAATCATGAACTAAGTTGTCAACAAAGCATTGCGCAAGGTGGTGGCTCTGTAATGGAATTACATGGATGGAATTTTTTTACATGGAATGGATTGCCGTCTCATCCAATAGAACCGATTTTTAATTGGAAATGGTTATGCCCAGCTACTTGGATACCATTTGCAGCTTCATGTACCTAAGCAACGATCGAATTTTTATGGATGAAATGAGCCTATCACCAGGTCACATTCTGTTCGCGATTGGTTTGAAGAACATTCATGACAATCCATTGAATGATTTGGTCTTCTAGATCGCCTGACATGAATATTTATGTGACAGAATCAAGAAAGACAGTTTCAACACTTTCGCAATTATGTATGTCTATAGATGCCTCATATATATATATATATACTGTGTTACTGCGTACTGTGAAAGACCGAATAAAAAAAATGTCTTTTTCGGTGAATCCTTAATTCACCGAAATGGTGACGACTGTCTCCATTAACTGCTGACATTCACCAGAGAAATCGACATTTTCTAGATATCGGACTTGCACTGTAACATATAAAATCTCAAATCAAATGGAAATATAATAAGTAGAATATTGTATTTAAAATGCATCGACGTTACATCAAAGGATGAAATTGGTACCAATCGCATTAAAGAAATATAGTGATTTCAGCAGGCAATATTAGCCAATAACATAAAAATAAAAGATGTTGTTGCTTCTAAAATGTTATAGATCAATGTACTAAAGTGAACTGATATCAAAAAATTAAAAAAAAAAAATTAAATTATACATCATCAAAAGCGGAGGGGGAGGGAGAGATTTTTAAATAAAAAAAATATAATATCACTTATTTTTCAATGTATCTCATCTAGGTATCCCCCATTTTGAAAGAAAACAATTAAATGCAGCATTTTATTGCAAACAAAATACAACTTGAAATTATTGAAATTTGAAATTGTTTGTCTTTTCTGGTCATAAATGTTGCTGATTGCAAGGCACACATGATATAAATAGAGAATAAGGTGTAATAAATTAAAAGAAAAAACTTACGCTCTAAATAGTATGGCACAAATGTCATCAGAAACTTGATTCCACATAGAAAAATAATTTTTCCTGATAAACATTCAAATACGGTTCTACAATGATTTCGTATTTAATGATATCTTTTCATTTGACAAAGCCATTTAATAACAAATTTAACTCTTCCAGAGCAAGCAAACGCCTCTTATGAATGCTGCATCCCGAGGTAGCGTTCCAATGGTTCGGCTGTTGCTGTTAGCTGGAGCTGATCCAAATCTACAAGACAGCGATGGATCAACAGCCCTCATGTACGCTGCTGTTCAAGGCCACGAAACCTGCGTTAGTCTTTTGTTGGAACATCCAAAATGTAATCCTAGCATAAAAGATTATGTAAGTGTCTAAAAGCATTGATCTATTTGATTTAGTATAAGACAATTTCAATGATTCCCCTGCATGTTTGCAAAAATAGTGCTGAAAATTTCCAAATACCGATATTACTAAGAGTTCAACGATTGAAATAAATGCAGCCTGAGAAGGATTTTCATTCCCACAGTACAGCATTAATTATCAAGAAAACTTTGTTAGAAAAATTTCTATATTAACAATTTTAATTGCGTGAAAAGTTTTTCTTTTGAAGCATCATAAATGAAAGGTCTTTTTCAAAAGCAAAAGATGAAATCTCAAAATGTCATGTATCGAGGAGAATCCACTGCTAGAAAGAAAAATCATGAGAGCCGGAAAAATGAGATCTATCTAATTTTATTTTCTATATTATGCATCTCCTTTTAACTGTAATCAAATCAAATCATTTCATTGAGATTCTTGTGAATTAGTTCTACACTCCAAACATGGGATGCTCTTTATATATATATATATATATATATATATATAATCAGTATGCTCTTTATGTTAATACGAATGGCATATCAATGACTTTCAATGATATCCAATTAATACTCTTAGAGGACATCATTCGATCTTGGAATGATATCATATAGGATATCTTTCGAAGATCTTTTAAATCTCGTTAATTAATATAATCGCTTACTTCTTAACAACTGAACTGAACTAATCTTTCAAATCAAAATAATATTCCCATTGATTTAAAAAATCCAGATCAATCAACTGTTTGTGATCGAACCTCAGCAACTTTGGGCAAAATCAAAACGCATATCATCCAAGCTGCATCGAATTACCGGCAGTTATCTATTGCTACTATTGCTCTTTCATTAAACATATGATGTAAATCAGTTTGAAACGTAACGTGAAATTAAATTTCACTCGTGTAGTTTTGTTCGTTCGATTTTGTTTTCTCTCTAAAAAAATCGTGTTTCAACTGAAACAGACTTTCTTTTCTTGACATATTCTTATGACAGCCCCTTCTAGAACTGTAAAATCGCTCTACAGCGGCCACCCTCCATTTCAAGCAAAACTGACAGTTCAGCAGAGTTATCCACTGTAATGGTTTTAACCGTAATTTGAACCTCTTAATTCACCATACATTTTATCTAGGGGGGAGGGGGTACTTTACTCCAGGATTGTTTCTTAGAATAATGTACTTGCTTAGATCTACTTTTTCAGTGGTAACTTTTTTTTCGATTCTGTCGCTATTCGATTCGTTGGTACTTGCGGCAGGTTAGTTAATAATGTCATCGGTTTTCCCTAAAATCTATTTAACTAGTGATTAATGATTTAATGGATTTTTAATTACATTCTCCCGCAGTCGGAAGACGAAGCTAAATATCTTGCTGAATTTCCTACTCAACATTTCATGCTCTTTCATCATCATACTGAAGCAACAATTCTATAAGGCGATCTAAAGTCAGTAAAATACGTTTGGAATTTGTTTAAAGATGAAAAAGCTATTTTTGTGATTAATACGGCCTTATATTTTATCTTTGGTAGACATAGTCGCTTGAATACCCACTTCAATAGAGACCCAAATACATTTTTTTCCCTGTACAATGGGTAAAGGGTGTTTATTTTTCGATTTGATTGCAGGCGTTATTTCAGCTTGCATATATAATTATTTCTCCTTTCTTCCTTTTCATTCTCTTAATAAAAGGTGCCATAAGAACAAAAGAAACTTCATTGCAGTTTATTAGGTGATCACTCCAGAGGGGTTCGGGATACTTTCCAACATGTTATATTAACAATGTATATATGGACCAAAAATTCCGAGTCAAACCAAAAATGGTTATTGGGAAAGGCTGACGGCTATGCAAGGAGAGGGGGGGAGACAACAAAAGTTTTAGTTCACTTTTTAACAGTATTTATGACGTTATGTTTCGGTACGATTTTTATTTGCTTTCTTAAAGTTAACTTGTTATTTAAGTATTTTGATATTATTTTAAATGGCCCTGCTTGTAAAGAATGACATTAATAGTCACTTTCTGTTTTAAAATTCACTTTAAAATTTTAATAGTTCTTTGAGAGATCTTAAATTTATTTAATAAAATCACAATACAGATTCATCTTAGAGAAATAATAGCATAGAGGTCAATTCTACCAGAAAATAGATGTCCAGCTTTATGACATCAAATATCAATATTTGATATAAAATGTTATTAATAAACCTTAATATGAACTCTGTTCCCCTGCTTTCCTACTACAACTGAACACAATTTTATATTTCAGTGTTCATCATTTCCTCGTTGTTTCCTATCTAATCATTTCCACGAATACTATTGAAGATCAATAACATTCATGAAATTTTTTAAATAACTGAAGAAATCTTCTTTTTTTTTTTTCTAAATCTTCACAACCAATATTCAGCGGTGGAAGATATTCTTTTGTTAAAATACAAAGGGGAAATCGATAAACAACGCATATAATTTTGAACACAATAATAGAAAAATGCAATGAATGATAACATGGAAATTAAATGAAAGTGTTACCAATTTTCTATTTTGTCATTCACAAGAAGGAATTTGCACAACTCTGGATCAGTTTGAAAATCCTCTAGATAATGTCATCGATCCGTTTGATGTAATCACCAGTTTTAGCAGGAGCGATGGGAAACTGCAAGGATTTAGTTGGAAAGTTTTGGAACACTCATCATACAACCAGGACATGGCATCTTCAGGTTTTCATCTGTTTGGACCCATGAAGAGATTTCCTAAAGGTCAAAGTGTGAATCTAACGACTTCTCAAGCGAACCTAGCAATGCCCCCAACTCCCTGCTCCTACAAAACTTGCTAGGCTAACGGTATTCTATGAGACCGGCATTTTCAGAATAATCCAACATTGGACAAATTCTTCAACAGGAATGGCAAAATAGTAAATTGGTAATACTTCCACTTCCTTTCCATATTACCATTCATTGTAACTTTTTTTTAATTGTGTTTAAAATTCTGAACATTACTTATTGACAATCTCACATATGAAATTTATTTTTGTCTAGGATCAGCAAACAGCATGTTCGGTGGCATTGGCAGCAGGACGCAAAGAAACGGCGCTTCTAATTTATTTGCATTCTAAAAAAAGAAGCAAGGAGGGTAAAATAGGTTGATATTTATCTCACAATATTAATTCAGTTTTTATGTCAATGATGAACATTCTAATGATATTGAAATTGCTGATAGAAATTCTATTCTTACCAAAAGAATAACGTCCAATTAGAAAAAAAAAAGCATTTTTCAAGGGGCTGACGTGATACGGCGTATAAATGAAATATATCACAAAAAAATTTAATAAACGACTTTATTTAGAACAAAATTAATGCTGCTAATGCAATACTTAATAATTTTAATTTTTTTAAGAATCTCCTAATATATTACTATATAATATTAAATTTTTAACATTTATGTAGTTTTTCATTGATTATAAAATCTGGAAAAATTATACTTTTATTGAATATCTTTAGTACTAATTAGATATTTCTTAATTTAAACGATGAATATGCATGTGATTAGGGGTTGAATAAAGAATAAAAAATCTTTTAGCGTTGCTTAACAGACCGTTTATCTGTATTGAATACGCCATTATGAATAGAATTCAGTTGATTGAATGTCTTTCCACTCCTGTTTTAACAGACAAAATCAGAATTAGAAGTCTTTCAACGACCACTGGGCCTTCAAATAAAAATGAAATAACTACTACTTGATCTCCCTTCATCATCGCTTACATTAGCTTTGGAAAATTTGTCTTCTATTGAATCATCAGTTAAAGGAAGAATTTTATCTTTTAAATTGGAATGGAGAAATAATTACTGATACAGAAAATTATCTAATTTTAGAAAGGGGAGAAGTAACATGTAATCAAAAAGTATTGAGAATACTTCATTTGAATTGCATTTATCTAAGGTAATTACAATCATTAAACTTTTATCAAACATGTTTACGACTTCTACAAATATTTGGTAACAGTCAGGAATTAATCCTATTTTATCATTTGAAAATAAAATTGTTCTTAATGAGATAAGTACTTTAAATTTATGGGTGTTATTTTTAATGGCGAATGTGATTGAGTAATGAAATGCAATCACATTTGTTTGTCCAAAAAATTATTATGGTAGAAAAATATATGAAATATTGTAAAGAGAAACAAGAGTGATTATGTGGAATAAAATATTTAAAGAAAATAGAAATTCTATCACAGATGAATCACTCTCTGGAAGATCATCCACTTCATTTTATCATCAACATTTCAATCCGATCAACGTACCAGAACTTAATCGTTGATCATCGTTTAATAATTGGAGGCACTATTCAACAAGTTCCTATGTAGAAAACGTAGAAAATAACGAACAATGTGAAGGGAGTTATTCAATCATTCTTTTTATGGCCTTTGCAAAACGATAATGCAACACTGCAAATGTTATTCGCTAATTTCAGACAAAAAAAAAAATATCATCAAATACGGCTCTACAAGTTCCGTATACACGTCATATAGCACAGGGTTTTTTTTTTTTCTCTGCTGTTGAAATTGCCTTTTCGTGGTCAACATTTTAAGTCCATTATTTAGAAAAAAACTCTCTACTAAATACAAAAAGATTTCACTCAAATTACTTTAATACATGTTTGAAAAAATGTTGACAGAAATGCATTGCAGTCAGAGGAGATTACTTTAAAAAATGCGATCACACGATATTAAATTTGGTATTATTAAAAAGATAATTTTTTTTAAATTTTGAAACGGTGTAAAATTAATTTTTGTGCAATAATATTATTAAAAGATATGGTGGATTAACTTCAAAATTCAGACTAATTTTTAACTGATAAAAATTTTAATGAAAAGTTTATAAAATCACTCCGAAGTGCACATTCTCATTCTCTAAGGTATATATGTCCCAAATTTCGTAGCTGTAAATCATATAGTTTGGTATGTACAGCACCAATGCAAACATTCATTTTTATTATTGGTAGAGATATTATTTCTGTTGCTAATATCAATTTATCTCCACTAATACAAACTCTACGGCAATGAATAAAGTATCAATGGGTGGAATTTCTTACAAACTTCTAACATGATACACTAAGTATATTTAAAGTTTATTGTTTGAATAAAATTTTAGCTAAAATGATAAATTACACAGTCATAAATATTGGGGAGAATCAAAAATCTATTGATAAATCATCCAAGGAACGTTTTTGAAAGCTATTCAGTTGAATTTTCAACCTTCAGTGAACCTTCATCTTTATCAGTAAAGCAATGACTATGACTATGACTAAAGCGCGCTCTATTTATAGTACCTAGAAAATTGGTATTAATAATAAAATTACTGTTCCTCATGAAAAAGTTTCCTAATATCATTTTCATAAATATCATACATAATTTTTTTTTTCTATTTTTCAATCTGTATAAATCATGAAACTTACAACTTTCCCAAGGTCGTTCAATCAAACTGTATTTTTGAATTGAGTACTGAAAATAACTCTAAATGATGGATTTCTGACATCAAATAGTTAAACAATAATGCATTGTAAATGTATTTACAAGAAAATATTACTATTTTTTGAAAACACTCCTGAATTTGACTTGAACAAGCAGAAAAAATACTTAATCATTTGATAGTCTTGGAAACTGCATGGCAAAATGCTCACGCAGGTTTACAGGCATAATAATATAAGTTCTTTTTAGCTCATTCAAATATTATCTGAGTGAATTAAAAGGGCCTGTATGATGCAAGTTTTTGTTGCTTTATATGAAAATGTAGTTTCTCATGCACACACACGGTGTTCATATAATCATTTTATAAGTTAGCCCTATCAAAACCGAAAGGCTTTAAATGCCTGATTTGCAAAATTACGGGCAGCGTCAGAGATATTTGGATATCAGGTTTGGATGCGAATTTCGACTATTGGGAGCCCGTGCTTTATTCGTTAGAGACACTCACCTAGATGGGATAGGGGGTTTTCTGAAAACACACTGATGGAAGTCCAAGCATATATTTTCTTAAAAATCATCAGATAAATAAGGTCCTTTTTCTTTCATTTATATTTGTTAGTTCGGCTGTCCGAGTGCAATGTACATAGTAAAACAAACGAAAAATGCTAGATAGATAACATTTGGTTCACAGATTTACCATTTATAAGGTAGATTCTAAAGGAATTTTGTACCAAATCGGTCAGAGTTGACCATCTATTTTTTTTCTCATGTATGCAAGCGCAATCACTCTAAAACGCAAGAACTTAAATAAATAAAACTTTGTATGAAGTTTTGTGATTACAATTGTAGTCACAAAATTACAATTGTAATTCTATGTCAAATTCTGTAGTGACTACAATTGTAGTTCTATGTCAAATTCTGGTTTCAATCTGTGGAAATAAAGGTGTCCAAAATATATATTCGACTTTTTGGTACTTGTGTATTAACAAATTCTAGCAATTAATTGCCAAAAAATCTCCAGTTAGATTCAGTAAAACGTCATTTTCCAGCTAAAGCTCAATCTTTTGTGACTATTGTTCACCACTAACATACACTAAATATTCTAGTGTCGATTTTCTTTACTTTATAATGAAACGCACAACTAAAATGTTTGAAGAAGAAGAAGAAAAAAAAAAAAACATTTATGGCTTTCACAGCATTGCCTAAGGACCACAATTTCAGGAGACAACCCCCCACTGGTTATTAGAAGCCATATATTTAAATATCTCCTTTAAATCATTTCGCTGTAAAAAGAAGTAACTACAGATATGGATACGTTTTTAAAGAAAGGTTCATTCGAACTTTTTTTCAAAATTTCACAGAATGATAATGTTTTAGGGTTAATTCGTCTGTCATTGATTGTTCTTTTTAAAATTTTATTCTTTGTAATAGCAACGATAATATGAAAATAAAAATTGTTTTTAATATCATCACAACGTTAAAGCAATAAGTAAAACAAAAGAAAGTATTGCCATAAAATATATTTAAAAATATTTTTAAAAACTATTAAAACTTAGTTAAAAAAATGAAAAAAATAAAATCTATATCACTGAAAAGTGATTTTTTTTTATTGTAAAGTGGCGCAAAGCTTTTTTTGATAAACAAAAATATTCGGTGCATCGCACAAATGTTATTAATTAAAAATTCAATTAAAATTTCGGAAAACCTTCTCTTAATATACACAAACATCCAAGAAGTTAATACTGCCAAATCTGATCTCTATGTCCAATGATCTTCTCTACATTGCCCCAATTTCAAAGATTTTTGCATTTAATTATTATTAATATATTGAAACTGATGGCTAATTTTATAATTTAATATCTCATTTATTATTTACTAATAAAATATTAGTTAACAGATTGCTTTCTTTCGCTTTCAGCTGATGGCAAATTACTCGCAGAAGAATAATGACCAACTGGAGACGAACTCAGAAATATATGTCGACGCCATTTCACAATTCCACTCCGACCATTAATAATAAAAATCATTAAAAAAAAATACCCGTGAGAATTTTATTTTTTCTTGTCTGTAATATCCACTCTAATTAAAAATCCCGCAATAATAATAATAATAATGAAATAACTCCTTGCTATCTAGGACACACATTCTAACGATGTGTTTTAAATATTTCTTTCTTCATGTTTCAAAAAGTCATCCTTCCTTAATGAAAGATATGCTGAGTGTGCATTATAATTTCACCTATTCAGAGCTATTTAAGGTCGTAAATATTGTTATAGAAAAAAATATGCCTGTTGATATACGCGAAAATATCCAATAGGCTCAGTAAGGGATGATGACCCTTCTTTGAACACGGAAACAAAAATACACAATAGCAAAACACAGTCGATGCAAGATACAAGAATAGCACTTGCTGTTAAACAGCAACGCACAAGCATTAAATTCTAATTAAACAACTGGACAAAGCGCTCCAGAGTGAGAGTTTGCTCAACTACTGATTTCTCTAGACTAAACTGCGCCTCTCCTTTTATAATTCCCGTTACAAAGCATCGAATACTCAAGAACAAACGGAGATGTCGACAAGATCCTCAAACTTTCAAGATTCTTCATTTTTGCCGCCAAATTCGCACCAAATCACTAGTCATTGACCGACATTCATTCAGCATCTGTTATTTGTGACTGTAGAATGAAATAGACAACTATAGTAGAAATAAACTGCGCAAAGAAGTAGATTCATGACAAAATTCACCAGGAAGTAAAGAAATTATAATGTGACTTGATAGCAAATAATAACTGTGCGAAACTTACCTCTAGGTAGCACTTTGCCATTTTATTCAGATTTTTTAATTATATTATAGAACTGATTCCCCGAGAAAAATCTTGTATTGTAAAGTTGGATATCCAATTTTATAATTCCCATGTTTAATTTCCATCGAGTCATTTGTAATGAATGATCACTGAGTGCATAAGGGAAGATTTGGAATTAATAAGGGAAGAATGAGCAAAGCGTTCGTCGCTGGGATCGGAGTGAAGGCATATTGGAGTCCTTGAATGACGATACTGTCAAAATCATCACCAAATGAACAGACGAGGGGGGGGATGAAACGGCATGAATACTCCATATCACTTTTAAGATTAGTGGTATTAATAATCTTAAAGGTGATATGGTGTATGGAGTATTCATGCCGTTTCATTTACCCCCCCCCCCTCCGCCGCCAGTTCATTTGGTGATGATTTTGATACTCCATACCACATTGATATTCGATTAGTGAGGTATGAAGTGGTGAATATAACTAATCAATTTAAAATGATATATGACCAACTGACCAGCCCTATTGGCATAGAATGCTCAATTAGAATGTTATGATATCATCACAATATTGACCGGCATTTAGAATGTCAAACAATATTGTGGAGATATAATACAACATCTTGTACAACATCGAGATTAAGAGCTAAATCTCAAAAAAATTCTGGTTTGGAGATCGGTCTGGCCAGGTACCTTCAAAATATTTCCTGATTAGCTCCTATCGAAATGTATATAATTCCGTCCTGCAAAAGAGAAATGTTGTTCCAAGCAGTTCACAAGAGCCCTCCTTCAGTATTTATTTACACCTTTTTTATCTATTTATTTTTAATATAAAAACTAATAAATCACTAAAATAATAATTTTTGGAAAATTAGTCAAATTATTAGTGTATAATTTCCTTACTTACGAATAAAAACATTATAATTTATATATAATGTAACGTAATAAATTAAAACTCCAAATAAATATAGCAGAAAAAATTATTATTTTACAGTGAAATACAACTTTAATTTCTTTAAAAATAAGTTAAATAATTTAATGCAACTTCAATCCTAATATTGTATAATTCGTAGAATTTCATTCCTTTATAAATATAGTTATTTGGCAGTTAAAATACAGTCAAACATTTTTATGCGGTCCTCTTTAATACGATTTTTTATGCGGTATATGAATTCCAACGGTGTTTGCCTTATAAACCATTGCAATGTTTTCTATCAGAGTATGTATGCACACTACAAAGTGTATGGCATACAATGCATTTACATATGACGTCAACTAATTCCAAGCTCCAAAATAAAATGAAAATATATTCCAAAAATAAATCACCTCTAATATCTTCAAGTGGCGAAAATGATTTTGAACCAGTTCAACACAAGAAGATGCATGGATTTAGATTACGACTAGTAGTATTGAATTTCTACATTTTGAAAATTTCTCCATGTTTAAAATGAGAAATTAATCTTTTTTTAAAGAAAATGTTTTCATAAGTAATTTAATTATTTGTCTTAATTAGGAAGCACTTTCTTATTCGAGAGATTTTTCTAAGTGAGACAATTTTTTTAAGGGGTTCTCCTTCACCGTATAATTTTTTCCCCTTTAATATGCGGTAAAAATTATTTTATAGTAATTTACAAAGTTTCAGGATATTTTTGTGTGTGTAGGGGGGGGATTTTTATGCGAACCCTATCTGCAGCACGAAAAAAGATTTGATTGTAATAGTAATAGCATTTTATGTTCTATGTCCATAACCTCTACTCCACCTTGCACTTTTAACGTTTACTGCCATCCCAAGAGTGAAAATTTGTATACTGGTTTTACAAACGAACACAGGGCCAGGATAGCCTGGTTGGTAGGGCGTTGGATTCGCTTCCCTTGCGTTGCGAGTTCGTACCCCACTGGCCGAAGACTCTCCGTGTGAGAGGTGGCTTGCGCACATATAAATCTGTCGTGGTTGCAAATTCCTCCGTGTCGAGAGTAATACCACTGGGGGTACTGGATCAGGGGTGATCGTTCTCTGATTCAGGTCTAAATTACGATCTGTGGTTGAGTGAATGAAATGCATGAATGTAGTCCGCCCCGTAAAAAGGGTTGTGACGTGTATGTAGCTAAGTCGTACTCTTGGTCCTAGATGGCGCTGCTAAAAAAATAAGACATGCACCCTTGGCTTAAAATCACTGACTATTAAAGATAGTGGGCTTGTCAATGACAAATGCCATTAGAAACAACAACAACAAAGAGCACCCCTTGATTTCAATATTATAAACTACTTTGTTCGTAAAATAAAAATCAGCATTTATATCAATACAGTAGCAGTTTATGTTACACATGACAAGATGCAAAATTTTCAGTCATTTCTAAATAATGCAGCTCTCTCGAACAAACAAAAGAAATCGTAAGACAAAATCAAGAACTATTTTTACTATTAAAAGGTTTGTTAAATAACCGATTTCCAGAAATCCTTTTTTGAGCGAATTTTCTTTGCTTGTAGGAGCTTATAAAATTAGACAGCAATAACCATTTAATTAAAATATCAAATAAAATGAAAGACCTAAATTTCAAACATTTATTTTTCTAAAAAGAATCGTATAATGTCAAAAGGTTAGCAATTTTTATACAAGATTTTCAATATGGTTCAATAGAATTTTTAAAAGCTTTAAAAATCAATAGATTCCTCTTCTATAATAATTTATTTGTTTCTATCCAAAGAAAAACATATTTACAACTAACTGAGATAGAAACCCAAAAATTTATTTACTCATTTATTTGAATAAATTTGATGCATAGCAAGGCACACTTTAAAAATAATGATGATGATCTTCGTGAACATGGAAAAGTTCGAAGATTTGTTTTTTATTCAGTATAATCTCAAACTTACTTTATAAAATTAAAATCTCTCTTCAGTTCCGCAATTTTTAAAAATGGTTCTTTTATGTAGTAAGAATTTTAATCAGCTTCGAATTCTCAGGTGAAGTCTGAACCATGATTTTCGTAAACAGAACTTACCTGAAACAAAAACATAAATAAATAAATGAATAGTTTATTGCAATAGTATTAAACTGAATTTTAATTTTTAGTTCGACGCTTGCTTTTAGAAAACCAGAAATAAATTATGGGATAGATCTAATAATTTTGCACTGTAATTGGACGAGTAGGGTTATATGAGTCAATAGCCCTAAGGAGTTTGATATTAATGATTTCCATATTAAATGTATATCTCCATAGTAAAATTTCTAAAAATGTAGTTCTCAATGAAAAAATGAAATAGTTAAAGAAATTGCATTTCCACCGTTTGAACTACAAAAATATTTATTTTAATCAACTCCGAAGAACATTGAGCTTTTAAAAATGCCACAGAGATAAATAATAATGCCAGGTTTACACTCGGTCAGTTATAAGACGGCAAGTAGGCAACGCATGCGTAGAAAGGGACTGATTAATATTTGCCACAACTTCATAAGAAAGATTCAAGCATTCCATGCTTGGCTACAAACTGCCGTTTTGGCGTCCCTGAATTTTTCTTTTTCGCATTAAAATGATTGATAGTTACACAAAGAAACATGCTAAAAAAAATTTTAGAAGGTCAATATACCTAAATTTGAAAAACTTTAGAAAAGAAATGGCAAATTTGTTTTTTTTAAAGCACAACCTCGCATCAGAAAGAACAAAGAGCAAAAAATATCAGAATTAATCTACTATTAGTGATCAATTTTTTCATGCCAAAAAAAACCCCGCCAAAGTCTACAAACGCATGCGCAGTAAGAAAAAATACAATACAGCGGCTTGTAGTTGTCACGTCGGGACGATTACTTGCCATCGACCGAACAGTATATTTCAGCCTTTCTATGCATGCGCTGCCTACCCCTCTTCCCCTCTTGACAAATTATCTGGTGTGTACTTCCATACAGAACTATTGACTTACACTAATAAATCTTCTCAACATCCTGAATTTCTAAGACAAGCTGCTCTTGAAGTAATCAATAATATCCCATCTGAAGCTGTACTGATTTATACTGACGGTAGTAAAGATGAAAATGGTCACACTGGTAGCGGGGTTGTAATTAAATCCAGCAATGAAGAGACTTTCCTTAGTCAGCGCAACCCTGACTTTAGTTCCGTCTTTGGCTCAGAATTGATAGCCATTGACATGGCTCTGGGCTTTTCTTTAGATCACCAATTAATCGGTGAGATTTGGCTTCTAGTTGATAGTCGTAGTGTCATACAGTACTTAGAAAACTGGAGGAATATTGTAGACCAGAGAGGCATCCGTGTTTTTGAAAAATTAAAATTGATGTCCAAGTCCTCCGCTATACATTTTCAATGGATACCATCTCATGTAAACCTTAAATATAATGACATCGCCGATAGTCTGGCTAAGAAGGGTTCATCCCTGACTCTGAATTCTGCTGAGCCCTTAACTTTCCAGGAAATGCATTCCAGAAGTAAGGCCCTTGTCAACTCATCTTGGAAACTACCACCTTCCCATCCTTGGTACCTTGGCTCTGGCCCTGGTGGTGCTCTGAGCTTTGGCGGTGCTAGACAAGACCAGACGGCTCTGTCTAGATTTAAATCTGGCCACCTCAAGACTATTCGGTTCTCCGGTGGGAACAAGATCTTCCCCATCTGCACAAAGTGCAATTCAAGCGGGGCCACTGCTGAACATTTGCTTCGCTGTATTGGCTTTTCCCGGGAGAACCTGCTTCATAGCCCCAATAATGTCCTTGATGGTTTGAAGGCGAATGGTCTCATGGACCTGATCTGATTCCGATCAGGGGATTAGAAAGAAGAAGAAGAAGACTTGCCATCGACCGAACAGTATATTTCAGCCTTTCTATGCATGCGCTGCCTACCTGCCATTTTATAACTGGCCGAGTGTAAACCCGACATAAAAATACGAGCGAAGTGGCAGAAACTGAAAAACGTTCTGCGTCACAGTTACAGTTAATCTAATGCTTAAATAGAAATAATATTACAATTAACAATTGGAAAATAAAAATTATACAGTCAAACAGTTAATGAAATAATAAAAAAAAAATTTCAATTCTTTTGTTGCCAACCCGTTACAACCCTTTTCTTCAAACTTTTACACAAAACCAGAGGAAACATTCCACTCCAACATATTGAAAAGGATTTATGTACGGCAGATTTTCAACTAAGCTTCAAATCATCTTTCCTCCATCTCCAAAGTACAGAATCTGCAGATAGACTTTCATGGCTTAAATAAATAAAAGTATTGATCTAAACCCTGCCAGTTGGTGAAGTGACCGACGTGAAATGAAAAAATTAAATATTAGGGGATAAGTTTTTGTTTAAACCACTTTTCATACATTAATGATGATGCCCGTTTAGCATTAAAAGTAAGATATTTAAAATCAACTTTTAAAAAAGTATGCATGACGAGTGAAAACTAAAGCTGTCAATACAATTACATCTACAAAATGTCTTTGTATCGCATAGTTACAATTAAATAGTCCTAGTTGGTTCGGTTATATTCTAAAGTAAATGAAGTAATTTAACTGAATTGAATTTAAAATATATTATGTATAATGAAACTCAATATTTAGAATGAAAGTTCCTTGTGTGTCGTTTATGATGCGTTGCGTAGTTGAAAGTAACAAATAATTCGATCGCAAATTCGCTATTAATGGAATATTGAGGAAAAATTCGTAAGAGTGCGGTTATTAAGAACACAAAAAGTCGTTAAAAGAATAAACTTAAGATGTGTATTGTATGAGTAGGCTAGTTAAAATTCAAAAAAAATTCGAAAATACGAAATGATATTTCGCGCTTCTTTGTGGCACATAATTGATTTATTCAAAGTATGAAAGCAAACAATAAATTAATACCGTTATCTGAAGGTCTTAATAAGTTAAAGGAAACCACTGAAAGTGAGGTCATATCATAGAAACTGGGAACAATTTGTTTTCACAGATATCTTTGCCCATCTTACAATGACCTCTTGAGGAGTAGAAATGCACATTATACCACTCATGACTGACAAATTTTAAAAAAAAAAAAAAAAAAAAAAAAAAAACTAATAAAAATTTTAGTGGCTTTTATTTTAAATGTGACGATTCATTAAACGTTAGTGCATAGTACATGAGATTTTAAATAACAGAAATACTCACATATTATACATCTAACACTATTGAATCAAATTTTGGAAGCTCAAAATATCCTTTTTGGGATGGATTTGAAATTTTGAATTTGAAAGTTTGATGAAGTAAACAGCACGTTTTTCTCTGCTGTCCTTTATACAATATTAGCAGAACGTTTTACTCTAAATTCTCATCAAATCTTGGTTCGAAACAGATATCTAATCGTCGATCCCAAGGGCAAAATTTCCAGCAGCTCACCGCGGTCCATGTGGTTATGTTGTTTACATTCTTACCTGCTAATAAGCTGACACAGACCCAGCTTTGCGGAGGAACAAAATAAATAAATATATATATATATATATATATACTTCGCTGTTTTCAATTCAATTATTTAGATATAACTTCTATGTCCATGATACCGTGAAATCGGCCAGATATTAGAAAGGTTTTATTTTGTCTAAGTTAAATTCTATTGTATACACGAACCTTCCTAATGGAGAAAATCCCATAAAAGACACTGCGAAATTAAAAATAAATGTTTGGTTTATCTATCATGTCGGTAATGTAACTAAATTTTGTGATCATGTACTTTACTTCATTATTTGTCCTGCACACTATTCAAGTATTAAATAAAATACTTCTATAACTTTCAACAACGGACGTGAACCACTTGATTAAATATTTGTTTAAACAATGAAAAAGGTTTGAATTTCTGGGCAAAAAGGTTATCCGTTATTGGAAATTATTATATGATATCCCGAAATTCAGCAAATATTCTAACGACTATTGAATTTGTATCATCAAAAT
Source organism: Argiope bruennichi (assembly GCF_947563725.1). Lineage (NCBI taxonomy): Eukaryota > Metazoa > Arthropoda > Arachnida > Araneae > Araneidae > Argiope > Argiope bruennichi. The sequence goes on from NC_079152.1 coordinate 53,890,477, forward strand.
GAAGATTTTTTTTTTTTTTTTTTAATTTTGAAACAATGTTGTGCGATATTTTTGGGAGTTATTGCAGAAAAATGCCTAAAAAGAAATGGTTTAGGTGCACATTCGCACCCTTCAAGATCTATATGTGCCAAGTTTGGTAGTTCTACATCAAATGGTCTGATCTATACAATGCTAAAGTACATATACATTAGTGTATGTTATAAACATCTTTAGCTACTTTTTTATAAATAGAGTTTAGAACAGATTTCTCCATAGCTCTGAAGAACGTAGATCTTAACTTCCAAAAAGCATTTTCTTATTTTTCTGATCCTGTTTGAAAGGAGATCTTGGATTTCACTTAATCTTAATCTACTGTAATATAATGTTAAAAATATTGCTATCAGATGTTAATAAGTTTTTCAATAACAAAAATAAGAAAAAGAATCAATAAAAATTGAAGTGGACTTTATTTGAAATATGATGATTCATTAAACATTAGTGTATAGTATACAAGATTCTAGATAACTGAAATACTCATAATTAGTACTCAACACTGAAAATAATGTACTTTTGAGGCATGCAGTATCCAGTACTTGATATGAAATACAAAAATCTGTACACGTCTTAACATGGATAATACCCGTTATGCTCTAGAAGGCTGCTTACAAAAAAAATCCTAGTTTGATTTTTTTTATTATTATTATTTATACTCTTCAACTCGCCATTACAATATTACACATGGCTCGGTTTTGGTTTTCAGACATCAATCTTTGAAAGGATGGTCCCTTTACAAGTTGAACACTTAAAGGTACACTGCAAAAACATGATCACAAAGCCCTGAGATTGGTTTGCACTGCACACACACGCACACATCAAAATGAGAACAAATAGTTCCCTGCACTGTTAATGGCTGAGATAACATCATAATTGCTATCATATACTATGACTCTCAGCCACATGTTAGCTAAATAAAAATATATCCATCTGTGATGTTATAACATGAGAGTTTGCAATTTTACATTAGAAATTCTGAAAACAATTCATTAAAAAAAATGTCAGATTTCAAACACAATAACTGCATATTTCTGTGTAAAAATAAAAAGAATACTTATAATAGTCTGAAATTAAAAACTGTAGAAAAATAAACACAAACAACCATGTTATATCTTCACACTGGATATTAAAAGATGTGCCAAATAATGGAGCAATCAAGTGATTGAAATTGAGGTAAATAATTAGTGTATAACACAATGTGCGCGATATATAAAAATAATTGTGAGGCACAAAGAAATAACACAATGGCACTACAATGCTCTACAACACAAAACACATGACTGTAATATAAATGAAACAAAAATAAGTAAAATATTATTATAAAAGACCTGCAAAGCACAGAACAAAAACAAAAGATTTTGGTTTAAAGAAAGCACTTAGGTTAAAAACACAGTGATACATAGATTATATACAGTTCAAAATTGCTGCTGAATGCAAAGCAGTGTGGAATTGCTTATTTTATCAAAAACTGAGTATCCTTAAATTTAAAATTTTACATTAACCCAGAAAAAATTTCACTGAAATAAAATAAAAATTAAATTTTAATAAAACCTTCATTTTATTATATTTTTTAATAAACTTCAAAATCAACTATAGTATCATTTTAAGAAAAATTAATTATACAAGGAGGTAGTAGGAAAAAAAACTAAAAATGAAATCCAGCAATTAAAAAAATTTAATTTAACAATGCAAGCAATTACTTTCTAATACAATTAAAATTCAAAATTTTGAGTTTTATAAAGAAATTAGCTTTAAATAAATATAATGAATACTAATTCCACAATGTTTTCATACAGTTGCATAGTATTTAATATAAAAACTACATTTTCATATGAATGCATAGATCTAAACTCACACACTCATTCATACTTTGTTTACAGCAGCTCCTAAGAACCCCGAGGTCTACAGTAATCTAAAATGCAAGATATATTTTATTGCACTATAAAGGTATAACTAGAATGCATAGTATAAAAATATGCAAGCCACTTTAGTATTCTTTGCTAACACATTTTTAACACATTGAAACTGTTTTGATATCATTGACATTTTCTCAGCAATAACAGCTAGAGATTTTGATTTTATTGGTATTAACAACGGCATGACTCACTATATGATTTGACAGGTAAGGTGCAGACACATGGTAAACTGAACAAATTTTTTTTAAAAAATGGATCCAAATAGTATGGAAAAATAAGCCTTTATATTTACATCTTCTAAATCAAATAATTTCAAATATAGCTATTAAGCATTGGAGCTGGTAAAATAAATATTCAATACTTAGAAAATAAATGGAAAACATTAGTTGCCCCTTAAACCTTTTAAATAACAAACAATATTAGGCTTAATAGCAGATTTCCTTTCTTTAATTACAAGTAAATGAAAATACAAATGCACTCAAGTTTTCAGCCCCCCAGTAAATAATCTAACTCTACTATAACGTACCCACTCTACATAGTTAAAGTCTCATGATCTAATTGTACCTCCTTATGTATGATGAACAGATTTATTGATAATGAGGGAAGACAAGAATAGGCAACACCACAAGTGGTAGAAATGGAGGACATTTATCTTTTAATGGCTTGAGGAAGGGAGATAGTATACTCTTTAAAAACTAAAACCAGCTTTTAAAAATGAATGTTTCAGATTTCGTTTTGGCATTACCTATGAGGAAGGGAGATAGTATACTTTTTTTAAAAACTAAAACCCAGCTTTTAAAAATGAATGTTTCAGATTTAGTTTTGGCCATTACCTAACTAGGCAAAAGAGAAAGAAAACTGTGAAATTCATACTTAAGACAAAAAAAATGTATTCAAGCAAACTGATTTCAATCAGTTTATTTAGGCACTGTAGTTAATTATAGATTTAAAACTTAAAATAATATATTTAGTCTACAAATAATGATTCATAATATTCAGAGACTGCAAATCTTAAACTATATTAAGCTATCAAGCATAAAATGCTAACAAAAATCGAATATATCCTATAAAGTCAATGAAAAATATTAAAATTCCCACATCTGCCTAAAAAATTTTTTCCACAGATTTTAAAATAAAACTATATTATATATATATCTATATAATATATACCAACAATTACATTACAAAATAAATGAGTTTTTAAAGATTTATCATAGAATAGACTTTTTTAAATATATCAATTAATTATAAGTTTCTTCTTAAATAAAAACTTTTTAAAGCAACTTTGATGATTCAATAACAAAGTAATATATTTCACATTTTAATGCTAAAAAACAGTAAATACTAAAGGGGAAAAATGGCACAATTTACTAATTAATAAATTAATTGATGGTGTATTTTATAACATTAAAAAAAAACTCTTTTAGAAATATACATCAATAATTTTTTTTGTAATATTTATTTCTTTTCCTAACTACTGGATCCATCTTTCTTATCAATAGTTGCACTGATCACAGGAAATATTTAAAGTGCACAGGACAAGATAAAGACATGACAGAGTTAAGGAATTACTTTTGATTTTCATGGATGCAATTAGATAAACTGCTATCATCTTTGTTTTACTTATGCTTTTCACCTTAACTCAACCCATTTAATTTTTTTTACACTGTACATAAAGCTAGATTGTCATTTGTGTATATGATTATAGCTACAACAATCACATCACATGTAAAATTTTGATTTTCTACTTTCAATAGCTTTAAATTTTGATTGACCAGAAACTACTGTGACAAGGATAAAAAATTTTACAAAATGTTGAAAGAACAAAAAGTAAATATCAAATATATAAATTCACAAAATGGAAAACAAACAGGAAGTTGGATGCACTTATTCAAAGTAAATTAAACTTATTAAACATCAAACAAAATGTGTAAATCAAATCATGCTTGTTAACCACCTAAGTACATCCACAATTTAAAACTTCACAATAACAGATTTTTGATTATAGAAAATGTTTGAAAAAAAGGTTATTAGGCTTTTTACATTTTACAAACACAAAACACATAATACATTTCACTGAAAACTACTTATAAATTTACATTTTGAGAAACATTAGCAAACTTAACTGAAATACTCCAAATACCTTTGTAAAGAGTAAAGCTTACAGAAGAACAGAAAAAAAAAAAAAAAAAGAAAGAAAGAAACATTTTTGTCCATTTCATTCAAAGCAAGAATAACAGCTGGAGGAACTTGAAATAATAAAATCCCAGCATTTAAAAACTAAGGTCATCTATTTACAACAAATAAAGTATACAAGTATATCAAAGTTCATTTTCATGAGAAATTTTTTGTACTATTCTAGAAACAGACAATCATACTAAGAATAATTACTTTTCAAAACATTTATAACACAATAGTCAAAACAGAGAAAAAAAAAACAGATACAATCACATTTAACTAGACAATACATTCAATTATATATATATTTTGTCAATTTCAGAGATCTACGTATAGTACAATACAGTAAAACTGTTTCATTTGCAGAATATAGGACTAAATTACAACAATTAGGAAGATATACATACAATAATGCAGGAGACCTTGAAATGTCGAAATGCATACTGGCTCAATGAAAAAATAATGATAATAACAACACTTTACTTTGATTAATACATAAGCCTCTGGATCTAAAAAAAGACCATGTTTGTTAACACTGCCATCTATTTCTTAATCAAATAACTTTATGTAAACATAAATTATATTTAATATTGATTTGGAAACATGGAGTTAAGGTAACTATTCTTGATTTCTCTCAGAGTAACTGAGATTCTACCACTGAGAGAAGGAGAAAACACTCTCCAACTCATTACAGTAAACAGATTTCAGTCAAATGAAAATCAAATGTCATCACCTGTTTAGCACATAATTATTATTTTTTTTTAAAAATCTTAAACTGAATTACATGGCTCTTTCAGTAGAATTTTTCCTGAAAAACTCGTTGGAACAGAAAAGTAATCAAACAGAAATATCATAATTGATAAGTTAATAAACATTCACTTAATATTGCAGTTTGCAAATGGTGAATTTTATTTATTTTTTTTTTTTTTTAATTTAGATTCAACTTCTATGTAGAAAAAATATGCTATTACTTTCAAAACTGACTAAACTTAGCACAGGAATTAAGCTGACTCCATGTTTCTGCTGAAGAGTGACATTATATATATTTTAATTCTAAGTTTAAATAAAAATCTCAAAAATGTCTGTATTAGAAAATATTAAATATTTCAAATAAGGTAATAAAATGGTGCATGACAAGTAGAGGTAGAAGAAAGCTTTAAATACTTAAAAGCATAAAGCCTGATTATGGGACTGAATGGAAATTTCACTGTTGTGAATATTATAAGTCAATTATATGAAGAAAAAAAAGGGGGGGAGCCATTCCTACAAATAATCTATACATTAATACATACTAAGAAACATACAATCAATTCATCAACTTTTCAGGATAAATATATAAAAAAATCCAAAAAGAAAAAGTCAACTTTGTTTTTAAAAAAGTTGCATAACCAAAAAATAAATCATCATGAACGCTAAAATAACAATAAAAAGTACAGTCGAGGTAGCAGCTTTAAAGAAAATACATTATTGTAATGTAAATGCTTTTAAATAATAATTTACAAAAATGCCCCAAAATTTGTACTATATAAAACACAGAAGACTATAATAATATGTAAGCAATTTACCCAAACAATGCTACGCTTTTGATAAATGAATAGAACAAAATATTAATCTTCTGAAAAGCAATGTTTTCTAAGGATATTTCAAATTCCTCAGCAAACTAATGAAATTAATAGATAGTTGGTTCCTATAAAAAATACTGAAACAAAGTTATGCAATAGTTAGCTATAAACACACCAAAATAATTTATTTTTTTTTACCAGAGACAAACTATTTGTTTCCTCCAATTATTACACCAGAGCACTGTATATTTGTATATTAACAGACTTATATTTATTAAAAATTTTTAATTAAAACAAACGTTCCATTAACCTGTTCAACAACATAACTGATATTCAACAGTTTTCCTGAGAGAGAAAATAAACTTATACTTATGAATGTAAACATTTTTAAGCATTAAATGAGGTAATAAATCAAATACACAATTTAGTTTTATATAGATTCTTAAAGTATCTATAACTGTAAATAACTGAACATAAAAGCATATTAACACATATGCAATCATAAAAAAAAAACTAAAGCTTGAGGTAGGAAGCAGGTTACAATAAATACAAATAAAAATAATGAACTATGATGACAGGAACAAAATTATACATATGCAAGTGTTTTAATAAGACATTTTAGATTTAAATGTAAGAAATTTCCTTTATATTTACGGAAAATTTGTTGTTTAGTAAAACATGGCAACAAAGTAACTAGCTAATTTTCATTCTGAAAATGTAAAGTCCTTTTAACTGAATAATATAAAGTCTTAATGAAAGCACTGAAAAATATGTTGTGGCAAGTGATTCAATTTAGATGGGAATAATAATCCCAAAGGAAAATAAATAAGATATGAAAATATTCACACAGACAAATTTTAAAGGCACTAACTTTACATTTATAGTATTCCCAATAGCAAAACAAATTATTTTATTTTTTATGCAAGAAAATCTGCTAAATAGATCAGAAGTTGAATAATGATATTCATTCAGAATAATTTAAACATTAAAATTAGGGAAGGGGGACTGCATTCAAACAGAAAACAAATGAATGGAATCTCCTCGCGTGTGTGGTGGCTGACGCGCATATAAATCTGCAGTAGTCACATAGTCCTCAATGTCGAGAGTAATACCACTGGGGGTACTGGAAGAAGGGTAATCGTTCTCTGATTTGGGTCTAAATTATGATCTGTGGATGAGTGAATGAAATGCATGAATGAAGTCCGCCCCGTAAAAATGGTTGCGACGTGTGTGTAGTTAAGTCGTTCTCTTGGCCTTAGATGGCGCTAATGAAAAAACAAGAGACATACCCTTGGCTTTAAACCACAAATGACTTCTTAAAAGTCAATGATCTAGGATAAGAGCCATTAGAAACAACAATGAAATTATAATATCAGTACAATTGTAGTTGTAATATCATAATTATAATATAGAGCATCCACAGCTTTCAACTATAAGCAAATGGGAAAATTCTAATATAGATAAGAACAGAAAAAAAAAATTACTAAAATAAAAAAAAATCCTTAAGCAAAAGAAAGAGAATCAATAAAAAAGTAAAAGGTAAAACAAAATACAAAAAAAATTTCAAAAAATTCTTAAATTAGTAAAAATAGTGGGAAAAAAAAAAAACAGTATAATTACAAACCAGTAAACCATAAAAATGATACCCCAAAATAATTGAAAGTTTGGAAAATATATCAATACAAGATTTGCCAAGTTAATTCTTAAAAAAAGAAAAAACTTTACTTTGCAATAATTTTAAACTGAAGTAAATATTTTATGATACGTAAGATCAAATGACTTGCAATAAAAGCAAAAAAGAAAAAGATATCAAAAAAAAAAAAAAAAAAAAAAAAATCAGCAACTTTCATACATATTTTCTTTGGTTGTTAAAAAATTATCTTAGACCTTAAAAAGAGGAGAATGAAATTAGGAGGTTAAATCAAATTATTCAAAAGTAACAATTAGTATGGGCTTTTTTGAGATTTATTTAATGTTTTTTTTTTGTTTGTTTTTTTAACTTTTAAGTATTTCTTTGTTGCCATATTTCAACAAAATCAGATTTTCAGTTACTGATTTTTCTCAAATCAGATTTTCATAATAAATTCAACAAATTTCATAAATCCATAACAAATCTAACAAACACACACATACAAAAAAAAAAAAAAAAAAAATTGAAAGGAAATAACTAAGAAAATATACTTGCATTTGATCTTGGAAAAAAAAAATATTCCAGCTAGATGTCCTGCATGCTTGAAATTACTACTTAAGCAAGCAAAATGAACAATAACAAAATACAAATCAAACATCATTAAATTAAAATGAATACATAGATTAAAATTTTATATTTCCATTGTATAGCAAGAAATTTCATTTTGATTTTAGACCACAGCTTTCATTTGAATCCAACATTAACAATATTCAATGCATTACAATATAATGGTTTTTTGCACATAATAACTGTAAAAAAAGATATCTGAATTTAACAATCAATAATATTAAAACAACGAGTAACAAAGAAACAGCAATTAAAATTAAACGAAATAGCGCATACTAATAAAAAAAATTATTCATTTAACAACACAGGAGATATGAAAGCAGCAATTCAAATTTTCATTTCTTTGCTTTTTTAGCCATTTAATTGAAAAATAAATCTATAAAATAAAAACAAGAGCACATTTAACAAGTGCAAATATTGTGTGATTATTTTTACAAAAAAAAAAAGGTATCAGTCCAGTTAAATATTTAAAAATCAAATTGGACCACTGTTAATTCATAAAATTAATGCTATCAACAATTAGTAATAAAAACTATATACATAATTAACTTATTAATATAAAATGTCATAGTACTGTTTATCTTTAAGGAAATGGGCATTAGATAATATACTATTAAATATTTCTCTAAAGGAAGGGTTTTCATCAGTTAAAAAAAAAATATTGCTTTTGAAATTTGCTGCAAATTTAAATGATGGCCTTTCTAGCCACTAAATTATATAATAAAAAATCTAAGCTATTAGTATGTATTAATATCACATATAACATGCAGCTTGTGCCAAGTGCATATTATTAACTCTATAAAGTATAATGACTGTTTTTCATATAATTTAAATAAAAATTTAATATTTTTCCTTATGGGCAGTTACAAATGCTGCTTACAGAGATCTTCAGCCCAACCCATTTTTTTTTTTTTTTTCCCAAATAATTAATTCCCAATGAGTTTCTACTCTACAATGCACTCCTTGAAAATGCTATCTGCTTGCACATTATTTTACTTCCTTAACCAGTTCTATATAAGATACATTGCTAACAAGAAATAGATTAAGTAATTCCACAATGGGGTGACATAAAATATATATTTTATCTTCAAAAGGCATAAAAATCCAAGAAAAACTAAGTTAAAAGAGGGAAATTGAACTACCTGAGGAAAAATACTTTCATTTTAATTCAATGAAACTCCTAATTCAATAAGTATTTGGGAGTGGGTGGGGGATTCCAACAGTACTCTAGTTTTAATCACTTTACAACACTAAATCAAAATATATTTTTGGTAAATTTAGAAATTTGAATACAAAATTTTGGAAGTTATATGGTGATATAAATCAGCAGTTATACAGAAATATATATATATATAATGCCAAATATGTTAAGTTTACTGAACATTCTTATTCAAATCGAAATTACTAATTATGCCATTTAAAATACTCTTCCAATGTTATCTAGCTCATGATTGGTATAGGGCCAATAAGCCGGGCCAGTCCTTAATTCTTTCTTGTGATAGAAAAACCAACACGCCTGTCGTGCCCTGCCAGTGGCCACTTTAAATGTCTTTTCCTTTCTCAGGGTGAAAAATCTTACCCTCTTTGCCCGAAATGCTGCCAACATCGGGACTCTGCTGAACATATTCTAGAACTGTTTAGGACTTCTTTGGGGAGAAATTTATTCTTCTCCCTTCCTCGTTTTTGACTTTCTTCTTGTCAAAGGATTTTTGGATTTGGTCTAACTAAAGTCAGGCCATGGGGATTAGCAACAACAACAACAACAAAATACTCTTAAATATATATTAGATTAAGAAATTCAATTAAAAATATTTCAGTCAATTTCACATTTTTCTGTTTAATACCTGCTTAAATGAAATGAATTATTCTAAGGCAAAAGACAAATCAAACAGGCAGTTATTTTCTAAACTATAATTTCAAATATTCACCTATAAAATTAATGTACAATTATTACATAACTGCTTTTTTTTTTCTCTCTTTTCATTCTCTGTATTTTTATTGTAAATATTTGGTCAGTGTTAAATAAATAATATATAATTATTATTAGCAGAAAAATTCTAGTTAATTTAAAAGCAAGCATTGTATTTTAAGTCAATTTCTTAATGTCAAGTAATTATATGAAAACTTTCAATCATACTATCACTCTAAACAGACAAACAGTACCATAACACTTAAAAAATTTAATATATATACATACATACTGGTAAATATGAGGTGATATGAAAAAAAAATCTTGTTGCAGATTTTAAAAACAAAAAAATCCATTGTCATTTTATAAAAAAGTAACAAATGTGATAAGCAAATACAAGAAAATATTTGAGGTATATTTTAAATGGCAAAAAAGGACATCAAATGACTATAACATTCAGGTACAAAATTTTTAAAGCATATTCTTTATCATTTCACTGTCAATAAAAAATAATTAAGCTGTATAGCAAGAACTTTTTTCATAAAGTTGTACAGGAAGAAACCAAGCTAAGAGGACTAAGAACGTATTTGTTTTCCATTTCATCTTTTGAAATTAATTTTCAATTTTCCTTTTTGCATCCTTATATAGTCAATATTATTTACCAATACTTGTTGAAATTTTCATCTCATTCAGTTTTACAATCAAGATACAGTTATCAAACAATGAGATGAAAGCTCACTTTCATAACATCGGCACTATGATTTATAAGTGTGTGTAGAATTTAACTCAAATGTTTAAAATCTAATTATGTCATTAATAGGATTATTATTCCTATCTCATAATATTAAATTGCAATAATTTTTATATTAAAACTTTAATATGCTAATGAACCATATACTTTTTGTGCATTTTTTTTTAACTTGAAAATGAACTTCCTGTACAACTTCTGATTGCTGCTTAATTTTCCCCACCTTTAAAAGTATTCTAACAGAGAAGAATAAAACTTTTTAGACCAGATTATATCTTTAAATGATAAAAAAATAAGGTGCATTGACTTTTTCTGTAATGGAAGATTTGAATCAGAAAGGACACCTGAGATAGATTAAATTGGCAATAACAGCCAAAAATTATTTTTAAAATAAAGTGAAGGAAAATAATTCCCTTCAACTGAAAGTGTCTCAAAGTTATGATCTCCCCTTATGATTAAAAACACAGAAAATACTTGTTTCAGGCATAGGTCTCATATTAGTTCTCTACAAGATACATGCCCTAAATCAACACACGAAGAAAAAAATAACAAATACCTCTACAGATCCCCTTTTCACAAAAGGTTTCAGTTATTAGCAGAGTGCACATTCAATGAATTGACAGTTACATGAAAATGGAGAGATACATACTATGAGTATGCAGAACTAAGCACTTTGTCAGAATGAGGAACAGTGCTTGCTTTCTCATCCTTCACATATGCAATTATCACCTTTCAGGCTGGAGTTAAGGTGAAAGCAACAGTAACTGTTTCAGATACTTCCTGACTAACAGGAAGATAAACCAGAGAAGGGACAAATAAATTCTGTTTGGAGACTCCATCTGGTTTTGGTTCAGTAAGATGAAAAGGCTGCATTATTACTTTTGAGTTCTCAGGCAATTTGTATGGCACAGGTAAGTGCATTGCATTTTGAAATCCTGTAGCCATAAAATTAAGCTTTTCTTCTTCTTCTTTACCTCCAATCAAATCAGTGCCATTTTCTGGACTATGAGCATTAATTTTTTGCTCAAGGTTCTTCCTTAAAGTTAAGTTACTTGGAGAATATTTTTTGGATGGGTTTTGTTGGTCAAACTGGCTTGTAAGACCCTTCTTACTCTTATGCATGACTTGAATATGATGAAGACATCTGATTTTGGTGCGAAATGTTTTGTCGCACTTACTGCAACGAAACCTTTTAAATTTGCGTGGTTGCACTTTTTCTGAATCGTCTGGGTCAACCATATGATTCCCTGAATGGTTGAATCCCAGATTTAGTTCATGAATTCCATTTTCAGATCCTGGAAGTTTTTTCCCAGCAGGTAGAGTTATGCCGTGGCTCAAATGATGAGTATGATAATCAAGTTGACGATAAGTTACATTGCATATAATACATGATAACATTTTTACATCTGAACTATTTAATTGAGAAAGTTTGGAACTATCATCTAAATTAACAAATGAACAACAAGAACATGGAAGGATACCATTTTTTAAAACATCCTTGGTATCATCACCTAAGAGGGAAAAAGGACTGGCCGCATTATTGGGGTATATTTTATTTTCACTGGATTTCACATGTTTATTTACCAAATGGACTTTCAATGAAACCTTGTCAAGGAATTCTTGACCACAAATTTCACAAGAGAACAAATTACCAGTATTTCGCTTTTTTGGATCTTCACTGTTAACACTTGAATCATTGAGAATATTACTGTTTAATTTAACACCCTGAGAAAAGTTATTGGAATGCCAGTCAATTTTTTTCTCGTTTGACGACATAATGGTATTGTAAGAAGGGCTTCCAACAACAGAGAGCTTTGTGGAATCATCCATTATTCCATGCACATTTTGTTTATGAACTTTAAGAAAATATTTACTACACAAATATTTCTGACAAATATCGCAGTACACACCTCCACCAGGAGCAACAGGCCATCGATCTGGTTGTCCTTTGTCAACATCAATGCCATGCATTTTCATCATGTGAGTTTTCATAAAATATTTATTACACAATTCTTTATTGCAAATCTGACAAAAACTACTTCCTCCACTTTTCTGTCGACCACTAGAGAAAAATCCATAATCTCCATTTTCAACAGAATCAAAATAAGCTTCAAAACCTGAGGGAGCTATACCATGAACTTTATACTTATGTGTAAACAGAGCTATACGATCAAGAAACTGTTCCTGACAAACTTCACAGGTAGTACCTTCTTGCAAAAGACACATTTCTAAAGCAGCACTACCAACAATGGAGTGATCTGCCTCCAAATGATTCACAAAACTCTTCTTATCTCGCAGTTTCATATAGCAGATTGAGCAGTTATAACTCGAATCTGAAGAACCATTACTATTTTCCATTTCATGAGACGATGGTGACTTGTCAGCAACATTTTCATTATCAAAGTGTATCAGGCCATTCTTTTTGTTCATTATATCAGATGTTAGAGAAGTTTCATCTTCGTCTTTCAAGGAAGCCCCATGAACTTCAAGCATATGGCACTGAAATGACTCTGCACTGGTGAAATTTTTCATACAAGGAGCACACATCTGACCTTTAAAATTGTCTTTTGGTTCATTCATATCATCTGGCTGGTTAGGTTTTTCACCGTGTTCTATTTTTCCAACTTCTGAAAATTCAGGAAATTCACTGCCAGCTATTTTGGCTTGCCCATGTTTATTAATTTTATGAGCATCGAGGTAGCACTTTTCACAAAATTCTATGTTACACAACTCACACAAGAATTTGTCACCTTTTTTTTCTTTTTGATTAATACTTTGGGTAAGTGTTTTACTTTGAGGTACTTGAGGACTAGAACCATTTAAAAGAGGTATGCTGGAGTTTGAAGAATTTTTTATATTTTCTATGCTTACATTTGCTTTCAATTCTTCATCTTTGGTTATTTGTCCAGTAGCATTTTCAGAGGTCTTAGAATCAAGAACCAATGGGCGCACTAAAGGCAAAGGTGATGATATTACAGGTACGTGGATACTACTAGGATTAACAGAATCTTCCTGAATGCCATGAATATTTTGGCGATGTTTTTTAAGGAAATATTTGTTGCAGAAATACTTTTGACAAATATTACAGTAAGAATCAGAAGTACCAAAATTTACCCCAGTTTCACACATTTGATTGTACGCCTGTTGAGAAGACTGATTATTCATTTGCATAGTTTTATATGAGGTTTTGTAGCTATAACTACCCGTATTATTATCGACATTGCATATTCCATGTTTATTTGCTTTATGAGTTTTAAGGAAATACTTGTTACAAAATTCTTTTTCACATAACTCACAATAGGCTTCTGGGTTAAAAACTCTAACACCATTGGACGTTACAAAACTACGTTGAGAAATTGACAAATTCATATTTCCTTGTTGCATAGGAGAAGAAAATTCTGAGAAAGGATATACATTACTCAACTTCATTGCATCTCTTGCAATATCAACTGGATTAATAGGAAGTAAAGCAGGCATTTGAGAAAAGGCATTTTGTACAGAATTTTTGTATTCATTGTTCAGAACTTCTTCATTTGATTCTGGAGAACTTACATCAGTTAAAGACTGCAATGAAGATTCTTTGCTTTTAGAGCTATTTGTACTTGATTTTGCAATTTCTCGTAACTTGGTGTTGTATAAGGCATTTGTTACTCGAGAAAGAGAGCTTTTTTGTGATGCATAGTCAGATGGTCGACTTTTTTCTGTTACATCTTCATTTTGAAATTCTTCACCAACAGAATAAGAAACTGCCTGATCATTCTCAGGTTCAGGCTGTTCTCCTATATCATATGAAGGTAAATCAAATTTTGGTGAAGTAGGATTTTGGATTTTTAAAGGATTACTCTGTTTTCGTCTTTTCTTGACTTTAGGTTCACAACTAACAGCTTCCTGAGAAGAGGGTGATAACTTATTATTAGAAACTGAAGCATTTTGAGCTGCATTTGTATCACCATCACCAGATAAATCACTTTGCATAGTTGGAGAGGCAGCTGGTATTTTCAGCTCAATAGCTTCAGTTAATTCTGTTTCAACACTCATATTTAAGTAGTGATCTTCTCTGATCCAAAAAGAATTGTATCACTCACCACAATGGCATCTAAAACAACAATGAAAAATGTCAGATATTGTCTTTATACACTTCAAATCTCGTGATAATAATAATTAAAAAAAAACATTGAAAATTTCACATTTTAAGCCAATAATGGTGCAAGAAACACATGTGTGTTAAATATGCAAAACAATTTATTACCTACATGTCTTTCTAAAATAGAACAATTATAATCATTCACATAAGACACTGTTCAGAAATCAATATCCCTAAATGTTGCAACATTAAAATATCTGAATTTGCTAACAAAGTAGTTCTACCACAATTTTGGGGGGGGGGGGATCAGCCAAAATATTTATCACTACTCTAGAAATATTCTACAATATTCATCTGGATTTTATCACTAGAAATATTTTACAATATTCATCTGGATTTTAAAACAAAACAAAAACAAAATGTGTTGCCAAGTAATTGGTAACAAATATTTACAAGTCTTAAAAAATTAAAATTTAGAGTAAAATTAATTGACCAAATAAATGGTAAATACTTCTGGTGATAAGCAACAATTTTTGTAATATTTATGGCTGGCATAAATCTTATTAAATATTCAACAAAAATGCAAAAACCAACATAAACTTTTACACTTTTCACAATCAAAAAAAAATTTTTTTTATCATTTTCATTATATTAATATAATTTTGCAAAAATGAAAATGCCACTCTTAAGAAAATTGATAATTATAAAAGAATATTTTCAAAAAAATGAATGAACCATAATTTTTAAAAAACTAGAACAATAACCAGCAATAAAAAATCAAATACAAGAGGATTTCAGTTATATGTATATGTAAAAATGAATGAAGTTCTTAAAACCAATAATTCATCAGAAATTTAGATAATTTCATAATAAAATAATCTGCAAAATATTAATAATTTCATAATAAAATAATCTGCAAAATATTAATTGTGAGGTGCCAGTTCAATGGCAGATTAATAATATATATTCTAATTTGCAGACAGTAGACAAAGTATTACTTTTAAAAAGATGATGCCGAACACAATTGTTCACCCTTTTTGTGTTTTTATAACAGAAACATATAATAGTGCTGAAAAAATAAAATTTTGCCATTGGTTCATGAAACTCATTCAATTGTATAGCTGCAACAAAATTTCTATCAAGAATATTAAAAAACTGACCTTAAAGATACAACTTGGAAAATAGTTTGATTTATTTGAATATGCTCACAAATATTTAAGAACTGATTTACTCACGATATTTTCCCAACTAATGATAATAGTCAGATTGAACACTTGTGAAAAAGATAAGTTTTATGTATCTCATAATCAATCATGTGCACTCTCATGACTGGTTAAATAAAGTTTTAAATTATTACTTTTGTTTATTTCTGATCATCCTGTATATATTTTTAATATTTAATAATAGGGGGAAAATTGACTTTTTTAAAATTCTGTATTAAAACAAAAAAAAGGAAGAGAAACCATTAATATAAAAGGCAAAAACTAAGAGTCAAGTAACTTTCTTTCATATGCATTTTGAGCAAGAAAAGATGTAATAATGAGAATATAATAACATGATAAATAATTATTAAAAACATATTATATATAAACATATGATTTAACATATAATTTAATGCAAACAAATAATTGATACTTTAATAAAAAATACATTTTTCCCATGCTTAAAAACCATCTAAAAATTAATACTTGAAAGTCAAATATTTTCTTTAGCAACTAGGAAGGTTTGTAAATTCTAATGCTAAAGATAATACACTTCCACAACATATTGTAACTTCAAGCAAAATAGCAATTTCTTAGTTATAAATTCACTTAGTTTGATTTAGAAACATCTATTATCAGAGCTTAAAAAAAACTAATTGACAAATAAAAATATATAACAACTAATCTACACATGAAACAGGTTGGTAGGGAATTAACACTTTTTCTTTCTATTCCAGCTAAACATTTTTTTCTTCCAATATATGATAATATGATAAAATATAATATTTTTCCCTTCTTAACCTTTAAAACATTTCACAATAAGATTGATAATGGTAAATAGATACAATCAGAAATAAAAATTGTAAAAATATTTAATAAATGAAATCATAATTAATGAATATAATTAATGAATAGTTATAATAAATGAATTAAAAATAAAAAGAAAATCACATCATTACAACAGATTTAAATGGTTTATTGTGAATTGCAAAAAAAAATATAATTTTACTTCTCTTAAATTAAAATCTTCCTTTTTGTCAATATTCCATTGATCCTATTTGGACTAAATGTAACAAAATGTATCACAATATTGCATGGTTTGTTATATATTGTGTAGTATGATTGGTTTTCAATTGAGGTGAACTTTTTTTGCTCCGATTTTGTTTTATTGCTTTATATTTTTTACATATTTACATAATTTTTACTTCTGATTATATAATAATTATATCATAAAAGCAAAGATTTCAATTAAAGAAAAATCGAATCATTTTTTTTTCTCTCAATTTGCAGAAATCCATTTAAATCTGTTATAAAAATGGGCACAATTCGGTTTTAATGGCGACCAAAAACAGCCAAGGAAAAAAATTTGCCAAATTATGAAAATATATTCAAATATTTTATTAAAATTATTATCAAAATTTATTATGATAAATATTGAAAATGCGAATCTCATGTTATATAGTTTCACAATTGAAATAGGCAAATAGGCAAGGGTTTTTTTTTGTGCTTTTTGGTCACCATTACAACCAACACGTATAGGTGATTTTGTTTACATTTATAATTTTAAAATACTGCAGACATATTCAAATTAAAAATTAATATTATAATAAAAAATAATATAGTCAAACATTCATATGTTTTTGAAGATTTCTAAAAGAAATCAGTATTTAGAAACTTCAATGAACAAAAATACAAACTGCAAACTTTTTACAAATTTCACTCCAATTACATTTATTTTTAAATGCAAAATCATTTTTTCAATTTGCTGAGATTTGAGAGCTAATTTGGAAATTCCCAAACATGCAGAATATTCAGTTGCTGTATCCCTAATTTTTAACATCCGCAGGTTACCATATCGCAATTAGGGTTGCGTTTATTCGTTGCGACTCCAAATATTGCAACATTTTAGAAAAATAATTTTATTTACATTTAACTAAAGAAATTAAACAATTGATTTTTATTATGAGCTTCACCAAGGCAGTGCTCAAGAACGTCCCGCAGAGGAGAGATAATAGCTTTTTTAGAAGCATACCCGGATAATGAGTGATGCGGCAATTACGTCACACACAGCCTCGACAGAGCCTATAGTTTACAGACATCTAATATGATTTATTATAGGCATTCACTATAAGCAACTCAGTTACAGAAAATCTTTCTCATTTTTTAAAAATTTTATTTTATAACATTTTTATACAGTTTTAACAATCGTATCAAATTTTAAGAATTTATAATATTTATGACCTCATATAATACTTAAAAAGCCTTAATAACATGATTTGATTTTCAAAAATGATTGATATCATATTTGGTGAAATTTCATGTTTTTTGTTTTCACTTTTTTTAATTTCATTTTCACTTCCTTTATTTTATTTCATTAAGTTGAACTTTTCTTTCACACTTTTCCTAAAAGAAGTTTGATAAAAAGAAATTTTATGTGTATTAGGACTATAAATAGAAGTCTGACTTTACTAATGATTATTAAATAAGAAGCTTACCTCATTATTTTCAGATTTCTCATCTACGAGAGGAAGATGTCTTTTCTAGCAACTAAGCATTTATTGACTACACATTTATACAAGCCTAGAAATGTAAATACAAAAATATATTATATATATAGAGAGAGAGAGAGAAATGTAAATATATATACAAGCCTAGAAATGTATATATATATATATATATATATAATATAGCCTGAAAGGATTGCTCTTAATTCACAACACAGCTTTTATGAATATATTTCTTGAAACTCAAGCTTCAATCTTTAAATAGTTATAATTCCATTCATCAAAAAGATTTAATTAGAAAATTTTAACCATATAAAGGACATAGAAAATAATCCCTACTCTCAATATTAACTAAAAGATTAATAATCTTTCATTTATAACAAATTTTATTTTCTTATCAAAAAAATGTTTAGTCACATTTTTCAAAAAAATATAAATAATAATAATCCTATTAAACAAGTAGTAAAATAAGCATACAAAGCATAAAACTAACAGACAACAAAATCAAATCTAATGCAATATAACAATAAGGTAAATGTATATTTTAAATAAAAATGGTCTCCATTAGTTTTGGTTTCTTATATTCCAAGGTTTGGTCATTTTTATTTGCAGAAGAATTAAATTCATTACTAAGCAATTTTTGATGGAATTCATTAGTCATAATGCACCACTATCCAAATACAAGCAGATGTATTAATTTCCATACTTAAAATACTTTATTAAAAAAAAGGTATTTTAAGTGTTGAAAATAAATATTTACAATAAAAAATAAATTAAAAGTATATAAATTAACCAAACAATACAATATAAGCAGTAAAAATATATGGGAGTGTATCAAAGAAAGGAAACTCATACAAACTGAGAAAGAAGTTTTTGGTGCACAGCATTGGCCATAGTTTAAAACTGCAAAATACTACTCTTATCTAAGTTTTTTTTTCTATTGTTATTATACTTTAGATGCAAATATTCCTTTTGTTCTATATATCATTTGACTAAGATAGAAGACCATGATTTTAGTATAAACCTAATTTTTTAAAATTAAGACGGTAATAGTTAATAATCTGCATGATCTGGGATTTTGTAGATTTTCTGCACCTAACAGGATTCCAAAATGTATCTTTTTACAAATGAAATAAAACCAAAATTATACATAATTTAAAATTATTATATGTTACAATTTCAACGTAAAAATAAATGAATCAGCAAGAAAACTTACTGCTGTTCATAATGACTAAACTCCAAAACAATCAATTTTTTTGAGTTAAAAACTTCTAAAATGGCTGCTAAATTATTTTTCTCCTGTAGAAGAGGCAAAAACATATCTTTTTGCCATTAAGCGGTAATGTATGCCATAAGGAAAAAATTAACTTAAAAAAACTATTGACTCCAGATGATGAATAGAAGACTTTTGTCGTTATGATTCTCAACATACGATAATACACTACATGTTTTCAGGGTTCTCTTACTTGTATAGTTCAAAAGAAAATAAATTTAATAAAAAAAAAACTCAAATTTGCCAACATAAATACAGGAAGTGTTAAGAAAATGCAACCATCTTTTATAAAACTCCCATATTAAAGATGTTAAATCACAAATGTTTGAAAAAAGTAAAATGCTACATTCATGAAAGTTTTTTTAATATGAAAACAATTTCAATAAATTTGTATAATCAAATCAAACAAATTTTTGAATATTTGGTTTTTCCACAAAATTAAATAAAATTTAAAATATAATAATATACAAGTAAAGATATACAAAGCATCAGATTTTATAAATCATATAATGATACTAACATACCTTTTATTTTTTATTTTTCACATTCCTTGTTATACACTAATTTTTTTTTTCCCTCACATTTTTACAGGCAGCAAATTTTCTAAATATATAAAATATAAAGATTAGAATTTGTAATGAAAATAATTGTAATCTAAATGAATTATATTACAATTCTTTTAAATAAATTATAATAATTTTTTTCCCTATTAAAAATACTATAAAAAAATCCAGAATACAAGAAATAAACTTAAGCTACTGGTATAAGTAAAAATACTTCTTTCAACTAGCAAGCTGAAATACACTCTTTCCCAAAATATTTCTTTCAATACATTTACCTGCATTCATTATCCAATTATTAAAATTACATAATAAGTATTTAAAAAACTATTATTTTATTTTTTTAAATTTGAACCTTTCAAACTACCACTATTCTAATGAGTTGTACTTCATAGTATTCTATTTCAACTTTTACAATTTTTTTAGGATTAAAAAAAAAGATAATATCCAAATAAATAAATTCTTATCTCATTTTATTAACTGATTTTCATTAGTTGAGAATTCATTTTATATAGATCCTATACTTCAAAAACTAAATTTACTTAAGCTTATTTAATGTTATTCTTATTATAAGAGAATGGGAAAAAAATAATAACTGCTGTTAATTATCTCAAATTTTCAGTAATTTTTATTTGACAAAAAAAAATTTAGATTCATTTAATAAGGCCTAAGCTGAACCTGTAACAGTAATTTTATATCATTTCAACTTCAATTTATTGCAAAAGTTTTTTTTTTATAATGATAATAATTAAGACATTATCATTAATTTTTATAGCTGATTAGATAATTAAGATTTAAGCTGATTAGATAAGTTTGAAAAAGTGCAACTTTTATTCAAAAACATTAATGCTATTGATTTTGTTGAAACACAAAATGAATTTGTGTAAAAAAAATTAATATACTTTAAATTATTTGTTATAGATATAAACATCGCACATTTTTAATAAAAGTTGAAATAGGATACTTCAGTCTTATTCACATTTTAATATCAGATTATTGTAATTCTTATGTTTATTATAATACTAATAAGCATGATAAAAACTCTCATCTGTATTTTTTTTCCCCAACATAATCATTATCCATTTAAAAAAGAACTAAATACCATATTATTATGTTTCCATATTATCACCTCCAAAAAAATTTATATTCTCTTCAGTCTTTTAAATATCTAAAATAACTACTTTCTGTATTTTTTATATATTGAAACATAAAAAAATAACTTTAAGCTAAAGTTGTCACTAAACATTCTTTCTTTTATGAAAGAATCTTTCAAAATTTACTATAATTTAACAGAAGAAATACCCAAATACAGACTTTTCAATACTTATATATAAACCAAAATAAATTTTTAAAAAAACTATGATTTTCAAACTTGTTGGCAAGAGGATGAAAAATTATTCCAAGCAGATAAAACAGTGAAATATTTCCCAATCAAATCGCAGATGCCAACGATGATAATTTCAAACCTGTTAACTTTGAAGCCAGCAATTTTTTCCCACTCGTGATTTGCATTTAATCCACTGTACATGTGCCAATCTTAGTTTCAGTGCCATCTTACTTTATTTTTGTTTGAAAGATATGCGTAAAAATAAATTCTTATACAACAAATTTCTAATTATCATTTATCGTGTTTGCAGAAAATTCTAACTGCATGGTTGGTCGGCACTTCATTATGAAACCACCATCCGTCGAAGCAAACCAGTAACAGTAAACAATTTCAAAAATAAAACATCACATTTTCACAGAAAAAAAAAAATTTATTTTATTTTTCTTACACTTCAAATGCAGTAGAAATAAAAAAAAAAAAATGCTATATTTGGTGACATTTAGAGGTTTATCTCTAGCCCCACGCTAACAAAAATACACTTTATTTTGTAAAATAGGGTACAAGTACAAGCTAACCTCCATTGTTTAGGTTTAGCAGATTTTTTTTTTTTTTTTTTTTTTTTTTTTTTTTAAGAATGTGCTTTTTATAAATAAAATCATTTGAATTGTTAGTTGCATTGGACAGTTTGTTGACATGCAATTTAACTGAATGTTTTAATCCCTGAATAATGTGATGGGTAATGTTCACTTGAACTTAAGTAGGAATATCTTATGCCATGCAGTTAAAAGATATTTTGAGATTGAAAAGTGGCTCTAGCAGGATGAATACCTATTCATTATCATCGCCTGTGAAAGCCTATTTGGATGTGATTCTGATGAAAATATGATAATGAACTTCCTCCACACTCACTAGATATCAGATTTATATGAATATATGAAACCCTGTTTATAGTTCTACATCAAATATAGTTAATGAGCTGAAATAATTCTTATACAATCATGTTTATATTTCTAATATAATCTAGATCAAATATAGTTAATGAGCTACAATAATTCATTGGAGGAGTTACAAATACTATGCAAATCACAATCACATGCTTGATAGCATTTGCAATTCTAATGGTCAGTTTTGTCAGCATTGCTTAAACAATACTCAACAATTCAAATGATTCCAGTGACTGATAAAATGAAAAAATGGTATTTTTCATTTACTGTTTATGTGATAAATAATTAAGAGTCAAAAAATATAAATTTTAGAGATGTTCTGTAATTCTTAATTCATTCATAATTATAGTACAGGATTTTAAACAATTTCATACTAATCTATTTGTTAACCATTTCCTCCAACATCAATTAAAATATAAAAATTTATTATCACCATAACCATCACTTCAAATGGAAATTGAAAGTAGGGGCTACAAAGTAAAGGCTGAATATCTTAAATTAGAGATGCTTAGAAAGTAACTAAGAATACTGCTTAATTTAGTGGAAGAAAATGCTTACAGAATTGTAAAATTCCCAAGATTTTTTTCTAAGTATGTATCATTAAAATATATTTTTTTATCGCTTATGTTATTTCTCAAGTGATTCTAATAACATGTTTTTAAAATAAAGTTAAATCTATTTTAGCACTTTTTAACTGACTATCCAATACAAATTAGGAATGAAACTAATTAAATATATGAATTAGTCTAATGGATGCTTAAATTAATATTTTTAGTGCTATTATATTGAGTAGACAGAATGTGTTATCAAAATACAAAAAACTTGAAAATCATAAAATTTAGAATTTTGTTTTAAAGTTTACAATACTTTTAGATAGAAGAATGTATTTCAACTTATGAAATGACAAGCTGATACCAACTGCAATATTATGCAGTCTAAGGCTGTTTAAAATAATATACAACTGCATGGATCTGCACAACAACTTGAAACTTTGTAGACTGGAAATGTTTATATTTATTGATAATATAATTTGTAAATAATGATTTATCCCACTAAATAGTTTAATAATGTTAAGAACACTTTTTTATTGAAAATTTGATAAGCCTCGTTAAAAAATAACCTTTAAACTAAATGAGTCTTCATAATTACATTACTTAAAATTTCACT
The DNA here is from genome assembly GCF_947563725.1 of Argiope bruennichi. NCBI lineage: Eukaryota > Metazoa > Arthropoda > Arachnida > Araneae > Araneidae > Argiope > Argiope bruennichi. The sequence goes on from NC_079152.1 coordinate 53,914,141, forward strand.
ATTTTCACTATTCACTATCTCCATGGACGACAGCTTTTTAGTACAACCTAACTGCCGTTTAAGTTCAAGAAAATAATGTCAAATATAAAAACTTTAAAAATAATACCAGCAAAACGACTTCAGCTTTTGACTTTTCAATGTTTGTTAAGGTAAATTTTCTCACAATTTATCAAAGTTTTACAAAGTAAATAAAAACATTTATATCTTCTATCTTTCTCAAAGAGCAAGAACTTAGTCTTCAAATGGTTATTTTAAGAAATGTATTTTTAAAAATGTGTCAAGAAGAATTACAATATCAAAAATGAAGCATATTATATATTAAATTTCTTTTTGAAGAAAAAATTTCCAATTCAAGAAAATTTCAGAAATTTAAAAAAAAAAAAAAAAAAAAAGATCTAAATTATTTTGAAGATTCAAGTTGAAAATACAAATTATCTTTTGATTTCATTATTAGACTCGTCAAAAGAGAACACAAACTATTCTCAATATACTTCATTCATTATCAGGAATAGCATTTGCTATATTTGTTTAATTTATGAATCTTCTGAAGAACTCATAAATCCCTTTGGGTGTCAAACAGCAATAACTCCATATAGTTGCTAATACATTTCAATGAATTTTCTATATAATGTAAATCTTGGATGTTTCATTCAGCATTAATTATACAAGAAAGAATTTACTTTTAAATATGTAATATTTACATTTACTATTTATAAAGACTCTTATTCACAATAGTTCTTCATATTTGTCATGATAAACTTTATTACTGATGTTTATTAACAGTAAGAATACATGATTACAATTATTTTATTATTCATTAAGTGCCTCTATTTCTATCATTATTTATGAAGGAAAGAATCAGCATATTATCTTAAAGAAGTTTTATTAGACACAAATATCAAATTCATCTGCTCATTCGAAAATTTACCTTAACTTCTGATGTGTTTATTTTTTATTACAATATCTAGAGTGTTCTAATAAAATTTAGACTGAAATGTTCAAGGGGATTAATACACATTGCATGCAAATTGTAAAAAATGATCAATAAATATTGATTATTAAATATCATACACAAAGAATGTTTTAAAAATATAGTAAAAAGTATTTTAAAAGTATAGTTTTAAAAGTTTATTTGTAATTATAAATAATATATTATAATTGTTTATGATTACAAATGTTCTCCCCCAGTTCTTTTATATGAAATACAAAAACTTTTACCTGAAACTTGTTTTTGGCTTATCAATTTGCAATACTGCAAATCATAATCATCCATTTTTCTTATATTTACATAAAACTAAGCAATGTTTTGCAATGCAAATAGACTAGATTTGACATGTGGATTGCTTATTATCTTTATACACTTTATTAATTTCATGTACCTATACAAACAAAAAAAAATCCACCATAAATAAGTTAGAAACCTCTTTGGAAGCATATTTAATTTAAGGGTATGGAGTTCAATGCCACACTGAAACTATTTATGCCTAAGCTTTACAATCTTTAATTGATTTTTGTAATTTTTCCAAATAAAAATGATCAAATCTCAAATCCTACAGCAGAATTTGGAATTTTTATGGTAAAATTAATGACTTGAGGCCTGAAATTTTTCAATTAAATCCTGGAAAAAAAGTGTGATATACTTAATAAAAGTGGTTCCACCATAATTACTACGATAAACTTCTAAACATCTTGCTTAATATATAATGATTAGTTATCAATATACTTTTAAAAGTAGTAAAATCCTTGTTGGAAAGCAACTACAATCAAAGCTTATCAGACAAACTTTTTTCTTGCTTTCCTTCTACATGAAATTTCAAACCTGTTTTTAACATTGATGAAAGTATTAACACACAACATTTAATCTACAGATCCAAACTCAAACTATCGACTTAATAACTCCCCTTCCCCATGTATCTTTGAAATATTTTGCTATTTCGTTTCAGAAATTCTTGTACTGAAAAATGCTTTATTGAGTATTTTTCAGAGGAAGAACAAATTTCACAGACTTCTGATGACCTAATTGATTTAGATAGCATTTTTGCTTTTAAAAGTAATAATGTATTTATCTGAACCACAGTTATATTCTTTTCCCTGAGACCAATTCAAAGATGTTTTTTTAAGTATGTATGCCAAAAATTAGACATTGGAGGGAAATCAAAATACAATTTTTGTATTTTATGTTAATAAATTTTAAGGGGATTAAAAATTATTTTTAAAAGCTATGTAGTAATTTAAAAATGTAATTACCCTTATCCCCCTGGCATTAAATAACCTTGGTCACTCAGATGATTTCGACTCAACACTGAAGGCGAACATTTTCAGGTACTTGTTTTATTTTAAGGGTGAGTAGGAAATGGCTATTATAGAATGTTGGAAGGGTCTAATTATCATAATGAGGGAGAGCGGTTTCCTTTCCAGCTCATTCTGAAGTTCCTTAAGATGATAAAAAAAAGAGAGGAATTCAGACAAAAGGTTAATTGTATATTTTCAATTTTTGTTTACAAGAGTGTGTATAGTAACAAAAATGTTATGGCTAAAGAAATTCTTTCAATTTCAGCACAATAAATAGCTAACTCAGATATCAATCATTTTTTAACTTCAAATTATCTTTTCAATTTAAATAGTAGTTTCTATATTATACTAACACAGAAGACAAAAATTATTCCATTAGTACCGCGGTATTAACATGGTAATAGATTTAGAAATGAACATTGAATTACCTAGGAAAAAACATTTTTTTTTTTATTCTATCATCCGAAAGAGTTTAATAGAGGCTTTCTGAATGTTTAATTTAAAATAGAAAATATTGCTTTCCAATAGCATCAGAGAATCCAAAAACCTTGAGATACTGCCAAAACTTCTTCACACCAAATAAAATTAGTCATATAAATACTAATTCTCATATTCCAGTACTATACTAACAGTTTTCTTCTAATTTATATTATTGTCTTTGATTCTCTACAAGTTCAATTTTTGTCTTTTTATATATTACATCCATATACAAAATTTGATAAGTATCAGCAACATCTTTAGGAAGTAAGAAATGTGTGTTTTTCATGGAACAACTATATTATTTAAATGTCAGCTACATTACTTTTTACTGGTACATTTATCATCATGTAATAAAAGAGTGATTTTAGTTACATATATATTAATATTATTAGAGGTTTAACTATATATAAGATGTTTTTTTTTTTTATTTTGAAGATGTTTTAATTTTGTTACTGAATATGTTCCAGATATGATATTTCCTCATAAAATTCTGAAATATCTTATAGTATCAGACACAAAAATTGATAAATCTATTAAATATACACTAAATATTAATAACTATATTTTTCCAAATTTCATTCTACCGATTTTACTTGTTTCAATATTAAATAAAATTTAAAAACATAAATAATTCATCTTAAAAAACTGCTTTGACAGAACAAAATATATGTATGAATTATATTTAAAAGATATTTATTAATATTTTCAAAGCTTAAATATATGAAAATAATTAAAATTTTCAATGAGGCATTATATTTCCCAATTTTTTCCAGCAATTTAGAATAAAAATCTCATACAAATTTTGGGAATTATAATATAAGAATTTCATTAAAAATATATGTTATCTTATAAATACAATTTAAAAATTCAAAATACTTTAAAAAATTAAAAAATCATTTTAATAATCAACAACATTCTTGAAAAGAAAAAGTAAAATAAAAACAATATAAAAGTTTTAGGTAAAAAATTGGAGAAATGTACTATTTTTTAAACATACTTCAATGATTACAAACATCAAAAATTTCACTTAATAATATTTATCTATATTTACTGAATATTAAAATTTTGGGAAATAATACAAGCATTGCTTTGTTAAAAAAAAAATTTTATATAATTTTTAAATAATTATTTAAAGAAAAAAAATCAATATAAAAAAATCTAAGTTAAAATTCATGTTTCAAAAATAAAAATTAACTAAGTTAAATTTGCAGGCTCAATTTAAAGGCAAACTTTGGAAAACTGCAAAACAGTACACCAACAGATTTATTATTTTGAACAATGGCCCTTAGAACGGTAGAATCCTAGTTGTGATGTGCCATTCTGATATTAAAATGAGGGTCACTTGAAAACTGTCATGATGGTAAAGAATTATAGGCATAAATAAAAAATATGCCCAATTTTTTTTTATTATTTTTTTTCAAATTCTCACTTTTATATTGATTTCAATATATTTTTTGAAGTTTCATGCATTAAAAAAAAAAAGAATGAAGTGAAGTTAAAATTATTTTATTGGTTCTCCTTTTAAAATACTCAGCTTAAGTATAATCTTTTTTTGTAACTAAAAGCAATAAGAATTATTAAATGCATTTATATGTTTGGTATGTAACAGATCATCTAAATATAGCAAGACTTTTCAGTAGAAATGAAGAAATATGTTCTCAAATTTACACACAATTAAGTCACAGATTCTACAGCAAGATGAAATCTCAGTTCTATTTTCTTTCAAATAATAATTGAACAAAAATTTAAATATACATTAAAATAAATGAGTGATGTAAAATTAATGTATTCATACCAATTTTTAAAAAAAAAATTAAAATGGAAGAAAATGACTGTGTAATTAATGATGACTAATACTTTTGATGAATGAGTAGATTATTGAAGATAGCCTGGAAAAAATCTTGAATCTTTTCAACTCTTCTCTTGAATACAATGCTTCATTTAAATATAGTCTCTCAAAAAATATTTAAAGAAATTTTAATAAAGTGACACAATACAGGAAAAAAACACAACAACAGTCGAAAGATTTTTAATTCAAAATATAAATTACTTACAAATTAATTAGCATGCAAGACTTATACAGTACTCAAAACAGGCTAATCTAAAGTAATATCATGCATTATGATTCATTAAGGAAATTAAATCTTCTGCAAAGTAACAATTTTTATATTATTTAAGATTTTTGATGCCTTCTTCTAATGATATATGCCTGATAATTTATACTCTGGGATAATTTTCAATAAAGACACACTGAAATAGCCTGTTCACATACTTTAATATAAGCTAGACAATTCTAAAACGTTCGATTATCATTCAACAGAATTTAGAAGACAAACAAATAAATAATGAAAGTAAAATTAAAAGCAGCATTTGGAAAAGTTTTTTTTTTAAATTATAAATAAAATATTCACAGATTTGAAACAAGTTTGGCTCTAATTTTAATATTTATTATTTTTAGTTTCAAACTGCACAAGAATTACCAAGGTACAATGTAAAATGTATAACATCTATACATGAAATTTTAATATAAAATGAATAAATTCTGTACAGAATATGCACATACAATTATTTAAAAAAAAAAATGCACCATTATAGACACCCTTTGAAACGAAGAAACAGCACACTTCATTATTAAAGGCCTGACTAAAAAACAGATTTATTACTCGTATAAGTGCTGCTAAGTATTATAATAACAATGATCAAAGATGAAAATTATATCAGCCAAGAGAATTACAAGCAAACTTCCTTTTTTTTTTCCATACTTAACCTCCATTTTTAAAATATTAAAATTTCTATTTGTAATCAGAATATTATCCAATAACAGTTTTATGCTAAGGAGATTAATATAATTACCATTTATCGTTTACAACTAATTGCTATCATGTGATTTTATCATAATCATCCTTCTTACTTCTGCATAAATCATAACTAATTTTATAAATATGGATTAAAATAATTTTCTGAAAAATTGTTATGGTGACAATTAACAATTTCAATGGTGACATAGTTGATTTTAAGTAGTAAACATTTAAATTATTGATATTAAATAAGTTATACATTAAAAATTAATATTCTTTTTCCCTTTTCTATTGAAGAATAAAATGATTATTAAAGTCATCTTAAATTACTTTTTGTACTTTAAAAATATTTTATAGTAAAACTCATCTGTAAAACAATGCTCATAAAGAAGTCAAAATAAATAATATTCCATCTAAAAGAAAAAATTAGAAATGCAGTTTAATGCATCAATATAAATTAAAAACTGTATTTCAGATAATGAATCATTTCTAGTAAAAATTAAGAATTCCATAATATCAAATAGATGCAGCTCTTACTTTAATTAAATAATCAGTTAATAATCGTATTCTATTCATCAAGATGAAAATATACAAATAAAACCATCTTAAATTAAAAATTAAATATACAATAATTAAATACAATATAAAACCTTAAAATAGAATTTCATAAAATAAAGCCTTAAATTCTTCAGGTTATCTATCTTTAAAAATTAAACTATTATCTTTATGCATATAAAAAGGTAAAATAACAAACTACCATAATAAAATATTCAGGGAGCTAAATTACTTATGTCCAATAAAAGAAAAAAATTAATATAACATAAATTCTCTTCGACTTACTATCGAGTGTCATTCTGATTAATAAGTCATTAGTTAAACTGATTGCTAGTCATTTACATGTTTCAACACTTCATTATTCAAAAATTAAAATAATAAATTACATATACAATATAATTTAATCCAAGTATGTGTAATTATTGTACATACTGCAAACATATATATTAATTTGAAATTATATTCATTCTGAAGTGTATTCTGATATTCATATATATATCCATGATGAATGCACATGATCACTCAGATCAGAAGTTCAGGAAAATGTGTATTAAATAAAGAAAAGACAAATTGTTGAGCATTAGAAGCCTACAGAATGCTAAATTTGAAAATCAGAAATTAAGATTCAAAAAATAAAAATATCTAGTGCTTAGAAGTCACGTCATCACAAATAGTAATTATTCGCTATTCTATTTTACTAATAATTATATGATATCATTATATCAAACCACAAACTATTCAATTTAAGGTAATATTGAATGCAAACAGCTCTGTCAATTCTTCACTGTTCTACATTTAATGCATGCTGTCGTCAATTAAAAATTTGCAAAAAATGCTCAAAACAAATTAAGCCAGTTGAAGTCAAAAATAATATCAACATAAAGGTACATGTCATATTTTAATGTTTCATGTAATGAAATATATATAAATAAAATTTCAAGAAATCCACTAAAAAAATTAAAATACACCCAGTATATTGTGAAAATCTGCACTAATTCTTTATCTCATAATTATGACATATTTACAAGACAATACAAATTTATTCATAATTTTCAATAACAAAGTCATTTCTAAAAAAAACAGTTCATTATTTTTTTTAATTGTATTCACAATTAAAAACATATAATAAATTATGAAAAACATAAATCCAATATCAAATACGTAAACGCACAACAAAAGATTCCAAATTACCACAGTTTTCATAAAATGAAAAAGGGAAAAAAAATCGGAGAAAACGAAAAATAAATAAATAACAAAATAAAAACACGATATTTAAAATCTTAATATCCATTGCTATATAAAATTTGACAAAACAACATGTCCTCGCAAGAAGTGACGCTCACGTATTTAATGAGAATTTAGACATGTTAATACTATATGCATATAGCCTGGTATGTAAATAAATATAAACAAATTATAAAATGAATATTAGAAATTGCATGGGAAAAAGGAAAAGCGTTTTAAAAAATTATTTATTTTATGTCACTTGTAAGGTTTAATCAAAAAAATTTCACAGAAATACTATAATAACCGATCAACCAAAACAACACAATTAGCATAAATTATGCAACAGTTAGCTTTATTTTAAAACTTATTTTTCTTTATTTTTATTCTTTTCAAAACAATAACATTGACATTTAGACCATTTCTGATGCAAGATAAAAATTTCGTTAAATGATTGGATTAACGCATATTTTTAAAAAAATCCTAGCTCCGAGACACACCATCATGAATCCGAGTTTCTTTTATTACTACTAAGCTAGGCGTAACACGATTTTAAATTACATTTAAAAAAAATAGAATATTTCGCAACTACGCGCAGTTGCAGTAACAATCAACTATCTGCACCGAACAGCAACTAACCACCACAACTTCTAAAATCAAGCGAAATATTATAACAAAAAATTACAGAAACTTACCTAAAATTGTTGACAATCCAATACAAACACTTCCATCTCGATTCCAAGAGAGCACGCCATCTTTCCGCCAGGCTCAATCATTTTATTGCCATATTTTAATGAAATATGAAACTCAAATGTAATAATAAATATTTATTAATAAGGCATTTTTAAATTTGTTTATTAATTAAAGATCATTAAATTGAAGACTTAGACTTCCTAAAATTTTAAAAAAGAGTCTTCCGTTTTAAAAAATAAATTAATGTTTCATAAAAACTTCAAAAATCTCTTCTTATTGAATCAATATAATTTTGGGGGTTTATGATTAACTCATCATTCAAGAGTGTGTTAAAAATGGCAAACTAAAAAAATAGTGAAGATTTTTTCCATTTATTTATTAATTAATACAATCTTGCTTTTGAAAGCGATCGTTTTAAATAATAGGTAAAGGATTTTTAGAATACCCAAATTAGTTTAACGAAATATCAAAGTATTGTCGCACTAGAGGAGCATCACAGATTTGAAATGGCCCAAAATGTTAATTTCTATTTTCAATTTTTAATTAACTAAAGGAATCGAAGTACTCTATACACATTTTACATTAAAACTGATATCCTATCATAGACCAAAAATCTTGTGCAAAAGAAGAAAGCTCTCACTACGAACTCTAAACCAGTAGAGGCAAGAAAATGACTTTTATGAAATTCTCACTAGTTTCACAAGCAATTCTCCAGATTAATTAATTAAAAGATTGTATTTTATCTTTCCATCTCTTTCTTTTAGATTGTTTCTTTTAGATCTAAACCAAAATCTAGCTCATATCACAAATGAAATAACATACTTTACCCAAATGTCTAATTCTCAGTTCAGAAATTAGCATCTGTATACGAAAGCAGCTGTACTTATGAAGAAGGGTCGATCACTTCTTAACGTTTTCCATCCCCCCCCCCCTTTTTTTTTAAATTACCCTTTTTTTTTTTTTTTTTTGTAATCTTTTATCTTAAGGAGTTCAAAAATTGATGGTACAATTAAGCCTAAATAATAATAATATAAAATATTTAGGAACTGATATCATCTGAACATAATAAATAACTTCCCAATGATCGTTACATGTAGACAGATCTTGAATATAAAATACATCAGAAGAGCGTTTCAAAATATGCAGGGATGCAAATGTTATGAAATCAATTCGAAAGTTTTATGCTAAATATAACTTGAGAATGCTCCCCATTTTAATTTAATTAAAGCCCAAAATAAAGCAATCACATAGTTTTTACTATGGAACTTTTAACACATTAGAGATATATACATTTCAAAAATGATTTTTATTCATATCAAATCTGGAAAAAAAAATGTATAAATATATAAATCTCTTAATCCGACGAAAAGAAACATATATAAAAATAATAATGAAAAAGTTAGCAACACGATTAAATATTATTATATTTATTAATATATATATATATATATTACTTTTTTCCCTGTTAGGTATTAATTGGACTCTCCAAGTACTAAAAAAATTCTTTGTTAATACACATGATATCACTCAAAAGTCTTGTTTATTAAGTTCCTATAATAATATGCAGCATTAATTCATGCATATTTCTAAATTTACCAATCTAAATTTCCAATTAATAATTTTTAATAATATATGATAAAGTTAAAATGCATTGCATGAATCGACACTTTGCGGAGCAGTACAATTTAAATTTTAAACTGAAACAAAAAAAAATATGTAGATACCCTATTTAGGCCTATAGGAGAACATGTAGGCTAAATTTCGTGACGATTTTATTTGGCGTTTTAACTTTGGGGATGTTCTATCACCTGGAACACTGCGCTGCTAGAGCTCTGAAAAATGCGACTAAGCGACTATTGCAGGGATGCGCGTAAACGAGTAAAATCTCGAGAATTTGATTTGAAAAAACACTACGTTATACCTGTGAAGCATATTTAGCATGTCCAGGGTTGAGGCATGCAAGATGGCATACTCAGATTCGCTATTGGAGGGCAATGTTTGAAGCCTTTTCGGTGTTTCGCAAAAATTTAGTTGTTCACTCAGCGCCATTTTTTATGCAATTAATTTGAAAAAAAAATGTACAGTTATATTTTAAATAAGCTTTAGCGAAATTCATAATAAAGAGCAAGAAATTCCGTGCAGTTCTAAGTAAAGACTGTCAAAACTACAGATTAAAAAAAACAAAAAAACTTTAGACCCGTATTAAGGGTTAATCGTTTCCAAGAATTCTGACCTTCCTAAACACTATTCCTTGAATTCAGTCCATTTTCCACGAAAAAAGGAGAAGGGCAGGAAGCGGTGCTGTCTTTAAGGCATTAAGTCCCGCCGAGCAACACGATTGACACAGTGTTCCAGCAGATGGAACACCTCTTTTATCCAACGATTATACTTATGCTTTCTCTATGAAAAATTTTAATATAGTATATATACATATATATATAATAAATAATTTAAGATACAGTCAACAAAATAACATTGTAATTATTTTTCTAACAAATACATTTTACTAGAAACAAAATTAACAAAATTCTTTGAAAAAAGTAGGTTTTTACATGGCGTCTATATCTGAAAATTATGGATCAACTCGATTTAAATTGTCATCGATTATTAAAAAAGAAGCTTAAAAGTGATTCTAAAACACACACACACACACACACACACACACACACACACACACACACACACACACACACACACACACACACACACACACACACACACACACACACACACACACACACACACACACACACACACACACACACACACACACACACACACACACACACACACATATATATATATATATATATATATATATATATATATATATATAATGATTTTAGAAGCGAGTTAATTTAGGTGTTCCATGTAGTGGAATGTTACTCCACAAAGAGTTAAGAAGGGCCACATAAACTCAAAGATTTGAAAAATGAATTAAAATTAATACATTATTAATTTGTTTATAAAATGCAAGGTTGCACTGTTATAATTTTAGTAAGAGTTTTATATAAGCATGAAAAGAAAGGCATTAATTCCGAAATATTTTGAGGATTTTATGAGTGTCAAAATTGTTATAAATTCGCCTTTTTCTTTTTGACGTGGTGCTTATGATTTCGTGCTTTGATGTCGATTTTTATTTTTAAAAAATAATTCAGAGTCTTTTTTTTTTTTTTTTTTTGGAAAAAATAATTTTTATTAAAAAAATAATTCAGAGTCTTGTGTGTGTGTGTCGTACTGAAGCTCTTAGATATGGTAAGTTTAGTTAGTTAGCTAAAAGATCTTTCGCATTTAACATTTGATGTTATAATCGCGAAAACTATCAATACAGCTGTGTCATATAATTTAAAAGTAAAGAGCAGAGTTTTATAGGATATTTTTACCGTCATAAAAATATTCGATTTTTGTTTGGTATTGTATCTGCATCATCTTAAATCATAATATAAATTTTTGTTGCTTATAATTTCCTTTATAAGGCCTTTTTTTTATCGGAAAATTAATTCCAGTTTTTTACATTTAAAAGAATTAATCCAATTTCCAAAGATCAGGTCATTCAAAATTCTGTTAATCATTTTTTCCCTTATTAATCGAACTTTCAATGAATGAAAATAAATATGATATTTTGGTTTATTTACATCTTATATGACGTCATGGTTTTTCCCTTGTCTTCTACTGACACTCCAAATAAGAAAAGCTGGGAAATTTAGTTTCATTATAAGTATTTCCCATTCATTATTTTATTTGAGGTATACGTTTTAGTTATATCAATCATAAATATACTTTCTAATGATCATCATTCGATTTTCAAGAACGTAATTTCCGATTATCTGTTTTACTGCCCAAATATTTGAAAACTGACTTTTTTCTAAAACACAAATGACACTCTTAATGATAATTTTGAAATTTATATCATCTCTAATTATGCTATTGTCGTATATATTGGTATATAAAACAGGAAAGCAAAACAATGTTTTTTGCCTATACATCTGAAGGATTTCAAATCTCTACTCCTTGCTTTTAATGCAAATAAATAAATAAAATTATCTAGTATGAATTTTGTTGCAATTTATTCTATTAAGCCCATAAAATAAACCACAAACTTCAAGTTATAAGGTAATAACAATAATTGGTTCATAAATCCTTATTCCCAATTTGTGAAGACAATTCCTTTTTGAAGGTTTTAACTTTCTCTTCTATTTCTGAAAGAGTTTTAAGTTTTAAAAGTCTTAAAAATAAGAGCTAATTAGAAACATAATTTACTTTTATATACAACCAATTGATTTCTTAATTCTGCGCCCCCTGGCAACTGTGCCCTGGGTACGTGTCCTCTGCTTCTCCTTATGCCTCTGCTTCTCGTCGCTAAATTTATTTTACTTTTTATAAATCTATGATGCATATTTAGCTATTAGAATCTCTGATTTATATTGAAGATTTGGAGCTGTTTTATTAAAAACGTTTATTTTTAAATGAATTGTTATTCCTTTTTATTTAAAACTGTCACTAACTATTACTATTAGCAATTTTCTTGTTAGGGAATAAATTTTTATCCAGAGAGTAATTAGTAAGATTTTCATCATCAGGAAAGAAACGCTGTTTGAAAATTTCGTAATATTAATAAAATACTGTCAAAGAATAAGTTTCTCTGAATTTTATCATTATGAAACTTGAAATTCATAGGATCAAAAAATATATTTGTATATAAGCAAAAATGTTCTAAAAGCTCTAAATCAGGGGTGGACAGACTTTCCCACGGTACGAGCTACTTCTTATTTTTTCAAGGTGTTGCGAACCACCCAGTGGCGTAAGTATGGCGAACTAAAAAAAATGTCTTCAATATTTATCATAGTAATGAATGTGGAATATGTAATTACCTACATAACTATAAACATAATAATAATAAGAAGTTTAATATCAAACAATTTAAACTACATTAAAAATAAATCATTTTCATCTAAAGTTAGTTTTCATGGTTATAGTTAGTAGAAGACTTAATCTGCATACTGTCCGCCAATCTTGAACATCTCGGTATATAATTAGGTACTAAATGCTAATCTTGCATTGGATTCTAAGCGGTCGTCTTTGAGACAAGAAAGATTTGCTGTTTTAACTATATTCATCTTTGAAAATGCAGATTCACACAGATAGGTAGAGCCAAGGAACGATGTTAAATAATATACAACTTTATTTAAAATTTGGATATTTTACTTCGTCCATTAAATTCCAAAAGTTACTCTTAAGTTCTGCTTTTAAAATTATGTCATTTTGAAGGAGAAAAACTTCGTTTTCCTCAAGAGACAAAGAGAATGTATAATTTACATTTTTAGTTATTTCTTCCACATCAACATTGCCAAATGGGTGACACATGAATGTCTTGTCTAAGTAAATTCTTGAAAACGTCTCTCATATTCGAAGGGAAGTTTTATAATTTCATCCTAATATTTCTCTTTGTTTAATGTACCTCCGTTTTTAAACAACTCGTCATAAATATTTTTGAAATTTTTTAGTTCATTCTTCATCAACTGGGAAGATAATAGCATTTATCTATTCATCGAATCATTTTCTTAAATACACACAGTCGCTTCGATTGTGAAAAGCTAATTCTCCAGTCTAGCCAAATTCAACTAAACTTTACAAACTTATTAAGACAAGATAAAATAAAACGACAATTTTCAAACTGCAAAATTTAATTAAATATTCAATAAAGTAGAAATTAATCGGCATTTACAATTTTTGCGCAGTAACTTTGGAACAAATTTTCCCTGAAGGAATAAACTGGTACCATCTTAAAAATCAAATTTTTAACTTTTCTGTGATACTAGCCTCTGTTCAATGTCATGTTTTCCAAAATGTTTCATTATTTTCATAATTTAATAAATAATTGTATAGATGTCGACGACTTTGAGAGAAAGTAATTTATAGGTACTTCTCTGTTAGGCAACGGTGGGATTTTAAATTACTCCATCATTATTTTTGTTTAATATTTTTTTTTTAATTTTTAAATAATTTCAGTAACAGTTCTTTCGTTGGTTTTAAAATAATTCTAAAATTTATTCAATTCGATTTCAAAATTAAAACTGTTAAAAAAACTTTTTCAATTTTTATCTATTGATCGTTTCAGTATCCTGAGACGTCCACTTTGCGATGATTCTATTTTACTAAGGGGTGAGACGCAGAAGGACTCGCGCATTTCCGGAATTAACTTTATTACTAAATCTGAACATCTTTTCCTTTCATCCTTCCACTGATATTAAAAGCGAACGCGTGTGCACATATATCTGTCAAATGGCGCTCAACAGTATAGACCGCTAGACATAGATCTTCTAAACTTGGCATAAATAAAGTTTGGAAGCTAGAAATGTATGCTTCTGAACGAGATTTTTGAAATTTCTAATAATTAAAATTAATCAAAATGTCGGCATTTTTTTCACTGCAGTTTTAAAAAAATATTATTGCTCAAAAGTAATTTTTAGATTATTTAAAAAATCTCATTCAAAAAATTGTCCTTTTTTTAAGATACATATTTAGTTATCTTTCAATTTTTTCCAAAAATTTCAAAATTTTTAAAAATGTTTTTTTTTTCAGAATTTATAAAAATATATTTCATTGTTGTAATGAGATTCAAATTATTTTCCTTGTTTCATCAAATATTCGATAGCCTGATTTTCTTCTACTATCGAAAGGAAAAAAAGTTTTGTTTATTATTTGCACAATTTGCAAACGGAATGAGAAAAGAAAGTTTCAGTACCGTGAAAAACAATGTGCAATTAAAAGACTGATTACCTAAACAATTAGCTTTTAATGACATTATGATGCCATGGGACGTGACTCCATTAGAAATGTTCCTATACATGATAATGAATAGATATATAAAGCTCTTAAAATTGCACTGTTTTTATATCTATCACAAAATTACATCAGGAAATCAAAACATTTCTATAATCAATTTAATTCTTTCTCGCATACACAAATATCATTATAATATTTTTATACAAAATTATTTTGCTTTCTAATAAAAAAAAAGAAAGAAAGAAAATATATTCGTCAAAAGATTCAATTTCTATATTTGAGGAATTGTTTTAAGCCGTCTGGAACACGAAAAATCGAAATCATGCCTGTGTATGAAAAAGATAATTCAGAATACATGGCATAAAACAAATGAAATTAGGTACGTGATTTTTGCACCAAAATTCCAGATTTCAATCAAAATTTAAAAAATTCCGCCCGGTGATAGTCTGCTTGTTTGTCCGTTCTGGTATCATAAGGGAATAACACAATTAAAAAAAAAGCAAAAAATAAGCAGAAAAAAAAACAGAAATTGAACAATGTATTTTATTCTCAAAATTGTAAATTTTTCCTCAGAATTTTGCCCCAAACTGTCAAACAGTTGACTGTCTGACGAATTAAATGATCTTCTACATGTAAATGCCATAATTCTGAATTGTTAAATATGATTTAGTCTAATTTTACCATCAACATTACAGATTTGTATGAAAGTTTGACTTGCTTCTTTTTAATATTTGTAGATTTATCATATTGTGGTTTTATTTTTTACAGTGCCATATTTTAAAGGAAAAACAGTTTTTATTTCGTTCATGCGGTGGAAAATAAATCTTGAGGGGAAAATGTACAACTCTGTTATTATATCCTTTTACTTTATTTTTTCACGCAAAGTTAGAAATACCACACAGCTATCTTTCTTAACAAAGCTAATGTAATTAAAGAATACACACGTGATACATGTCAAGTGCAACACACCATTTTGATTTCGGAATCCTTTGCGAATCCCGCTGGATGAAAGTATAAAGCAGTTAAATGCTATGACATTTTCCAAATTTTTATTTTATTGAGTTTGAAGAAATAAATGCAACAACACAAAAACATAATCATATTAATAGAAATAGAGATTCAAAAAATACCTTGAATATGAAATTTTGATTTTAGGAATAATGATAATGTTTACTTTCTTGGATTAAAAATTAATTCCATATAATAATAATATATGTATAAAATGTAATAATAATAAAAATATATGTATAAAATGGAATGCAATTAATGCAATTCAGGAATAATATGCATAAAATAACAATTTATTATTAAATAAAGCTAGCATTTTTATTTTCTTTACTTTACTTTACTTTAAAATTTTAATGCTTAATTATTATATATTATAATGCTGAATTAAAATTAATTTAAATAATATTAGATTGTAATGCATTAAGTATGTATTAGATTGTAATTTAAACAGTGCCCTTTGTTTAAATTTGCAAATTTGCATTACATAAAATTATATATTTACTATATTATTTCTTGTTTATGATATGCATATGCTTGTGATCGTAAAAATAAGTATTTATTTTTATATTCATAAAAGGAGGACTATAATTTTTATCACATTTTTTTAAAGAATTTTAATTGGTGTTTCGAAGTTTCCTTAAAGATCAAATCATTAAATATTATGAGTATGAATAGACTATTTATTTGATATATGGTACTAAAATACAGTTGTAAACAAAATTCGTTCAATCTAAAAATAGTCCCATCATAAAAAATCTTTTAACTTACTTCCAATAGATCACATTAAAATTTAATTTTTTTTTTTTAAACTTCAACCTTTTTGGATTTCTTCAATGACAGAGTTTAAGTCTTCAAAATCTATTACTTCAGAAGTGTGAAAACTTCAAGAGTTCTTTGACATCACGATTCGATTAATAGGTTTCTATAAAAAGAAATGGATCGATTTTTAAATCAATGCGTCAGCAGCTGCGTTTTCAGAACCGATCCCTCTTTTCTACTCCGCAAAAAATGATAAATAAAAAAAGCAATATGCAGAGAGGTGGGAATTCTGGCTTATAATAAAGCAAATGTCAGTTATCCCTCCCCCCTCTCACCAACGTCCGTTTGATAAGAAATTAATTGCAGATTTGCAGATGTTGCTGAAGCTTTTATTTGTTTGAATTCGTCGTAGGGTAAAGCACCTTGACATTTTGGGGCTGAGTTTTTGATGGTTGAATCAGATTAGAGTCAGTTGGATTACATAAAAAAATATTTCTTCTATCTATTATGATTCAACCATTTCAACAAAATGGCCTACATATTGTTTAGTAAAACTAAATGTATGGCTTTCTTTTTTTAGTAGTCGTTTCAAGGTTTTATGTCACTATCATACTTGTTTTGAATGTATGAAAATACTGAATAATTTGCATCAGTTTCTAAACTAATAAATGTTTTCTTTTTGTGTGAAATTGACTGAAAGAACAAATTTAGAATTGGATTAAAAAACTAATTTCAAACGACGAATAACTGAAAAAGTTAGAATTATTTACCAGCTTGTAAGAAAAATTTATCCGGATTCGTTTTGCTAATCTGCTTTTTTGCTGTTTATGCATTTATAAATTCATACAATTTACACTATTGTAAAAAAAAAAGATCATGCATATTTACATAAATGAACGAAATTAAATATGATAATAAGATTAAATTTGATAATATAAGCTTTAAAATTTAGAAGTATATTTAAAGTACATTTAAATAAATAATGAATGACAAAGAAATGTTTTTCCAGCTGTTTGAACAATTTTGAAACTAGTGTGTAAACTCAATTGCATATAAAACAATTCAGAATTTTTCATTTGAAACATTTCATGTGAAACTCTTCATTTGATAATTAAAAAAGAGCCATAATGGAGTTTAGTGTTATAGAAAAATGTATTTAAAATTTATTAACTATGCATTCCAACAAGCAAATTCTTGGAACGGAGAGTTAAATCGCAAATATTATTCAATATATTTTTCTAAACAAACAAACAAAAAAAGAAGAAGAAGAAAATTTACTTTATGATACGGTTTGTCAATATTTTTATTTGGATTAAATGTTTTAATCCAAAATAAGAAAAAGAATGTTTTAATGCGTATATAGTGAATGAAGAATGTTTTAATGTATTTTTATGTTTATTGTCCTTTTATGTGACTAAATTTTTCATGTATAATATGTATGAAAAAAAAATAAACCTTAGAACAGAAGAATAACATACACTGTAATGATGATATATAGAAAAAATCCAACATGAAACAATCTACAAAAATAGAACGTCGAAGTGGAATCGAAAGAGTTGATCAGAACTGACATGACAACTCATTAATTAGATTTTCTTTAAATTTTTTGAGATAATTCTGATATAAAATTTGTATGTCTATAATTTAGTAAAATACTGTAATCTTTTATAAAAAGCAGTTTTCTAAATGTCATAAAAAGTCATGTAGAAAGTAAAGAAAATAATTCTTTTGAAAGTAAATTTGTTCTGCAATATTTTTAGGGTTAATGCGGAAAGCGTCAGAATTTAAATTAATTAATTTTAAATTAATTAAAATTAGAAAAAGGCCCCGAGAGACACATTCCCATCCTCCAAAGTATATAGTGCCAAGTTTAGTAGCTCACGTCAAATAGTCTCGTCTCTAGAGTTCTAATACACTTACATAGACGTAATAACATTTTCCTTTATTATTAGTAGCGATATAGATTACGAAGAATAATTATTGTTCTTTTACAAGCATGCTTTTTTCTTTCTTATACTTTAATAATGATTATTTCTCTTTATTATAAAATTGTTCATTCATATTAAAGCAATCGATCGTTACTTTACTATGTCGTATCCCGTATGCAGAAAAAAATTAATTAAGTGTGGTAAATAATCTGCGGATGGTTAATTAAGCTTTTTTTACAAATTTAAAATTCTGTATTTCTAATTTAGATCTGATAGTAGCATATACTACTGGTCAAAAGTATTGCAAGTTTGAGATATTTCACGTTTTTTCAAGAATAAGCCCCCCCCCCCAAAAAAAAAGTAAAATTTTTTTATTTAAAGTGATATTTTTTATGTCCATATGTTAAATTAGTCCAAATGCAAGATATAATTAAATTATTGAACAAAAAAAATTTGCTTAATTTCAAAAAGAATAAAATACAAACAACATGTACAGGTTATCAGTATTGAATCCCTTTTGGTTTTCCCGGAATAAAATGTTCAAATTTTTTTTTTATCAGAAAGGATAATAAAAGAGTTCAAGTAAACTGAAAAGCATTCAATATTTGGTTGGGCCGTCTCTGGCTTTGATCACTGAAGCTTTTTATTCTGTTAAGCATGGAATCCACAAAGTTTTGCAGTACTTCTTTCGGTGTTTCATGATGCCAAACTTAAATTATTGTTTCCTGAAGTTCTCGCTTTCTTCTGGGATGATGCTCGGTTATTTTCTTTCCAATTATACTCCATAAATTCTCAATGGGGTTTAAATCTGACGAGATTTCAGGCAATGCGAGAACATTAATACCATGTTTTGCAAATGCAGCTTTAGCCTAAAATAGCGAATGTTTCGGTACAGAGGTCAGAAAACTGAACTGAAATGAAATTTAAAATTAATTGTAAAGTTTGTCTTAACTTTTTGATGTATGGCAGGGTGCTAGATCTTGCTGAAATATCCATTTCTACCTTGAGAACATGTCACGAGCACTACGAAGCAATTGATTCATCAGCACACCAACATACTTGTCGACATTCATAGTTCCCCATACAAAATGAATTCGTCCAGTTGACTGATATGACATGCACCCCTACACCATTAAGCTTTCTGGATGTATATATGGATGTATGAACCAGGCATTATGGCCTCATACTCTTCTTTGCTTTACGCCAAACGTGGCTAGACTTGCCACACATTAAAGGAAAGGGACTTTCGTCGCTGAATATAACTTGTCTCCATTCCCAAGTACTCCAATTTTTGTGCACCTTGACCCCCACTCCATTAGTTTTATCCACATTGCTACAATGGATGGCACAATAGCTTGAAACTTCTCCGCTACATTTATAGTAGAAAATATCACTTTAAATGAAAAAAAAAATATTACTTTTGGGGGGCTTATTAATGATAAAAAGTGAAATTTCTCAAACTTGCAATACTTTTGACCAGTAGTGTAAACTGAAACATTTTCGATATAAAGAAATTTTAAAATCAATATTTCATATACAAATAATTATTATGTAGTAACTCATCCAGAATTCAGTGTTCTAACTTGCCAGTCATTTATCGTCCAACCTCTGACTATGTTTAGTTTTTTTTTTTTTTTGTATAAGATTTTGAGATTTTTTTTTTTTTTACAGCCACTTATATATTATTGTATTTTAATAAGTTTAAATCCTTTTGAATTGAAAGCAATTTATCTTTATAAGCAATAGTGTTCAAAATTTTAATTAGATCTTTAGTTCAAAATTAATCAATATTTTTAAACTTTGCCTCAATAATTCTGAAGCATATTACAGTAAAAAAAAAAAACTATTTTGAAATTAATTTAAAATTGAGAAAATAAACCTTTCAGTGATAGCAAATTATTTCCAAACAATTTATTCCTAAATTTTTAAAATTATTTTTTTCACTATATTTTACAAATTTTTTTTTTCATTGTTTACTTACTGGATTACGCTCATGCGCATTGCGTGAAAGTTAAATTCATTTTTTATTGCAAGTTTTCGCTCCTATATAATTAAGAGTAAATCTTAAAAATAAAAAAAAATAAAAAATACGGAAAATTTAGTCATAACATTATTAAGCAACAATATTTCACACTAGAGATTCGAATATCTTTTAATCTTTTTTATTAGCTTTCACATTAAATTTCAATCATTTTTGTCATTTATTTTGCAACGTTTACATCATGTTATAATACATACTCCTAACAACATTTTGCTTGTTCTAAAGATATTTTTATATTTTTAATCGTTATCAAATAAGCTATTGTTATATTATTATTGATAATCTGTCATATCTTCCTACAGTAACACACACAGTACACACTTAAGGAAAAATGAAAATTTAAATCAGGCCTTCAAAGAAATGCATTTCGTTTGTAAATCTTCAACTACGAAAAAAATCGAAAAGCAAAACATCGATAACAAAAGAGCAGAATGGATGGAATCGGATAAATGCTGAAAGCAAAACAGATGAAAAATGGTGAATAACTGCTTCAGATAGACTAGTTAGGGTGTAAAAAATATTGTATAGTAATATTATATTATAATAATACATAATGAACACAGTAAGCAACTCCGGAAGAGCGCGAACGTGGGATGTCGAAATAAAAGCTGTTTGAAGGAACAAGAAGTTATACTGGAGCTGGGACGCAGATTAGAGGGGAAATGCTGAAAGGGAAGATGATTGCAAATGGCGAGAACCTAGACAGCCACCTTAATTTAGGTTAAAAGAAAAAGGAGGTTACATAAAAATCTTTCGCTCGAGTGTTATACAATATAGAATGAATGCTTATATCTACAATATTGGTTTTACTTATGAATCGTAAAAGATATTAAGTAGGGAATAAATGTCTAAGTTTTATTCAATTTTCGTCGTGAAAAAGTGTTTTAACATGTGTTGCAGTAACAGAAAAATTGTATTGTCACTGCTTCTAGAACTATTTGAAAGCCCAGTGCTTATGCGTCTATTTACAGATAATTTCTATTTACTAGTCTATTTAGAGATAAGAATAGGAAGATTTAATTTAGAAGGTCGGGATAGCTTTGTTGGTAGGGCGTTGGATTCGCATCCCTTGGGTTTTGAGTACGAACCCCGCCGGCCGAAGACACCGTGTGTGTGGTGGCTGGCGCACGTATAAATCAGTCGTGGTCACAAAGTCCTCCATGTCGAGAGTAATATCACTGGGGGTACTGGTTCAGAGGTGATCGTTCTCTGATTCAGGTCTAAATTTCAATCTGTGGATGAGTAAGTAAAATGCATGAATCAAGTCCGCCCCGTGAAAAGATTGTGACGTATGAGTAGCTAAAATGTACTCTTGGCCCTAGATGGTGCTACTGAAAAACAAGAGACGCTCTCTCGGCTTAAAATCGCTGGCTTAGTCAGCGGGCTAGTCTTTAACAAATGTCATTAGAAACAACAACGATAGACTTAATTCAAAGATATTCAAAGGAGATAAGTGCTTGTTAGAAAAAGTTAATGACATTATCCGTAGAAAAAAAAGTAGAGAGACAAATGATGAAATTTGAATTTCGAGGACCGTAGATTTATAAGCTAACGAATTAATTACGTCTGCACTTTGCGATCCCACCAATTCGTTAAGATACTGTTTACTACAAAATTTTGCCGTATAATTGTTATATTCTATCTGCTATATGCCATTATTTTGTTAAATTTACATACACGATGAGTGAAATTGTTAAAATTATTCAACGTTTTAGTTACAAATATTATACTTTATCATATATTCGTTAATTGTGAATGTTAAAACTATTAAAAAATTAAAAATAAATCTTTTATTTTATTTTTAGTTTTAAAAAAAAACCTACCATTTTCTATCGTTGCGTTTATTTTTAGACTTAGTTTTTCTTATATATAAATTATTCTTATTCTTTATCTTAAATATTATTATTTAGATATTTGAATAAATCTAAGCTTTATTACGAACAATTCTATTTCAAATAAACCAAGCACTATTGTTACTACAAAACAGTTTTAGTTTGATACTTTTTCAAGAATCCTCATTCATGAATTGATATAGGTTTCAAGTAGTTGTTAAAAATGATAACACAAAAAAAAACTGTACCTATATCAACCTATATCAATCTGGAAAAATGAATTTATATTTAAAGAAATCAAAAAAATAAATTTCTAAGAGGAAAAAAACAAAACAAAAAACAATGGTTGAATTTTTCCCAAGGGTATTATTTTACTGTGAGATAAGAATTATTTAGTTTTATCGTTTATTATATAATTTTTATCTCTTTATAGGTAAATGCTTCTACTGATAACAATGGAATGAATTTCCTTTATGTTGATTGCAATAGATTACCAATATAATAATCACAGCGAATGAGGATTATTTATCATGGGTTACTTGATAAAAGTACAATAGCATTTGGAATATAATGAAAATTATTTTGCAGTTTTAAAAGCGCTTTAATGACTTAATATTTACAATTTTCATGAAAAAATAAGGAATTTTAAATCTTGCATTTCTTCTAATTATTCTGAATTTCGTCCTGTATAAAAAGAAAGCTAATGGTATCGAAATTGTTTATCAGTAAACGTTGCAAAATAATTTGTAAATTGATTGTAACTTTATTGTCATTAGGTTATTTTTTTTTTTGCAATGAAAAATGAAAACAACGACAAATGTAAAAGCATATTAAGAGAATTTAGATAAAAAAATAATAAAAGATTAATTTCTCTTTGAAAGCTATATGAGAACGATTTTAAAAAGTATCACAGAATTTTGAAATTTATATAATATTTCATCTCTTTTTCTTAATTTAATGTGTACATACGTTTTATCTATGACAAATTTAACATGCATTGAACCAAAATAGATTAACCGAAATAGAAATTATTTTTCACTTAATATTTAAAAAAAATTAAATAATAATCAAGGAATAATAACTAATGGCATTTTTAATTGTATAATTTCAATGAGCAAAATCTTTAAAGTAAAATTATTAACTTATGTGCAAATAAAATGCAATATAAAAATGTAACAAAAGAAATCTTCCGAATTCGTTTTATTAAAGAAAAATTCTATTTAATTTCATCTGCTTTAGTTATGAAAATTTATTCCATTATTTTGATTCTTCAATTGCTATTAGTTAAAATGCTAAAAGAATTGATAAAAAGTTAATGGAGAACAAAATATCTCACCGATTGAGTCATTCGAACAAAATTTATTCCGTAATAATAGAAATATTTACTCAAATCCTTTTTGCTTAAGAGCTATAATCCTGTCTCTGAATTTCATTTGCTGCTGCTAGTGAAACCGTTTATAATATTGAAGCTTATAAACAAAAACCAAATGCCACTTAACTTTGCAAGAAAATGTCGTTTTTAAAGTTCCTACAATGTTAAAAAGGAGCGTGAATAAAACAATTCAATTTTTGACAGCTTGCAGTATTATCTGTTCTGTTGTTACAGAGTGAATGCAAATTGAATAAAATATCTTGTGAGATCAACAGTCAACAAACAAATTTAACAATGTGTCCGCTTTTGTTAAATGTTATTTACAATTCACAACAATTATTCGCTATCAGGAAGATAAAATATAAGAGCAGCTTTCAATTTAAGACAGAAAAAAAACCCCAATGATGATTTTATTTTTTAATCAATAAAGAAGAAATTTTTTTTGTCTTCAAATTTTTTTTTAAATTCAATTTTTAGTTCAAAACTTACACAGCGTTGCTTCTTTATGCTGTTTGATTTTTAATTTTTGTTTCCATCACAAATAATAATAAAATCACATTATGTAGGGTACTCGAAATATTTTCAGCCTAATTATACTTCTCAAAAGGTAAAGATATTGAATCAAATTAAAATTACTGCGCATGTTCTTTGTGAAAAAAATAGCACGAAGTTGAAAATGAGAACAATGTAAATATCGCAGGAACTTCCTATGTGAGCGAAAAAATTTAGTTAAAATAAGTTGCTTTAAAGATCAATGTATCTTCAGATACTATTTTATTTTGGTTACATTTTAATAATATTCTTAATATAATTTTTTATTCATAATTTTCTTTAATAATGTATAAAAAAGTACTTATACACATTTTTAGAAATCAAGGAATATAAGCAAAAAATATCAATGACCAAAATTAATAAAGATTTAAAATTTTTGAATTAATTCCTACAAGTATTTTTTTTGCCTTTAAAAATTATATATCAGAATATAATATAGGACAATATGGATAGAGATATTCGCCCAGGTAACTCTTGTTAAGTTTTTCCAATGGAATTTTCAATGCAGAGGCGGGCGCTTATTGCTGATAATTTAAAGCTTTCTGTATTTTAGGTACACAAATAAGCATTTTTGTCTTTATGAAAGTCTTTAAAATCATAAAATAATCTTCTGACGTTATAACGGTGATTTTTACTTTCAACATAACCTGTGAAGTATGGGAGAAAAATGAGAAGGAAGAAAGAAATATGATAATACTCAAAATCTTTGACCTCGAGATTTTGATGGAAGCATATTTTTTAATATTTCAGTCCTTCCTGAATCCGAAATAAATCTGAAAATTATGTCTGTTTGTCGGTATGTATGTGAACATGTTAACACATAAATAGCAATGAACTGGATGGATGAAATGTATCATGTGCTTTTACTTCAATTGTGTTCATTTCAACTTTTGGGTTAAATGTTTGACTATAAATCATAACGGAAAGCAGTAATTATTTACTGTAAAACCAAGTTACACACACACACACACAAACGTTAGACATAAATGTTGTGGAAAATGCATATAAACGATTTTATTTTTAACATAATTATTGCCACTCTCCTGAAAAATACATTAATTTTTAAAAAGCAAAGCAAAATGTTGGGGTGAAAATTTTTATTTTAACTATAATTTAAAGCAAAATAATTAAAAATTTAGATAATAAGAGTAAAGAAATACTCCAATTGTAATGGAATAGCAGAACAAATGATTTTTAAATATTTGAATTGAAGTAAAAGTCACGCTTTTTCAGATAGTACTTTCCAGTATTATTGTTATAAAATAACAAAAATTACGGCTTCCAACATTAGAAAATAGAGAGCAATTTAAATTTTCATTAAAAATATTTGATTAGGTAAAAACAAGTGACATTAATTTTTTTAATCACACCCTGTAAATGATATCCCATGTATGAACCCACCTTATAAATGATATGTAGAAGTAGTTTAGAAATTCGAGAAGTAAAACATCCGCAAATTTTAGAGAAGGATACTATCTGTTAAACATCACCCTCAGATAAAGGTTATCTTAGTAATGAAATTTGTTTATGTGTATAATTGTATGATTCTAGACTATTACCGTATTACCTGGTTGTTATTTGTCTACAGAATTCGAATTTAAGACGATTATCAATAAATAAAAACATTTTTTTTTAAATATGATGTTTTTTTTTTATTCTGGCACAAATCATTCCAATGTTTTGAATCATCTTTTATTATGTAAAAAATGTGAAATCGTCGGCATAATAGTCAATGATATTGCATAACAGAAGAGCTCGGATAATTGAAGACTTTGTTGGAAAAAGAGCATATTTGTACCCTTTGCTACTTCTCCCAACAACATTAATGAATTACTTTTTTGTAAAAAAATACTTTCTATTTCTGTTCATATTTAATTAGAATTTTCCAATTATTAATTTGAATTAATTGAATGTTGAATTATTTTTTTTTGCATGATTGGTTATAAGAGTTCTTACAAATATTTTGTAATCAGAATAATAATATTTTGCTTCCATTCTGTATTTTAAAACTAATTCAACAAATCAGAAAGTTTTTAAAACGTGAATCTTCCAACTAAGCTTCTAAATAATACGAATCCTAATCATTTATTTTATTTTAAAGCCTTATTTGTTGACAAACATTAAACAAATTTTGAATGATTTAATAATTAATAAAAAATTATCTATACATTATATTTTTAATTTGAAGTCTGAAAGGTTGTTAGTAAAGATTTTTGACCGAACGATTACATTTAATTAATATAAATTTAAGATTAAGCTTAAAATTGTCCTTTTTAATTATTTTTATCATGTGAGAACATGAAGTTGTATTGGTTTGAGGTTTTTGAAGTTGCAAAATGTGCGGGCAGAAAATTTGCGATTTATCGCTTTTAAGGTATCAATTTTTCGTGTTCTTCTTTTATTTTCTTCACTTGTTTTGTATAAATTTGCATAGTATTTGTTTAAAAAATCTTACAGTGAAAGTCTAAAGAAAAATTTTTAAATCATAGCTCTTTTTAAAATCGGATAACTTCTTTTCAAGAAATGTATATATATATATATATATATATGTCACAGTTCATGATTTGGTAGGAATTTTATGAAATAATGGATAAAATCAATAAAGTGTGTATAATAGATGAATAATTTCGTAACAAATTGTTATCTGAAGTAACTAGTAATTTTATAAATATAATTTACTGGTAGAAAGATTATGAAATGATTTACGTAATTCATTTTATATGAAAGAGAGGAACTGTTGTTTTCCACATAAAACTTCCGTTGTAATAATTCAAATTTTTCTTTCATTACGTCATTTTCCTCTCACATGATTTAAACAATTTATTGTCAAGTCAACTTAATATTTTAAACATTTTATAACAAAAAAAATAATAGATGTAATGCAGTTACGAAACTTAACTAACATATTTATGAAACTAAATTAAATTAACGTAAGAAACTAATTACAGTAACGTAATTATGGAACTAAGTTACCTTAACTAGGAAACTAACTACAGTAAACACTTATTATCCTCAGAAATGAATGACTCAGCAACTGTAGATAATCTGCAAAAGAATATTATGAATGAATAAGTAAATGTTTTGAAATTTTTTTACTTAGAAATAGGAGGTCTATACATAACAATTATGATTTAATATACAGTATATTTCTGTTTTATATGTTTTTAGTTTACTTTTTAAGAGAAGAAAAGTCATCGATTATTAGTTTTCTTGTTAATCTTGTTTCTTGCTCATCAGCTTTTTTTTCTTTCTTTATTTGTACCAGCTGCTGTTATCGACCATTGCTTCTCCAGAATTAATGGTTGCTATAAATTTTGATTAAATATTTTGTGTGATTTGGTTTTAATAGTATCCTTAGTAACATATTTTTTAAATTACCTATTTTTACAGATATAGAAGTCAAACTAATTTAGAAGCCTTACGTCGTTCTATTTATTGTGCTATGAATTTTCTAATTTCCTGTCTATATCTTTATATATCCAGTTCATAAGTCCACATTTATACATCCAGTTATATATAATTATCTCAATAAATCCATTTTAATAGTATTCTCATTTATACAACCAGTTATATATTATTATACGTAATTATCTTTATACGTCCAGTTTTAACAGCATCTTCAGTAAAATATTTTTAAAATTAAATATTTTGTTTCAGTGTGCAGCAGTGTTTCAGAAAAAAATGGAAGCACTTAAAAAAAAAATCGCCATTGCTTGATTTTAAAATTAAATTTTAAATTTTACAACAAGATTTCAAAAAAATTTATTAAATGTATACCTTATACTGAAACCTTTTAAATACATAAAAATAACCGAGCTTCCAAGTAAAATGAAAAAAAAAAATGTCAGAATGAAATATTAGCAGAAACAATAAAAGCAATCGAGTTTCATTTTCAAAAATGAATATATTTTTGTAAAATCTATTTAAAAAAAATAATGAAAAAAATTTTAAAAATTATGTGGCGAAAGTTTGGTATTATTGAAAAAAATAATTGTTTGAATTTCTAAATGGTGTAAAAATTATTTTTGTGCCGTAATATGAATTGAAATTATCGTTGAAAAATACAAAAATTTCGTTTAATTTTTAATTAACTACAATTTTAAAAAATCACTCCTCGGTACACATTTTTGCCTCCGATGTATATATGCGCCAAGTTTAATAGCTCTAGGCCTAACAGTATGGATTGCAGAAAGTCAAATTACAGACACACCCACAACATTTATATTCCTATAACAGAGTAGGGTTAAACATTATCAAGATTAACAACCGCAGATAATTCTCCCATGGATAATCAAGGTGTTTTTTTTTCTTTTTTTTTTGTAATTATTCTATAACAAGATTAAAAACAGGAATTCTATAGCATAACTAGTTAAATCACTAAATATAATTATTTTTCGCCCTTAAATCTATCCACTTTTTTTTTTTTTTCATAAAACAGCTGTCTATTTTAAGAAATGATGTATCTTATACCTAAATGGCAAAACATACAATATGTTTGTTTGCTAAGTTAAAATCTTTTCAAAGATCATTTTCCGCATAACATGAAACAAAGAACAAATACAAAATGTGTAATCAGTCAAAAACGAGCCAAACAACACCAGCTCTGGAATTAAAGGACAAATTTTAACATTTCCCACAGACTAATCAAAATCACTCAACGTTTCAGTTCAGTATACCAACCCGTCGCCTAGGTTATATCAATCATTAATTCAGGTACAGCGGAACGGGTCGATAGTAGTAGAAAGAGCCCGTTCCACTGAAGAGTTCTGCATGCACCAACAACCGCGCCAAGTGGCTCGATCGATACGCGCCAAACACTCCGTAGGGAAATCGGAAGGACATTTCCCTACCGTTTCGATGGGGAGATGGGGAATTTTATGATGTGCTGGAAATTCATGGATGACTACTAGGCCTTAGTCACACTCACTGGGAACACAAGGGGAAGTGACTAGGGTGGGATGGATGTCGTAAATTGCGAAGTTTATGCATTTCGTAGATCTACCCTAATAACCACGATCAAATATTGAGCGAATTTCTATTTGACCCGCGACTTAATAAGTGTGACTCATCCCGCGTTTTATTTGGTTTGGCGTGCCGGAGGAGCCCGGGTTTTAAAATTATGCCCGGAAGGGGGAATTTTTCTTGCGAATATGATTGTATTTATTAAAAAATATTTATATCATGCATCAGTTCCAAATTACAAAAATAGATAGTATATTTAAAATTACTTAAACAATTATACTTGAAAAAAAATAATTTCAATTATGGTTACTTTTATACATATATATATATATATATATATATATATATATATAAATATATTACTAATTCTTATCTTAATTATATTTTTCAGTGTTATATAAAATTTATTCAAAGCTATTTCAAATAATGCTCAACGGAAAGAATTTCTTTTTCAAATACGATTGCGGTTATAAAATATTATAATTTATTCAATATAAGAATTCTATTTTTCTTGATAAAGTTTTAGAATCAAGTTAAAATAAAATTCTGTGACTTTTTTACAACGATTGATTAATAATATAGAATTTATACAAACATGCACATTTTTTTTAAAAATACGAATTTTGCTTTATTGGATGTTATCTAGTTTATTTAAAATTATTTTATATTTATTCTGGAAGTAAAGAATGCCTCAATCTAATATGATTTCTTTTTTTAAAGTTATTTATCAGTATGTAAAAGGAATCGAAATTTAATTAAAATTTTTATTGGTTAAATAATTCGTTCCAGAACAATTCGATAAATCGCAATACAAATTTCAAGAATTATGCTAAATTGTTTAACAGTTTTATGAAGAAAATACAAATATTTTTATTACCTAATCATGGGGAAAATAATAAAGCATTTTCATTAATTGTTTAATTGAGTCAATATTGTTCAGTTTTGTATTTTTGTATCCATAAATTTATATAATTATAAAATGCTGGAAAAATTGTTTTAAAAATTTAAATTCATTCTGTAAACTTATCTTATTTAATTAAAAATGTGTTAATTAAAAAATGAAGTTTAATTGACATTTCTTAGTTCAGAATCTTAAAACCATTAAAGATTTTAAAAAATTTAATGCGCAAATAATTTAATTCTTAGTTATTAAATTATTCAAATCAATCTAAAAAAAATAGCAGTGTTGCATATATGAATCAATTTTCAGTGTTAATGATGAATTATTCTTAGTGGGTTATAAAACTTTTTGTATGTAATACAGTACTTAATTAATCAATGATTTTTTACAACAATGATAAGAAAAAAAATGGCTTTACTGAATTTTTAATTCAGAAAATCATAATGATATTATTTGTGAACCACATAAAAATTATTTTGTAAGTTAATATGTTCATGATTTGTACCAAACGTTCCGGGTTCGAGTCCTGATTCGGGCATGGGTGTTCTCTTCCTTGTGTTCTCTCTGTGAGGGGCATGAATGAGCCCCCCCCCTGTAAAAAGGGGTTGTGCAAGCGAGTGTGTGTGTGTGTGTGTTATCTTCATTTGAGCTAGAAGTCAGACTTCTGCCTTCGGGTGTTCAGGGGTCTTTACCCTCAGAAGCTACTGCGCAAAAATTTGGCTTAAGATAGTCACACGACAAAAAAAATGTATCAAAATAAAATGTCTCCTATAAGGTTATTTTAGTAAAGTAATTAATTTAATAATTCATTTTTTAATTGATGCAAAAAATATGACTTTAAATATCATGTCAAAATACTAATCAAATAAACAATTTTGATAATACAATATATAAATTAGTATAATAATTCTATGTGTATGTTTATATTTAAATACTCTGAGCCTTATTTAGGTTCATTTTTATTTTATTGATATAAATGCATTTGTCTTAATTTATAAATTTACCTATATTTAAAGTATGCCACATTTTTAAAAAATACCTAAATCATTAAACTCAAATTGTCTTAATGAGACATATCTCCGATCCTAGACTACCTAAACTGCCAATAGAATCTGATAAGAGACAATTAAGGATTTAAAATTGAATACATGGGAATATTTATGAAAAATCCCGTCTGGAAATTTCATTTTCCTTAATAAGTTGAAGCAACTATATTTCATTTCATTTTTAATCTTTGTATTAGAGTTAATATAGCCATTGATTATAGCTATGAGGACTGCATCTTCCACATTCCATTTTTATTTATAAGTGAAGTGTACAAGGTTAAAAAACATGAATGAATTTAATGTGCTTCACTCATTGCAAATAAATTTCTTGAGAAGAAACGCGCTGTAAATTCTCATGTAATACACGTTCTTTTTTTAAAAAAAGCAATTTAAAAAAGATAAATAAGTGATTCTCCTCCTTTTTACTACCCATGGAAGCAAGAAAAATTCGTTTTATGATGATTCCAATCGTTTATGGTCAATAAAATATCACAAAGCCTGAATAAACAAAATGGGAAAAAGATCCTATTTTTATGAGAGGAATTGAAAAATTTTTAAAAGTCACTATGTCATTTTTTTTTCTTTGCTGATTTAATCTTTGCAGATCAATAAATTCTATATTTACACTTTACAAATAATTTTTGACAGTTTTGTGCAATTCAATTTTCAGTGATTTAATCTACTATCAATTTTTTCCTTATCAGTTGAAAATGTTGAGTAGTTAAAAAATCATTATAAAAGAAAAAAAAAAGGAAAGAATATAGTGAAACAATTTTAATAAAGTTTGTTACATATAACAAACGTAACAGCACATGTTGTTCTATATTTAACTGCACATTTTCTTTTGCTCTTCTATGAAATCGCTATATATATATTATATGTTGTATGAAATCTTCTTTTTCTTTTCTTTTTTGTATCAGCTTTTCTAACGTGAGATTCTAAAATAAAATTGGCATGTTGCATTTGACAAGTATCACATAATCAAAATTCGAATCCATTGTTATTAATTCATCTTATAATGATTTTCATTGCACTGATTTCTTTTTTCCAATCTTAAAAAAATACTTTTTCTGTTAAATCAAAATGTTATATGTCGAAAACCATATACAGGAAGGCATACAACATTTTGTTGTAGTACCTGGGGCCACTACCGATATATGGTGTTCTGCGACAACATATGAGAATTTGGGAGCAACTAACCTATACTGTTTCTTTTAGAATGCTGGACCCATCAGTTTCGAGCAATTTTTCTCTTTAAAGGAATGCTACGCAGTGAGTTAAGAAAAACGGAGTTCTTTGTTTGGCGTTCACTTTTTTTTTTTGCAATTTTTTTTCTATGTTTTATTTTCATTTTCTTTTTAAGTTGTGCTATTATATTTTAATTCGAAGTATGATAGCTTTACATATTACTTATTAAAAATAAATATCTTCATATTTCATTTGATTCCTTTTTTGGTGAAATCAGAATGGATTTGTGTATGCACAAAGATACGAAAAGTTAACGTGTCTGAAAATAGATAGTACAAGTATTTTGTATTAATAAAATATTCTGACAAATTTTATACACGACATCTTGATATAACCATGGAATTATTTATCCTTAATATTTTTCTTTTTTTATGACTTTTCAATCCTTATATCCACAAAATATAACTGTAATTCAAAATTGGAAAGTAAAATCAAATAAAGCTAAGCAAAAAGAAATACAGTTGCAAATATATATCAGGCAAATTTTAAAAATGAAAAGTTCAATATCTCACTTTTCAGTAATTTCTGAAAGACAAAGACCGCAATGAAAAATTTCTCATCCCAATATTTCTTCTCATATTCATTAGTCCTAGCATTCAGAAGTTAAGAATTCCCAACATTCAAAAGTTATATTTTTAATAAATGTCATTACTGTTAATTTCAATAGCATATAAAAAATTTCTTTTCTTCAAAAAGTTTTTGTACAATATTGAAAACAATGCAGATTAAACCAGTTGATTATAAAAATGAAAAGAAAAATAAGTACCTTGAGATAAGCAAGAAGGCGGATTCATTTTGTCCGATAAGGAAAAGAATATTTCATCTCTCCAGCCGATTCATTCTCTTATTTCATATAAGAAATTACTATAAGTTACAGCTATGAAGGTGAAAAATAATGCACTTAATGAAGCTTTCTAACTGGATTTTAAAATGCATAGGTTAAAATTTCCCTTTACTAAATTAGTACTGTTAAGTAATTTAAAACTATTTTTAATCCTATGGTGAACTACAATCTAAATTAAGTTGCTACAAAATATGCACTCATATGCAAAGCTTTCCAACAAACTACAGCGCATGTGTAAACTGTTTTCGATCTGAACTCGTATCTTCTCAATTTCTTGTATATAAAGCATAGAGAAAGTACAGTAATCGGCAAAAAATTCGAACTCTAGATTTTGACGAATCCCCACGTTTCCCTTTGAGTCCGAAATACACATTTTTAGAAAATGTCTATCTGTATATTCAAAAATGCTTAGAGCTAGAAAGATGACATTTAGTTTGCAGTCTTTACCCCATTTTTGTAGATTTCTATCAAATGTTGTGCAAAATCCGTTTAGGGGAAATTTGACTTTCTGTCTGCTCTAATATAAGTTAAAATGAGAACTGCAAAACGAAGAGAGCTAGATAGATAAATTCCGATCTACAGATTTAACATCTGAAGTGTAGACTTCTATCACATTTCCAGCCAAATCCAATAAATGATTGATCGTCTGTCGATTTGTACTTTCAGAAACATGTAAAGGTGATAATTCAAAAACACAATGATTTAAGTATGAGATTTAGTAAGGGATTTTGTGACTACAAGCGTATTTTCTGTCAATTTTTTTCCCCAGTCAATGGGGGAAAACGCATCTAAAACACAAATTCGATTTTCGGATACTATTAACCACATGCCAGGGATTATTCGCCAAAAAACTCCTCAAGAATCACATGATAAGAATTAAATAATCTGAACTCACACCAAAAAGTTAATATTTCGTAATTATTGTACACCAATGCCATGTAAGACGTTCTCTGAGAAAAGCAATTTTATTAGAGAGTATATGAAAAAGTTCTGAAGAAACCATTCCCGCTGCTTTCTTTTGCTTCACCTGTTTCTTACCTCAAACGCTTTTAGTTCTGAATCGTCTTTATAAGAAACATCAATGATTGTGGCATGCTCTTTTCTTCTCTTAGATAATAGTCCTTGGTTTTGCAGGTACAGCGAATAAATCGAAACTGATTATGGACGAAAGATAAGCCAATTTTATTCTTATCTTTAATACTGAATAAGAAAATACAATACAGCCTGTGACTTCTAAGAAATCACAGTTATCGAAAAACATTCGGTACAAAAGTTGTTTGCAGGAAAGTGTGATAGTTCGAATAATCTATACATGTAAAACACTAACGTACGTGGCCCAGAAATCGCTGTTATTATTTATTGTCGAATGTCAACAGTAAAATGTAAACAAAGACTACTTCATCGAAAGTTTTTTTTTAGCTGCATTGAATTCAAAGCTTTGCTTAAATAATTAAAGGAGTTGCAAAATATTATTAAAATTTCTCCTATATTTTGCAAATAAAGAGTGAAAAATTGTGACTCGTAATCAAAATATTAGAAAATGAACGTAAGACTATATTTTTATAACTAAAAAACAAACATTTTTTAAAGCAATTCTCAACAGAAGATAAAAGTATTTCAATGACTTAAAAAAAAATTGTTTGCCTTTACTGAAAAATACGCGGGTATTAATTCTTTCTGTTTTTCTCTCTTTTCTTTTTTATCATTTCTCTTTTTTTTATTTTTTTACTACTTTTATTATTTAAGTTAGCACACAGAGCTAACTTAATGGATATTAAGCTTCGTACAAATCAATCAAAAGGAAAAAAAAATTAAAATTCTGTGCTATACCGTCTTGGTTGGATAGCAATGAATACGAAACTATAATATATTTAACATAGAAATATTAAGAAAAATCCTTAATAAATAAAATGAATGAATATGTTTAGTATTAAGCACAAATAAATAAACAGAGTTATAAACATAATAAAAAAGGAAAATATCCTTAAATAGTATTCATACAAGAAAAAGAAAGAAGAGCACACAAAAAACATCCTCACACGCACACAAATACCTTCCATTCCAATAGTCTATGGTGCAATTTATAAAATAAAAGAAAGGAAAAACACGATATCTATCGTATTTTTCTTTTCTTAGTACAATTTAGAGTATAGAAAATAAAAACTGAATAAAAGTTAGATGTGTCATTCACAGGGCTAGTCTATCACATAGAACGTCTCTAGTAGGAAAAAAAATATATAAAAAAACTCTCCCTTTTTCTTGCTTTTAAAAAAAAGATCGTTGTAAATTTCGTTGCATGGAATCAAATATTTGTGAAATTTTCTACGTTCCCTTTAAAGAAAAGTCCTATATTTAGAAAGTTTCCAATTGTTCAACTACGACTAGGCCTTTATTAACAAGATAATTTTTTATCAGCTTGCATATTATTTGTAC
Source organism: Argiope bruennichi (assembly GCF_947563725.1). NCBI lineage: Eukaryota > Metazoa > Arthropoda > Arachnida > Araneae > Araneidae > Argiope > Argiope bruennichi. The sequence goes on from NC_079152.1 coordinate 53,949,895, forward strand.
ATTTTTTTTATAAATTCGAACTCGAGAGTTTGGAGAATCTTTCATTTCAAACATCCGGGAATTCGACAAACCCATTTTTGGAATTATGTCTGTCTGTCTGTGAACACGATAGTTCAAAAACGCTTTAACCGAGACATATGAAATTTGGTACACGATTTTTTTGCATGAAATAAGCAGATTTCCAACAAATTTTGAACAAAACCTATTCAGAGGAGGTCTATCTGTTTATATATCTCAATATAACTTTTGTCGTTATATTTAAACTACAAAACGAAAAGAGTTAGATAAATGAAATTTGGTGCACAGATTTAACATCTGAAATGTAGATATGATTCTCTGTCGGTCTGTATCACAAATACTTAAATACGATAACACACACACAAAAAAACGCAATGAATTAAGTATATGAAATTTGTTAAAGGAATTTATGACAACAATTGCAGCTCGCAAAAATGCATATCCAAAATTCATATTCAGATGTTCTGGTGCTTGTGTATTAACCTCTACTTAGCGAGAAATCACCAAAGGTCACATGCCAAATGGTTCTTTTGTAATTATTGTTCGTCACTGCCATGCGATTAATAATGCAAAATGCATATTCGATGCTCTGGTGCTTGTATATTAACCGCTACTTAGCGATAGATCACTAAAGATCACATTCTAACCGATTCTTTCGTTACAATTGTTCAAAATGGCATACGATTAATTATATACAAATACATTTATTAGAGAATACACGAGAAGGTTTCGGAAAAATCATTTCCCTTCGTTTTTACTAATAACCGTTTTAAAATAATTTTTTGAAAAAATTTCCAAAGTTTTAGTTAGATTTTTAACTATTAAATTTATTTAAAACTTTTATTAAAATGAATGAAATTTCAACGTTTTTTCTTAATGAATTCAAGGAATATTATGATTCTTGAATGCAGGCATTTTAAAATTCAAATAATTGGCTTTTTATTGATATCAATTATTTCCTTTTTTTCTTTCTAATTTTATTATTTTTAAAATTTATTTCAAAACAATTATTAACAATTAAACTATTTCAATTATTTTATTTGAAAATATTAAAATTTTAAAAACTAGTTTAAAGATTCAGGAATGAAGTTTAAAAATATTATCATGCGAACTAGACTCAAACCCCCATTAAATTTTTTTATGCCTAAAGAGTAATTTTTTGTATCTTCGGTTTTATAGTATTAAGTTTTCTCGATTATGTTGGATTCGCAAAACAAAAGCTGAGGATAAACAAATGTTTAATGCTTTATTTAAATGACTTTTAGAATTACTTTCTTTTGCAGAAAGAAGCATTTGGAACATTTTTTTTTTGAGGGAATATTTTTTTAATTATTTTATATTTCTGTTTATGAATCCAATCAATGGTTACCTACTAACCGCAGTTTTGCATAATTTTTTATGTGAAATTTTTTTCGATGTATGAACATTTTATACATTATATCAAAATTGTTCTCCGGTAGAAAATTTCCAAATTCCCAAATTCCCAAAACAAGTTCAATATATAGAGATTTTTAATGTTCGGAAGATCGATATCCAAAAGTTCTATTGTATATATTGTAAACAAAAATACAACTGAATAACTGAAATTTCGGAACTTAAAAATTCTTTATAGTCCTAAGCTGCGCATATGTGTATCCCTGAAAGCATTTTTACCAAATTTGCTTCATCAAGGCTTTTAAGAATGATAATGTTTCATAAGATTTCGTTTTCCAAACAAGCGCTTATTTTGTTTATATTTTCTGGAATATTCATTTACAGACTAGCCGCCTTTGATGATATCTGTTTCGGCGGTAATATCAGATTGTTTTTACTTTCATTTGAATCTTTTACGTTTAATTTATTGTTACTGATTCCCCCAAGAAAATATTAGTGAGAATCAAATTGCGAAAATCATTAACACTGTGTTTTTGTAATTGCCTTATACCTGTTCTGTTCATTGTGTACATGAACCATCCTATAAGAATGAAATCCCATGATATTGTAATGCTATCATAAACGTACTTTCAAGATATTCTACGTACCAACTCCCACGATACTATAAGTTTACTTTCTTATTCACAACTAATGGCCTTTGGTTCACCGGAAATATTGTTTTGCATTTAATTCCTGTTAAATCCTTTAGATATACCTTCATGTATGCGATTTCATCAAACTGTCAGACATTAAAACCGAGTTATTTTAATTGCCTTACACATGCTCTGCTCATTAAGTACATGAATTTTTTTGATGGAGAGAAGACCAAGATATTATAGCTCTATTAAAAAATGTCCAGTTCATCCATTTTATAATTTTATCGATAAGGCAATTTCACTTTTTTTATTCATGTTGTAAATTATACACAAAATTAGCAGAATCGATCTTTAGTTTTCAACAACGGAAGAAAATCACTTGAATCCATATTTGATGAACCAATGAAAATGATTTTAAATTCGAAGCAACAATGTAATCTATTATTAATTGTATTCTTTGAATAACAAAAAATTCTATGAATAAAAAAAAATCCGGTTTAATTTTAGACTTCGCTGAATCCATTTTTGAAATTATGTCGGTGGATATGCGAAGTCGGTATCTTTACTGATAAAATTTAGTGTGCTGCCTTTTTTCTAAAACTGTAGATTTGGTTCAAGTTTTGGATAAAGTCTGTCTGCCCATTTGTGTATGAGTCTCAGAAATGCAATTAACAAGATAAACGAAATTTGGTATTGTCCGATTACCAAAATTGCAGATAACATTAAATTTTAGATAAAATAATCAAAGTATCCACTGTTTGTCTATTCGTGTGATTAAACAAGTGAAAGTTAATAAACTAGAAAGTTAGTTGCAGATTTCTGACTAGATAAAATAGGTAGCAACTTATAGCCGTTGGGCTAAGAGGAGTTGCAATCAGGCTGTTTAAAAAATGTTATTTCTAAATATTTCTCTTATTTTCTAAATAAATAAATTAATAACAAATACAGATTCTATGATTTATAAAAATAGGATTATTGTATATTCTTTTGTTGAAATATTAAGATAGTTATTAAATGAATAAAAATCTAATTAATTACTTGTTTATAATAAATAGAATTATTAATAATTTATTTATCTATTTATGTTATTTTTTGTCCTCTTGATAGGTTTCATAAAACGATAATTTTCATTATTATACTTCCTTAAAAGTTTATTTTTCCTCATAATCTATCATAATAATTAAGTACTATCTGAAAGTGTACGATCTCTAAGTGAAAAAAATATTATCTCCTAATTTTGATTCATTTTTCAAGAATTTTATCTTTTTAGCACTCTTCTGTCATGATATATGCATTAAAATGTATTAACAAAGTTAATGAAATTAAAAAAAATGGAAATTAAGATAAATTTTCAATATGCTTATTCAAATCACAATCTGTTTGAATGTGGAATTAAATTGGCCATTTGTAAAAAAAAAATTTAAAAAAAGATGGGGGAGGGTTTATAATGTGCACTGCATAGAGCCATTAAATACCCAAATCTGCCAATGAGTTATTTCACCCAAACTGTGTATCTATATCAAATTTCAGTAGATCTTCAGCGGACACAGGTACTGAACCAAAATGCATAAATGACTGCCTTCAGTAAACCTCAATCGTGCCGTATTGTGATTGTAAGATGATTATCTCCAACTGATTTAATACTCGTATCTGGAAGAGTTATTGTTACCATGCTTGAATGCTCCAAATGAATGCCCTGAAATCATTCATTCATTTACTTTTTGTTTACTTGGACTCTATATAACTCAAGCCGTATTATACAAAGAGATGCGTACTTCATTACTTATTTTACACATATTACAAAAACACACACACACCTTACATTAAGACTAGTTTAGACAGTATTTTAAGAATAAATATTATAAAGGTGCAATATACAGAGAAATCAATCCTTATTGCCTTATTCTCTTCCAAATGAAGTTCCTTTGTAGAATGCATTTTCCATATAATAAGGATTAACTTAATTTGATTGTCATGGATGGCTTATTTTATACTTGCTTCTAATCATGCTGTCAAACAATAGAAAGACGTGACAGGTTGTTCAAAAAGACTCTTTACAGTTTCAAACCACCGAGAAGATTCTCTTTTCAACTTTTTTGTGTACTAACTACGAGCATTTTCTGAAGACCAGAGGGAGTCGACTCCAAGATATCTTCTCGAATATTGTTTAATGCAGGTGTCATGTCCCTCTTTAAACATAAAGTCGTGCCTTAAATGCCATAAATGGTCAGATTTTTATTTTTATATATGCGAGTTGTCTGTTTCATAATATAGTATTAAAAAAATCTGAATCTTCCTTCTTTATATTTGATCAAATCAATATTTGCTATTAAAAGTAAGCTATTTCTGAAAAATAGTCATAAAAGACCTATCGGAGAGAAATTTTTAGCGATGATTTTACGCTTTTAATCGTTTTTATTTTTGGACGATTTTGTTTAGACGTTTTGCGGCCTAAGAAAATGCATGTTTATGGGGCATGTATTTTAATAACCGATCAGTTAATTTTTTTATTTTTATTTTCAATGCATTCTTTTATTTTAACTTTTTTACATTAATAATTTTGTGCAAATATATTTGTTGATTATTGAAGTATTAATTGATGATTTCTATTTATAAGTCCAGAAGTTTCCAGAAGATATCATAAAAAATTTAAATTGTATCAATATATTGCATTGCATTGTAGTGAAGATAAATGGCTTCCAAGCATAATATGATTTTTTCGCCCCTTACATTCAACATTTGTTTAGCAAGTGTAAATGGTGCACGAGTCACGGTATTCTTCCTTCTCCTTCTTATTGCAAAAACAGGCTAATATTTTGTTCCTATATCGCTCGCTAAAACTGCCTGGCTATTTTGCCCCCCCCCCCCCTCTTGTCCCCCGATACTACGCCACCAGATTATTTTACAGTTAACTATTGTTCTTAGGAATGTCACTTGTCACCAAGAAGAATCCATTCACGCTATCTTGCTGCACCAGTTTGCAAAAATCACCAGCACCAGCAAAAACACCAGCACCAAAATCAAACTGCTGCAACATATTGCACCAGTTTGATTTTGGAGAATTCATTGCACTTCTTAAACGAAGGAAAGGAGCACAGCACAGCACAGCACCACAACAGAGAACATAACAATGAGTAATAAGATTTTAGAGACATTTGCAGTTATGCTAGTCATATGAATTATCCCTGTTATGTTTCGCAAAAGACAATCTGACCTTTGTTAAATATTTTCTCAAAAAGCTGTATGCTTCCTTTGGGGGGAGGGGGGTAATAGTAGCTTGCAATCGAGCTACCTCCTCCTTCGATTATCTTTAGGACTTCAACTTTATAGACCTTAAAAAAAAACTGATACTTAATTAATATTTTACACTTTTACACGCTTTTATTTACGACTTGTTTCATATTCATAAAGATGATTTTTCATTCGTTTCTTAATCCTCTGGGTTTGCAGTTTCATACGCTTTTATATTTTTGTTGATAATATACTATCTTGATATTTCCAAAACTTGATACTTCCAAACATTTTAGTAATAATTAATTAATTTAATTAAGTTTTGATTCAATTATAAAATTACAAACAGCGCTAATTTTTTTTATTTAAATTTTTAAACAAATTTTTAAATTTTTTTATATGTTGATTAACCTCTTAGTCGTCCGTAAAGCGTCTAGCGCGTTCAAGTGAAACTTCTGCAGGGCGGCCGTAACTCGCTTCAAGTGTTTTTCTACATTTTAAAACTTTTAAACATTTAAAACGCTTTGTAAATGTTTGTTTGTTTGAGTTTTTATTTTTGTTTGTTCTAATGTGGCAAAAAACAGAGGAAAAACTGAAATTTTCTCGGACAGGAGAGGACGACAAAAGGGTTATAAATTATAAATTAATATCTAAAACGAAATAAATAATTTAAGGAATAATTTTTACTTTTTTTAGTGTACTTATAAAAGCCTTTATCATTAAAATGATGCTCTTTATAATGACATCATTTACTAGCAAATACCACAAAGCTAAATTTTCCCGTTTTACAAACGAGCACTTAATCATCTTCTAATTAGGGAACACTCTGCTGAATGGTTTGGAAGCAAACAGTGACAATATTTGCATACCAAACTGCAGTCATCACTACCATTCTCCTCTGAATTCGATCCTCTGTGAGTTGCGTCGCATCGCAACGGGGAGCGAGCATAAATTAGAATAAATTGAGGCGAGGCATCCCTCTCCAATGGAGTTCTTTGAACATGAATTTTGCATGCACATTACTCTCCGCTGCATCCCTTAGGCTACGAGATATCGTGAGTTGAGTCACGCTCCAAGGAGAGCTGGAAACCCGAAACAGAATACATGCTATATTGCATTATACCAACATCGGTATTTGGAACTGAGCATCTCTCTCCGTTGAATTTAGATATTTCTGGTTGTTTCGTTTAGAGAAATGTTCTCATTTTCTTAGCATTATAAGCCACCTGTAGGTATTAAAATGCTATTATTTACCTGGAGGTCCTTCGAGCACCAAATTATGACATTTTTAAATCTATAAATCATAGTTTATATTATACATATCGAAACTACGGTAATTTGTAATAAATGGAATCACAATAAAATTTCGATATATCCAAAAATTGGAAGATATATGACAACAATCAGAAAGATTTTTTTAAAATTAAAAGATACTTGTAGCAGTTGCATTACTCTATCTTCTCTTTTGGATAATAGATGCCGATGCCTGATTAGGTACGCTTCCCACAGTGCATTGCGATTGTAAATAATGAGATGAGATACTGTTCTGAAAAAAGTGTGCGCACGTTAATGTCCTCGTGTTTTGTGCGAAATATGATCATTAAATAAATGTTTCCGAAAACATGGGTCCTCTTGCTTACATTGCGCGGATTATAATGACTTCATTCCACCACATACTGATATTTTACAATTTTTGCTTGAAATAGCTATGAAAACTTTCTTCAGAAAAAACCTTTATGAAAAATAATACACCAGTTAAAAGTTAAAATGTTTATTTATTGATTTATTTTTATGTGAGGAGGGAATTTACAACTACCTTTTTTTTATAGAAGCTTATAACAGATTTTGTTTAACATTTTACAGATAATTACTTAGTTCCTCAGCGAATAAATAAACTGATTTTCTATGAATTCTTTAAACATTGGAGACCAATTCATAAATAACATAAAAATTTTCAATTTTTTTACATTCCGAAGCATTGATACAACTGTAAAATCTATTCAAATGAATTGTTATTTCAAAAATCTGCTTCTGTTGTTCAAGAATTACAGAATGTATACAAAAAATAGTATGCCAAATTTGAAATTAGAAGAAATTAGATTCAATTATGACGAATTTATGTCAATTTAGAAGTTTTTTTATGACGTCAATTTATGACAGTTATTAGAAGTCAATTTATGACGTTTTTTATAAGAAGAATTTGACAAGATTTTGGATGAAAGAAAATATTATTTAAAAATATAAGCATTGAAAATTTTTATATGTAAATATAAAATAAATATAACTTCACCAAGAATGAACTCAGAATCGAAAATCAGATTGTTTTACTGAAAGAATTTTAGTGAATAAAATAATAATTATTAAAATGTTTAATATTTTTAAAAAGGATTATTTCATTAAATGAGGGAGATTTTTAAACATGAAAAACACCATACCTAGTTTTAATTAAAACATTTCTAAAGTAAATTTGTTAACGATAAATAAACTCACAATTAATACATTCAAAGTTTTTTTAAAAAAATGAGAAATTTTTAATTGATATTTTAGTTTAATAAATTATATAGTAATAAAGTCTTCTGGCAAATAAAGAGCTTTAAAAATTACTGACTTCACTAAAAACAAGCATTGAAACTTTTTATATGTAAATATAAAAAGAAAATGACAGAAGGTACGAACACATTTAACAAACAAAAACAAATAAGAAATAAAATCAATTTCTTACAATTTATAGCTTTGTTTTCAAATAACCAAAATAACACAGGATTTTGAAAAGTGTTTTTACATAATTTTTTTTAAGAAAATCATTCCAAATCTTAATTGTTAGTGAATTAGAAATAAAAACACTTCGAATTACGCATTTTTACGGTAATTCGTTTAAAGAATTACTCCTAATTCCTTAATAATTTTAAGCATTTTATGGACATTTGAATCAAAACGGCAATGCATTCCCATTGTAACAACATGGATGTTACAATTAATTATGTTAATTAATCCAATTACCAAAATTGCAGATTACATTAATTTAAGTAGAAATTAAGGCTTTTAGCACAAATAATTAGCACGAATGTTAAGACTAAAACATTAAAAAAAATATTTGTTTTATTAGTGTAAGTTATCTAATTTTTATTAATTTAAGTAAAGATGATATTTTTAAGCACAAAAATGGACGTCAAAAGTCGTTTCAAATATCGGTTTTGTTAGTGCTAGCTTTTATTAGTTAGTAGAAATTAAAAATATTTTTAGCATAAATATGGATGTCAAAATAAAATTTTAAAATCTTGAGGCGCTGAAAGAAATATTCAAAGCAAATTGAAATTTTTATTCCATTTATTAAGCATTTTAATTTATTATGAATGTTTGGAAACTTTTTTCTTACGATTTCCATTGTGGCCTCATCAATAGATTATATTCACTATTAAGTTTTATCATTGATAGTTAAGTTTTGAAAATTTTTAATATTTTATTATTATCAGAAACACAATTTCAAAACTCCAGTTTATCAAAAAGAGAGTGAAAAATCTATCACAGAATTCCATCTTAGGAAGCATAAAACAAGACAAATAAACAAAAGCGTATAAAATAAAAGAGTGACAACTTTTTTTAAGAAGCAAAATTTATGTGGAAAAACCCAATTTGTCCGATAAGTTGTCTCTTATGTATAAAATTGCGTTCTCAAACTGACTGAAATATTGTTATCTTAAGTAGAAGTGAGCTTCCTTAAACCTCATATTATACGTAAAAGCTCTCTGGAATGCAGTATTCTATCGCATTAAAATAGGACAAAGATCCGTCGCCTTATATTTAAAATTAAAAAAAAATAGTGGAAGTAATCTCCCTGAAATTTTCTTACTTTTTAATAAAAGTCTTATTGCACACCTTCCGAATAAAACTGTGGACGGTTGGCGAAGTCGCCCATGTTACTGGTGAACGTTAGTTAAAAAAATATAGATCTTGGCGTGAATCAAGAGCTGGAATATGTATTTTTAACGCCTTTTTTGGTGGGCTATTAACGCCAATATTTGACATAAAGCTACAGTTATAGTCACCAAATAACATGCCAAATTTCATTGATTTATATCATTGCGTTAATGAGTTATTGAATTTGCATGCATATTGAAGTACAGACCGACAAACGGTCAACCATTTGATGAATTTCTTTCAAAACTGGATATGTGTCTATATTTTATATACTAAATCTGTGTACCAATTTTTTTCTACTTTTTTGTTTCCGTTTTGTAGTTATAGAGTTCCCCTGTACTCAAACAGCCAGAAAGGTAGAATTCCTTTGAAGGTATTATTTCATTCAAAATGGTTGAAATCTAAGAATGTGGTGTAGACCACATACAAAATCTCATCCATCTAGTTTGAAGTATTTTGAAGTTATTACGCTCAGGGAGAGACAGATATAATTAAAAAAAGTCTTTTTGTTCAGAGGATGAGGATATCTGAAAAAATCTCGCGTAAAAGTAAAAAGCGATAATAATCGAATTAATTCCCATATTATAATGTTTGAAATTTTATAAACTAATAGAAAAGAATAAAAACTAATTTGTTTCTTGCTTTTATTTTTTATATGCCAAATAAATTTAATTCAATTTTATTTTCCGCAGCATCTTCCAACATACTAGATCACAATGACTTTTGTGCAATTTAGAAAGCTATATAGTAAAATAATAACATTGTTTGTATGCAGTATCTCTCTTTTAATTATAACAACAGCTGTGTTATTGCAAAGATAACAGAGTTCATATGCGATTTAAAATATTTATAACATTATAAAAATTGGTAGTTAAGAAATCATAAAATCATAAAAAGAATTAGAAGATCTTGATGAATTTTGATTTCTGTAGAAATTTTATTTTTAGAGTTTTGTTTTAAAAATTAATGTAGAAAAATTATGCCTTTATTGATTAAATGCAAAGAAATAAAAAAAATTACGTTTACTTAAATACTGGTTCTTAATCTTCCTCAACAGCAGTATCAAAAAATTTTAGTACAGCCATCCATGGACCATAATCTATTCTAGCGCATCCAGAGGTCACGTGATAATATAAAACAATTAAATGCAATAAACTAATCGCGATTTGAAAACAAAAAGATATTAGATTCATTAAGCTGCATAATTGTCTTGAAAATAATTTCTATCACGTATACTTTCTAAGTTATAAACTATTGTAATTGCACAAAAGTTTTATAAGGACATAATGAATAATATTATTAGTCACTACAATATTTAAAAAAGTATACTAATCTATATCTTATAGAATTCATTTATCAGTTTTCAATCATCTTCAAAATTGCATTGTCATTGAAAGATTAAACTTTTATATTAATATACATTGTTACAAAATATTCTAAAATGTAAAAAATTCTTTGCTAAATTAGGAAGACAATACGAATAACGAGTGCAAAATGAAGGATATATTAGATAACATTTCTTGGAAAATAATCAGTTTCAATAAAAAAAAATTATTTTTTATAGCAAAGATTAATAATTATAAATGAATTATATCAATAAGATTATTTCATAGAAAGATAAAATGAACTAATCAAAAATTACATTGTATTATATTCTCATTGTAATAAAAAAAGTTTTACAGACAATCAGAAATTAAATTGTTAAAATAAACCAGTTTCTCGCTTTAAATTGATAACATAATTGCTGTATCAAGAAAAATAGAATTAAAAACATTGTAGATAAAAAGAGAAAACCAGGAGATATTATATCATTACACATCAAATGTTTATATTACATGTACATTTTTATAATACAAAATCGCTGAATTTTTTATCAATACATGCTGGATTAGATTCATCAAAATTGACATCATTCTTTAAAATCATGACTAAAAAAAATTTTGAAATCAAATAGTAAAACTCTTTTTATATGTTTTATTTCATATTTTACTTTAATTTTGAAGATGCAGAGATTGCTTGTTTTAAATTCTTTTAGTTAATAGAAAATTTAGTGAACTTTTGCCTTTTCTCCGAAATAATTCTTTTTTAAAAAGGATACATTATAAAAAAAGTTGTTTTGCAACATATCAAAATTTTTAAAAGAAACTATATAACATTTCAGCAATACCGGTTTAATAATTGTCTTGGCTTCTTCTCCAGTAATAACAAAAAGAATCCAAATATTTTCAAATGTGATTTGCAATATTTGCCATTGTAGTAAAAAAGCAATAAACTATTTTCATTCTTTCATCAAAATATTTTCCATTGTTAAGCATACAGTTAACAAATTTTAGCTTCTTTGATACTTTAAATTAGATTTCTACTTTCCAGCAGTTAGATGCCACACATTTTTTAAAAAATTAATTGCTTTTCATTGAAAATTAATTGAACGAGAGATTTTTATTTCACTTGATAAATTTTTAGTTTAAAATTCTTTCAAAGGAAAAAAAATCTTTATTCACCATTTTTGAAGTTTTCTTTATTTGGGTTTTAATAAAGAAATCTCTTGGGACTCTCTTTAGACAAAATATATTATTATTTCTTATTTAAAAATTTTATACTTTTAATTAATAACGACCAGCTATTTTTGCTTATGTTCTGCTAAGATGAAATACTTTTTCATTAATACAAATAATTATTTTTTAGCGATCCATTTATTAATACTCTTATAATGTGATGACAAATATCTATCTTTTGCCTTGCTTTTTAATTAAAAATATTAATTTAGAGGTTATTAGAATTACGATATTTTTCTTTTATATACTATAACTAAGAAAAAACAAACAGAAACTTTTATTCCTCCCAAAATTTAATAGGTGGTTCAATCTTTTTTAAACCAACATTTGCAAATATCTCATTTTTGCAAAATTAATATTATTTTCAAATTATTTCTTTTTGTTATTCTAATTATCATATTACTCTTTCATCCAATATATATGATGATGAAAGGGAGAAAAAAAAAGTTTTTAATTTATCTTTTTTTTTTTTTTTTTTTTTTCAAAATTTTCAGTGCTTAGGTATTTAAGCAGATTCAAATAATGTAAAAATGATTTGTTTTGAAATTTTGCCTAGAATTAGATAAAACCTTTCGTATAAATTTGAATTCTTTTGAAATTTTCTTTTATTAGTACTCAACTAATAAAAGAAAGTATTGAGCAATTATGCATTTCTTATTATAACTTAACAGCTGAGATTCAGAATTAACAAGTAGCAATTAAAAATAGCAGCATGAAATAAATAAATATTATTTTTAAAATAGCCTTTAAAAATAATAGCATACAACTTTAATTTATCACAGCAGAAAACAATTGTCAATTATTGATTAAAATTAGAAAATTTTTAAATTAGAAAGAATAATATCGTTCACTTACAGAGAACATTACAAGCGAAAATAAATAAAAGATCAAGAATGCTGATTAAAGATTTTTTTCCTTCGAATTCATTTGGATAATCAATATTCGAATTTTACATCAGGAACTCAAAAACTATGTAGTATTGAAAAGAAAAAAATAAACACTAATAGAAGTTCATTTTAAATTTAAAGCATTGTAATGAAAAGCGGCAGTTTTACGTTACTTAAAAGCTGCAGGCTGTCAAATACTTTTCGTCGTCTTCTTTTTCGAAAAAGAAGAAAAAAGAAAGAAATCCCTTTTAGCACTTTATCCTTTGTGTGAATAAAATGGAAAAGGAATCATACGATGAACGGAGAAATTGAAAAGGAAAAAATGTAAAGGGATTTCTTAGCATGTTTTTTTAAAACTTAAGAAGCCTTTCGAATAACAGTGTTTTAGTTTTAACAGTGACTTTTTTTGCTGCTGATTTTTGAACTTAAAAGCTAAATTTCAAAAACTATGCAAAAAAATTTTTATCTTTGAATACAATTCAACAGCACTTTAAAAATTGCTTTACCAATTAAAATATTCCTGAATTAATTTTAATGATTGAATTTGTTATAATAAACACTGAAATTAATAAATAATGATGTAATTATGCTCATCTAATTAGTAAATAATTCTTATACTTCCTAAAATTATTTATACTATACATATATATATTTTTAATAAATAGTTTAGAGCAAAATGTTTTTATAAAATTATTTTTGAATTTGAAATTTATGTTGAAATTGTATGTAAATAAAATTACTGTATTTGAAAATATTTATTTTTTCAAATAGACACTGTACAACTCAAAATTTGGATGCATAGTAAATAAAAAATATTAAAGTATTTAAATATGTGTTTCTTGAATATATTCAAACAAAACGTTATTAAATTACTACTACAACTAACTTCACATCGCAGAATTCCTTTATAAATTAACTATTAATATAACAGATATAATTAAGAATATCATTATCAAAAAATGCAGGAATTATAAAATGCAGAAAATTATAAAATAATTTTTTTCTTCCTTCCCTGTTTTTTTACTTAAAATACTTCTCCCTCTCTTATTTATTAAATTTACCATAATGTTTTAAACGTGAAAAAAATATTATTAAAAAAATTCAATGTAAGATTAAGAAAATTATGAAATAATTTTTCCCTCTTTTTTTATTTAAATTACTTTTTCTCTCTTATTTATTTATGTTACTTTATTGTTTTTAAATGTGAAAAAATATTTAAAAAATTTCAATGTGGAAAATATTTGTTAAAAAATTAATGTTAAGATTTTGAATTTTCTTCAGTTCCAAAAATTTAGACACTTTGAAAATTATTATTTTATAGATTATTATTAATTACACATAATTTTCTGTTCAGTATATGATTGAAAATTACAAATTTTTAAAAAGTAGAAATTATTTATAACAATTACTCGAAAATTTAATCAAAATATTTGCATTTTGATGCGATTAAAATATTTTACAGAAGTATTTTTACTTTTAACTTTCCGTTGCGAAGAATATTGTAAAAAAAGAATTTTAATTAATAATGTAATTAGTCTCACTAAAAAATCTATTCAGATCTATTTACAAGTCATCGTATTATTTCCAAAGAATGCCGACGGATGAAGATAATTATTTTCAGTTTTATTCATTAAATTGAACAAAATTGAGTTAATATACATATTCTTCTTCCCGTTTTTTTTCTTTTAAAATTAATATGAATGTTCTGCTTCACAATCTTGTCAAGAAAATCGATTATCCGTACAATAATATATTTTTACCGTCAAAATTTTGATATAAATCCACAATTTTGGCTAGAAGACCTTATACCAAATTTCATTGATCTTTCCTGCTACATTTTTGAGGTATCACATTCTTATAAGCCGGAATTGACAGACAGTAAATCATTATAAGATTTGACAAACAAAATTCATACAGAATGGAAATGGAAATTTATAAAATACTGAAAATAAAGCTACACGCAAATTTCATTGATTTAACTTATATTTTCAAATGATCATGTCACTTATATTTCAAGTGATCATTTCGAAAATGACGTTTTTGGACTTGGGGGAGATTAAAATATAAATTCATCAAAATCTCGCGGTCTAGTATTTAAGCCTGATTTCTCTACATTTTGTATCTGAGAAAAAAACCCGTAAGAATCTAATTATTATTAGATTTTTTAAAAATAGAGGGTGCAATTTTAGGAATTATTCTCATTGTAGATTAGCCATCTATATAAATTAAAATATATTAGTTTCGGAATGGTGATTCAAACTGCTATTGTCTATCTGCTATCAATCATTTAAAAATTTCTTTTATTACTTTAAATTCGTGATTTTCATGCAGTAATTAATTGCAATAGTTTCGATTCAATAATATGTTTAATCGTCAATTGAATGAACGATACGAGCCTGAACTTGAAATATTTAATTGATATCTGCTGAAAAAAATTCACAGAATATTTCAAGAATTTTTACAGAAATTAATTTTCTAATTCCTTATTTTTTCATAACTTCCATTTTCTTTCTTAAATAAAGATTAATAAAGGAGTTGTAACTTTAATGGATTTTCAATGAGCTAAGAAGAAAAAAATGAGAACTATTTGTTTGCAAAAACTTAATATAATTGGGAAACAGAAGACCATTTTCCAGCCTCCAATTTAAAAAAAGGCGTCGAACTTTTTATTTTTAACGATCCCTCTTTATGTACTTCAAAAGAAAATTTTTCCACCACCTTTTTTATCCACCCCCCCCCCTCCTCTATAGGTTAACTCAAAAAGATATGGTATTAATTGATTTTTTTTTCTTCTAGAAATGAAGACAGAAAGAAATAGCTTGGCGATTTGTTTGCACAAAACCAAAAGATTATCTCAAATGAATTATGAAGAAAACTAAATTAGATTCGTGAATTTTTAATGAAATATAGTCTTTATTTTTTACAGTTTCCTCATTTACCCTTTCATTAAATTTAAGTTAAAAAAAGATATACTTTATTGGTTTTAATCTAGTAAAAATAATTCAGCCATTTGTTGCATAAGCCAAACGATAATCATGAAGAAATTCTAAAAATTAAAATTAATTAATGTGGATTTTTTAAAAAGAAGTATTATACTAATTTTCATTGCTTTGGAATTTCCTCTTAGATTAACATAATCTAAATATATATATATAGTTTTTATTGATTTTCATTGAATAAAAGAGAAAAAAAAACTGAACCATTTGTTTGCATAAACCAAACGATAATTAGGAGACGAAAACCATTTTCCAGCCAGTAGTAAAAATCCCCACGACATTGGGGAAAACCTCCCCTACAGCCAAACGATCGACAAAAGAGCACCGAGATCCGCCTGCAAGAGGGGAGAGGGGTCGCGAGTGAGTCGTCTGCTCCTAAAATCGTCGCCGGCACCCCGTCCGTCAGTTCATTCCGATTACTCAGCCCACCTTGGTTCGCTTTCACTCCATTCCTTCAGTTTGTCGTTTTCAAGAACAGAACTTTTTTGATTGGTTTCTTCTGTGTATTGTGTCCGTTCGCAAGGGATTCTGTCTTCACCAAATACACACATTCCGTTCCAGAAAAAAAAAAAGTACATTTTCGTTTGCCGGTCCCTTGTTTTGCGGCGCAGAAAAGGAAGAAGCAGCACTCTCTCTCTCTCTCTCTCTACAGAAGCAAAACGCTCGCCAAAACGTCAAATTTTACCGCATAAAAAGTCTTCCAGGAACATCATCTTTCATCTGTCAACTTCGTCTCACCTCATCTCTCTTTTGGTCGAGGGCTCAGCCTCTTTTCAGTCGCAAAAACGGAGTTGGACGAACAATTGGACGAGACAGGTAAGGCAAAAGGGATGCGTCGGGATCAAGGCAGGGATGGTGATGCTAGAATCAATATGGCGGCCGACGGGCTTGCCTACGGATGGGGAGGATGACGGGTGCCATTGCAGATTGGGATTTATCGCGGCGGGCTGGGAAACACTTCTTGATGCTTTTTTGGCGTCTTACTAGGGTGAATCGTTTGGAGTAAAATATTAAAGAAAATGGGAAAAGAGTTGAATGACATACAGTGAATGACATTAGAGAAGATTTAAATTTTAAATTTAAATAGATTTTAAGCAAATCTTTAGACTTTCGAAAATATTTGTATATTTCTTTCATTTAATGTCAATTATTTTTCCCAAATATAATTTGGCATAAATTTTAAATTTAATGGGTTGTTTGGCGAAAGGGTCTAAAAAAAGAATTTAATAACTGGATTCAATAGTGTGCAGTGACTGACAGTGCAAATAATCGGAGTTAAATATTTAAATTTTATGTAAATTTTAAATTTAGGAACG
This sequence comes from Argiope bruennichi, assembly GCF_947563725.1. Classification (NCBI taxonomy): domain Eukaryota; kingdom Metazoa; phylum Arthropoda; class Arachnida; order Araneae; family Araneidae; genus Argiope; species Argiope bruennichi. Next base: position 53,966,825 of record NC_079152.1, read on the forward strand.
TTATTCATAAAATTTTTTAATGCGACTATCTATTTAAATTTTATTTTATTTAATTTATAGATATAACTTATAAATTTTAAACTTGATTATTTTTGGTGGGGGCGTAAAGCAATTTTGCCAAAGCCTTGGATGACATCATATATCAAATAATTAAATATCATAATTCAGTATAAATCTTTAAGATTTGGAAATTATTCATGTAATGGTATTTAGTATATTAAGCCTGATTTTATGTAGTTTTTGAAAATTTTTTAGTTATATTTTATTTTTGTTTTAATTATTATAGCTTAAGAAATTTTTAAGAAAATAACTAATGTCTTGAACTTTTGTGTTGATTGAAGTATTTTACACGAAACAAAATGATAGATAACCACAGCGAGTTTTAAATTATTAGACAAACAAAATTTAAAGTACAGTTATCCCCTAATCCCCTAATTAGTAATTAGGGGATTAGGGGATAACTGTACTTTAATCCCCTAATTAGTAATTCCAGTTTTAAACAAATCCTTTTTTAGCAGAATTATATATTTATTTAAAATTATTGTCAACTAACAATAAATATAATATTACTTAAATTATGATAGAAGAAATATATGTGAAATCTAATAAACAGGCAACTCAATAATAATTAATTCCTGTTCAAGTAATGAAAGGTTTTAAATTAATTTTTAAGTAAAAACAATTTTCATTTCAGTTTTTAAATGATCTAATTTTGATAAAGTTAAAATTTGATTTTTATTTGAAAAATGTTGCAATTTTGTTGCATGTATGTTGTGCATTATCAAGTCTTTTTAATGTTTTCTTGCATTTTTTTTTGTATTTAATTATTGTATCATTTATGCATTTTGTTCATGTAGAAATCCTTTTTACTTATAGTTTTAAATTTTTTTAAATTGTACTTGGAAGCATTAATTAGTTTTTTTTTGGAATTTTACTTTATTCATAAATATCATATTTTGTTTTAAAATTAGTAGGCTGAATCGTTTCGTGAATTTAAAATGTCAGAGTAAATGCTTTAAATATTCCTTTGGTAACAGAATGATCTTAAAGAATAAAAGTAATAAAATGTTACAAAATAAAAAAATCAGGTGACAATAAACATTTTAAATTTTGAAAATTAAAATAATAATATTATTATTTTTTATCAGGATCACACATTTTATCTAAATTTTGAATAGCTATTTTTTGTTCATAAATGCGTAAATACCATCTTCTTTGCACTGTTTAATATGCTTCAATATGAGAGATCATGTGGTTCGTGTGCGAATGATTTAAGCAATTCTTTGCAAGATGTTAAACTTAGAATGCTATATTTATCAGACCAAATGAGTTCAACGAGACTAAGAACCATTGAAAGCGACAGAAAAATTGTTTTAATATCTGTTAATTATATTATTATCGAACATTATAAAAAATATAACAAATTAGTGAAAAAATTTAATTTGAATAAAAATGGAGCTATCGAATATGAAAATAGTTTAAAGATGTATATTAAAGAAAAAGGTGTCTGAATCAAGTAATCTCTAAATTTAAATAAGAATTGTCTTTGCAATACCAATACGTTTTTGTTTTTAAATTTTGGCTTAGAAACAAAAGTACTGAAAAAGAAAAATATTTAGCTTTTAAACTTTATGAATGATAAATAATGGATTCGTAATTGAATTATTTATTAAAAATTGTTAACTTAATAATTAGGTTTCTTTATGAAAACTAATACTTTTAATGATGAAAATGAAACAATTTTCTAATAAAGCAAAATATGACAATTTTTTTTGACAAATAATTTTTTTATTTTTATGATATAAAAGTTTTATTTTAATTCATTTTCTGTAAAAAATATTGATTCTTCCTTTGATCTGTTGAATTTATCCCTGGATATTTTAAAACCTTTTATTCAAGGATAAAAATTAATTTTTATTTTGATCATTCCATTGACAGTTAAAGTTGCCCATCCAATTTAAAATAATAAATTTTATTATTTACGCATTTAAAAAAAATCTAAAACTAAGATTGTTCACATTTGCGAATTTTTTATATCTATTTGGAAGAGTGTGTTATTACTTTGAGTGTTCATTTATTGCAGTTATTAGACTTGCGGACATAAAACTTGAGATTTCGAAACAAGGAACATTTCCTAGAATATTTACTATAGAGAGTAAAGCTGCAAGAAAAGCAACCAATGATGATTTAAAATTATATATATATAAACGGCTAACAATTAGTTTTTGAGAAATATACGAAACGTTGAGTCTTCTCATGATTTTTATCTCAATTTTAGAAGTTCAAAAAGATTTTAAATTTTGATTTTATAACTCCGGGAAAAAAAGTTTTGAATGTTTTTTCGATAAAAGACAAACTTAATTTCACTTACTTTAAGAGTATCTTTTAATAAGCTATGAGAAATAAATTGGAGATTTTACTAGTGTGAAAACTTCTTATTGTGTTGAAAAATGAACAAAAATTGTCTAAAATGGGTGATTATTACTAAGATATAATGAAGTTGCAATTAATGATAAGTTGTGAATATAATAAAAGTATTTATAAAATAATTACCATCGTCTTTTTTGGCTCCTATGTGTTATCTCATTTAACTTAGACTAAATTAATATTAGAGGTATCAGTAAAATTATATATAAAAAATAACAATTTCAACTGCTTCAAATAATAGAAATGAATTATTTTCAACGTTCTTTGCCTATCGTAACGAAAGTTATTTATAGATAGTTGTGTTTATGTTTGCACTATTTCTTGCACATGTCTTTGAAAGAATTTTAACATATGAGAATCTCTGTTGTTTGAAAAATAGTTCTAGTTATGTCATTATAAACCAATTTCAAATTGTATATTTGAGAAATTGTTATTTGCAATAAGTGTTATAGAAAAAATAATCTATTGGTCCATGTTTTTGAAACTAATTACTCGATCATACAAAGACTGCAATGCAGTAGACTGCAGTTAGGCGTAGCTAACTATATATTCGAGGTGGGTAGTTTCTACAAAGCATTACTGAAAATTCTAATGCTATATTTATCTGGATTCAACATTATGTACAATGTATTGTGCTTGTTCCATTTTAAATGGTAAACTAAACGCATTTAGCATGTAGTTTACAATATTGTGGCCGAAATGCATATATTGGTGGTTGGTTCCTGATCGCATAATTAATAAGTTTAGTTAATGATCCATCTTTTTCTTGCTCCCTGTAAAGCCCTAAAAAGAATAATTACTAAATAGCAATAAAATCGTAAATAAAATACAAAATTTGCATTTTAGGCTTGGAATTATAAAAATTGAAAAATATATATAGATATTCTATTGTTTTAAAAATAAGACAGAATTACTAAAAAGAATAAGTACAAAAAAATTCTTATTAATTATTTAATAATTAAAAATTATTCTTAAATTACTAAAATGAATAATTACCAACTGGCAGTAAAAACGTAAATAAAATACAAAATTTGCATTTCAGGCTTAGAGTTATAAAAATTGAAAAATGTATATAGATGTCATATTAGTTTAAATATGAAAGATCAGCACCGTTTTTTAATATATATTTTTGTATGCCATATTTTTAGAGCAAAAACAGTTAGTATTTCATCTTTTCACTTGCTTCTTTGATGTTTCCTTTCAGTCTTGGAGAGAAAGAATTGTAGTTTCTGTTTTTATATTAAATATAATTTCTGACAAAGTGCGTAATACATATTTGAAAAATAATGGTGTGAATATTCAGCCTCATTCATTAATTATGGAGAGAATTCTCAGTTCCAATCCCATTGGAAATCATATAGCAAAAGGAAAATTCGATAGAAATTCAAAAACTTAATAGCATAGCTTGGCTCTGGCAAATTGGCTGTTGACTTTCTTCCTTTAATAGACGAATCCATTTGTTGAAAGACAGAAAATTCTCACTTTTTTTCACTCTTTTTCTCTCTTTCTATGTATATAAAGCCAACAGCAGATAGAGAATTTATTAAATTATAATAAATATAATTGTGTGTGTTTTTTTCTGAGATTCTCTGTTGATGTTTAGGCAAGTTTGCTATTATAAAGGAATGCAGCGTAGCCAAATGTGGCAAATTTCAATTCAAGTCTTCCTCCAATCGTATTTAAATCCCATTTGTTAGATACAGGCTAGAATCTGAATTTTAATTAAATTTTAAATATCAATTAGCAAAAAATAATTAAGGTAACAACAATGATTCATAACATATAAATGAACAAGAATCAACTATCTGTTTGGTAGCAAATGATGTCTTTTATGCAAGATGATGCTATGCTGCCCTTAATATATTTTTTAAAAACCTTTTTTTAGGCACATTATAAAATCTCAACATACTCAGTACTTCAGAAGAAGCAAATTTTGCAGTTTGTAGGATATATACATTTAGCCTTTTCTTTTTATCTCTGCAAAAATTGTCAGACACTTTTTTTTTCGCTTTTGATATTAAAATGTTTTGGTCAGAGCGAATAATAATAAGTCTAAATCAACAATATTAGTATATAAGTATATAAAATTGTTTTTCTGTTCATTGTATAGTAATTTTTAGGCTAAAAATTATAATTTATCGCCAGATTAGAAATGCACAGTAAATAAGCTTACCTTTTTTTTTTTTTAAGTTTTTGCAATTTAAAACAATAACATATTGACGAAAACAGATAAATAAAAGCTAATCTGTTAATAAATACATTTAAACATTTATATTTTCCAAAATATTCTTCTTTCTTATAATGCATTCATAGATTCATACATTGTATGCTTGAATTAATAAAAATGTTTAGAAATGAAAAAGATGACATAAGAGATTTTATGAAACATACATCAGCTTGTCGAAATCTTAAATGCAATGCTTGTAAAAATATCTGCATTTTTAAGAAGCGTTTTTTTATCATAAATATTAAATTTTATGGAAATCTTTTATTACCAGATAGTTAGAATTAAAGCATTTCTATTCAAAAACTTCAGCTACAAATTAATGATTGTTAAGTCATCATATTTCATTAGTAATGAAGATATCAGAAAAAGAAAAAAACGGTCTAAAGCATTCCAAAAATGAGTAGTAAAAGAAGATAGGTGAAGAACTAAAGTGTGAACACAACTCAAAAGTCGCATACAGTAATAATGACAGCTGTGTGAGATATTGATTACGAACTTAGCATTAACATCGTGCATATGAATGACATAATATTTTACTATTAACCTATAATTCTAATGACCAAACCGAAGTATAAGTTAATGGTAAAATACTAAATGAAACTGTTTTTTGTATTAATTTAATTCTATTTTTCATATTAATTTAAAGACAAAAATAGTTTCTTATTGGATAAAATTAGTGCCATTTTAAGAGCTTTAGCTCAAAGATATTGAAGACCTAGAATTCAAGTATGGGCAAATAACAAAAACAACTGATTCTTTACCAATAGCACGTTCTTGACGTCTCATCATTATACTATCGGAACAAACAATATTACGCACTATACGTCTAGTTAATTTTATTTAAAGAAATTATGATGCCATTAAAACTGCAATTGATCACAAAAAGTAGAATAATTATACCGTTTATAGATAGAAATTCGCAATGAGAATTTCTCAGGGGATTTTTAAGAATTCACCCTAAAATCTTTAACTAAATTTCTTTTAAATATCATACGTTTACTTATATTTAAAATTCAGGACAATCCTAAAAAATTATATTAAAAAAACCCGGAAAAAATTTTATAGTCAGAACAAGGAGTTAAAAACCTGAGTTGTTTCGTTTACTTTGGTTTGGTTGTTAATCACATTAATTTAACCATTGTGATTTTGATTTTCGACATGATATATAAATCAGAAAGAAGATAAACGAATAGTTCTAACAGTGAATTCTTCCTCACGGATATTGTTTAGACGTTACTATTTTTTTTTCTTTTAATTATAGAAAAATGCAGAATATATCTGTTTACGTTTAGTCATGTTAATTTCTCTAAATTACATAATTTATGTAAATAGTTTCATTTTATTACATATGCAGAATTAAGTGCAACCAAATTAAAGATAATTACCACAAAAGAGTCCAAAAAATATTTTTATAAAAGAACTGAAATATCTTCCAAACTTAATAAACCTTTAAATAAAAGTGTCAAAAATAAATAAAATATCAAAAAGAAAAAACTGTGACAGATTATTTTTTCTAGTTACATCACATTTTATCATTTTATTTTATATACAAACTGTATCTGATTATTAGACAAAAAGCTCGGCATCAAATCTGGTTATTGAATCGTTTCGGTCGAATTCCGCTGTTTTAAAGCTTGAGCCGAAGTTTCAGTTGGTAGGCTTATAATGATTTGTCGAAGAAAGCTGCATTAATTATACTAAAAAAAATTTCATAATTTCATTTTTTTATTTTTTAATACTGTGTTTCATTAAAAAAATAAAATGAAATGAAAATTATTGCAATCATCTTGTTACTTAAAATTTAAAAAACTCCCTATCTTTACAATAGTTTAATCTTAATCACTTTCTGCTAAAATTCTTTTTTATAGGATCTTTTTGTAGCACTTAATGTTTTTATTATTTCGCATTTTTCCAAGATTCATTCGTTTTAAAATAGTCTTCAAGTATAAATTCTATTTTTGATAATAAAAAAATTATTTTCATTTTAAATAAAAATCGTGAAGCTTGTTCTTAAAATATTTTGTTCTAGTGTTTTGATTTGCACTTTATTCTTATTAAAACTTGTAATTAATAAGAATAATAAGTAACTAGTCTTCATATTTTCAACTTGATGGGAAAAAATACGAAACACGATAGGCCTAACTATATCATGAATTATTCATATTTTCTGTAAAGGTATGAAATTCTGTTCTCCCAAACTTGTGTATTTTAAATCGATCTCGATCGATTGTTTCCTCTTTTACCGCGAAATTCCAGATAGACGAATTCTGCTTAGTTCCTTTCATCCTGTTTTCACACATTCATTTTATCAAGAAATTGTTCATTCAATGCTTTCTAGAAGATTCCACGATCTTAATATCATTAACATTTTACGTAAGAATAAAGTAACAGAGTAATGACATTCGTAGAATTTTCAATTCAAAGAAATAAAAAATGACTGGATGGGAAATTGTGTTTTTGTTTTTTTCATAATGAGAGTTGATAAAATTTCTCACTTGTGGCGCTGTTAGCTTGTTTCGTTGTATGTGTCATAGTATTGAAATATTTTTTGTTACGAAATGATTTTTATAATAACAAAATGGCGAAATAATGAAATTTTGCGATCAAAAATAAAATTTGAAGCTAATAAAAAAGATATTTGAAAATTAATATGATATCATAAAACATATCTCTTAATACGTACTTTTATGGAATTAATTTTGAATTATTACAAAGTGAAAAATGCTACGATTTTTATCTTTTTTGATTTTGATTTTTCACTAAAAATTTCATTCTATTTCTGTATTTAATCGAGTATATATATATATATTTACTTTATTTCTGTATTTATACGCCATAAAATGTGGTGAGAAAATTTTTGATTAAAGAATCCAAAAAGCTTTTCAAAAACAAATAAAAAAATATTCAAGCCTATTAATTATAAATGGCAAATCACATTAGCCTACATGTAAGAGGTGTAATTTTTTGTGTCAAATTAAAATTTATTTCAAAGGCTTGTTCAAAAAGACCCAATTTGTTTGTAGTAACAGTATCATCACAGAATAACTTCAGATTCAAAATGACTTTTTAAAAAAATTGGTTAAAGATTTAAAGAAGCGAATTTTCTTTAACTAAAGCAAATCACATGGGTTATTATTAATAAAAGTTCTTTCAGAATACAGAACTTTAATTATTTTGATGAACTGAGCTGTCAAGCAAATGCTGTCGATTTTTATGATTAAATTAATTATTAAACAAGAATAAAGAAGAAAAAAAAATTGAGGAACAATATTGCTTTTTAATTTTGCCATTTCCTTAGGTAAAATGAAACTTCCATGCTTTCGATCCGATAGATTTTAGCTTACAAACTTTTCTTTTTAATAGTCTAAAATAATTGTAATATTTCTTATTTCTTTTCTACTTAGAAGTTGTTTTTCAAACTAAATATGTTTTTTATGAATTGTGATGTAAGTTCTGAAATGAAATAATTTAATTAGTCACTCTAAATAATAATGTAATATGTTATATGCGGTATAATACGCTGTTTTAAAATTCTATTTTTTTATTGTCAAACGATTGCACACATTAAAAGCACAAGAGCATTAAGTTCCATTTCTTTTATTCCTTGAAATATTCTCAACTTCTGTCATTAAGAAAGCTATGTTGCATAATATATAAAGCCAGACACATTTCGAATTAGTAGTAAATACTTCTCGTAGTTGAAATTTGAAATGCGCAGCAACTTTCACAACAGAAATAGTAATTGCATAGTAAACTTTTCTAAGAGGTTTAAAAATAAAACACCCCCAAAAATAAAGACCGATAAGGCAAAGAATTAAACACGTAATCGGAATTTGCAAGTTACGTCAGTCAAACTCGGCCTATTCTGTGTAAATTTATTTCCTGTTTACATTCAGAAAACTTTTCGACTTTTGCATCTTGTTCAGGAAGTTCAATGCCTTGCCGTATGTGTAGCGCGTAATTCACGGTAATAAGACTATCATTTTTTTCCCGTATGAAATGAAATAAAGAGGAAGAAGGAAAATTGTTTTGAAATTCTCTTAAAATTAATCCTTCGCTATAATTGTATTTGTGTTGCCGTTTTTCAGTTTATTTGTAGCTCAGTCGTTCTCAACATCTGCTAGCGTGCCATTTTTTATTCGTGGCTAATAATTACCCTTTTTAATCTTTATAATAATCTGTAAATATTTACAAAATTGTTTTGAACATCTGCGTTTGAAAAAACAAGATTTGTATAATAAACTAGAATTATAGCCGTATTCAGGTTCATAGAAGTCCATATTCAAAGCAAATTCCGGAGCCACACTTTCCTTTTTCAAAATTAGATATTTTTTATTAAATTAAATTTAATCTCTGCATATGCTATTTTAAAGTAACAAATATTGCGGTACACTGAAATAACTAAACACTCAATTGAAAAAAAATTAAATTTCAGAGTAGTTTTAAATAAGAGGATAAAAAAGAAAATTTCAAAATATTTTATCTATTACACAATTTGTAATATATAAATACATATGAAATATAGAAAATATTAGAATATATGTTATTCAACATATTACACTATTTGCCACATATGTTACTTTATGAAGAAATCAGCCAAAGGTGAAAGAAGTAAAGAAGAAACTCATACAAAAAAAGTATATTGATTTGCAAGTGACATTTACAACATGAAAAATATTCTAACAGCTATGTTTTGAAATTCAAACGATACATGAATTTAATTTGAATTTGTTCAATAATGTTTGAAAATACTAGAAAAAAAATTAAAAGCTCGTTACCCCCCCCCCCGACGTTCCAAGCAACCATTGCAGATAGTTGTCTATTTTGCCTCTTAAATAATACGGTCCTGACTAGAATAGGAATGTTGCTGCATCAAAGAATTGATTCTAATAATCTCGAAAGATATTTTTTTTCTGTTTTTAATATGAACTACTTGCTTATTACTATATGCTTATTGCTATTGTAACCATAAAACGAATCCGAGGGTCAAAAACAAGAAATGCTTAGTTTAATCCGAAACTGGCAATTTTATTTTATTGCCATGTTACTTTGATGCAACTAAACGCCAAGTGTGATTTACGGGGATATTTACTCGCGTTTGTTATATGCTCGTTTAAATATACGAAAATAAAGATTTCTTTAAATTCATAAGTTATTCACAGGGTGCTTACTTAAAAATATCCTGTTGACTGTTTAGTGGATTTCAAAAATTTCATATAAAAATTTTAAAAAAGCGAGTTTATGAAGAACCCATTCTTCACCTAAACCGAGATTTTAAATATAAAGTACATAACAAGAAATTAGTAGAAATCTCACAGATTGAAAATTTGGTATTAACTTAAGGAGCTAACTATCAAATCCAGGGTGTTTGTGTATGAAACATCAAAACTAAGACATTTGTATTTTTGTTTATTTGTTTGTGTGTGTCTCATCCGACAAATGATAAACCAAAAATCCTGTTGTTGAAATTCAAACAGAAAAAGATATCTGCTGCAACTTATATAAGTATCATTTGCAAAATAAAGATTTTTGTGTAGGCGTTTTTAAATATAAAGTAAAAATAAGAAAATTAAATTGGAATGTACAAAAATGCTTATTTGATATTTTAAGCAACTTAATTTCTTTTTTTTTACTTCTTGCATGCCGCTTTTCACATCTCTCCATAGAGAAAGAGAGAAATAAATCAGGTATCGTAGTATGATAATATTTTAGATCTGAATTAGTTCACCTTATTAGTCTTAATTTTAAAATTTGTTCTTAATTTTATAACAATGATAGAAAGAATGTATTCAATACCATCGTTACGCATGAGTATAAATCCAGTAGCTAAAGCAATGAAAAATATTGTTGAAAAATATGTTTAAAAATAACTTAATCTGTGAAAAAAAAAAACTATTGAAATAGGAAAAATATATATATTGAGATGGACTACAATTTATATTACTGAAAAACTAATGTTTTGAATTTTAAAGTGATGTAAAAATACTTTGTAGTGCATTAATATGTTTCAAATTCATTGAGGAAAAAGCATAAACATTTGATAAATTAGCAGTTTGATAAATTAAATTTTTTTAAAAAAAAACTTTTCTCAGTGAGATTAATTACCCAAGAAATAACTTCGTTTCCTAAAGCCGGAAGTGGTATCTCTTAAATTCAATGCTCTTCCTTGTAGAACATTTTGAAAAATATTTGCGTTATGAATGTAATAGATAGAATATCGTCCCCCCCAAAAAAATCACTGTATTAAAATATTTTCTCTTATACCTTTTAGCTTTGCTTAATTTGAAACATATCACAAAATGTACACTTTTTTTTAAGTCACCAAAGTGCGCTGTAGTGGATTTCATGATTTAAATATTTTGAATAACATTTAAATCATAATAATTAAATTTAAATCATAATCATAAATCCTCATTTGAATAACATTTTATTCAAATAAATAAATAACAACATTGTCTAATTCGAAATGGTACTTACAGGCTAAATTTAACCTTACACCATTAAAAAAACTTTCTATCTTCCGGGAACGTCATTTTGCCGGCAAAATGACGTCATAACTATATCGTAGCAGACAGAAGTACCGAAATGGGCTAAAATAAAACTCTTACTCATCAGGGGTATTCCATCATTCGAAGATATTAATCATCGTGTAGGGTTTCATACGAATCATTTCAACAAGATCTACACTAACACGCCATAATCGCTTAGAATCGAATCATCGCAGACTGCGTGTCTGTTTCTTGCTCCTGTATCGACAGTTAGACCTGATTTCGCCAATCAATGAAATTCCGATATGGGCAGTTTTAACGAAGACCAACGGAGTTTTTCTGTTTTAATTTATCTTATTTTGTTTTTTTACCTAAAGATATGCGGCTGATAGTAAATATTTTCTTTCCACAATTTTCCTGCTGTGTTTGCCATGAATTAATTAAAAATAACTGTCTGTAACTTATTACTGTGATGCTATTTGACGAAATAATAAGCGTTTAATAACCAACACATATCATGACTTATAATCGTATATAACTCATTTATTTAATCATGCATTTACATGCTTCTAGATGGCAACATGATCTGGATACAAAAGAACAGTGAACGAATAATTTTAAATTTAAAATATTTCTGAATTGTTTTTTTTCCCTCCAGTATTTAATATTTTTTACTAATGATGAGTTGATGGGAAAATGGAAGTTATAATTCAATAATTATGTGTACCAGAGATTTTACAACTTAGCTGAGATTTCAAGAGGTATCATATAAGGAAATAAATCAGGAAAATTCGTACAGATTTTTATTAATATTTTTCAGCATTTACCAACTAATATCATACATATTATCATCCTAATTTAAAAGATTTCGTTAATATTTACTAATTATTTTTTCATTGAATTTCGTTTTTTTCGGTTTAATTAAGATTTTATTAATTTGAGGTCGCAATAAAATCTTCTGAACAGAACTAAGTTTTTGCAATTTTTTTCAACATCGAAAATAATCAGAGTCGGGGGGGGGTGTTTAATGTACACAATATATACTAATAAAACAAATCTTCCAATTTTTTTTTATAGTGCTTCAAAAAGAAACTCAATATTTTCAATGAAAGCCACCACTCATAAGATTAAATGTGATCTTTTAAATTCAATATATTGTTAAAGTTAAAATGTCTGGAAAGTTTTGAAGAGTTATTAGAGATATGGCAAACGTTTCTGTTAATTTTGATTTTTAGCCAAAAAAAAAAAAATTATAATAACGACAATTTTGTATAGTTTTTTAAAAATTTTAATTTATCACATCGACTAAATTCACCGTTTTTGTAATTTTTTCGTGCATTCATAAATCTAAAAATCTTGCGGGAAAAAAAAATCTCTTAAAGATACTTAAAGAAAAAAAAAGGGGGGAGGAGAAAAAGAAATATTGGTTCAAAAAATATTAGAATGAAGAATAATGCTCTAGTTCCTTTAAAAAAAAATTGAAATTATTATTATTTTTATTATTATAATGTGATTTCTTAATCAGACCGCAATAATTTTCCAAGATATAAAACAACTTTAATTTTTGACATTCGTATAAAACTTACTTGTGAATTTCTGTGTGATAAAATGGTATAGTAGTCTTTTCCCTCCTATTTCAGATTAAAATAAGGTTATTTGAAAATAATAACATTATGCTATGCTATATGTATTATCGCCAGATTATTTGAAAATGACATTAAGCTATGTAGGAATTGTCAAATTTTTTATATTTATTTTCAAACAATGGATATAAAAGTAATATTAATTAAACAAAGATAAAAAAAAAGACTGAAATAATTAATGAAAAGAAAATTTTTTTGTTAATTTTTTGTTAAAGTAGCCTTCATGAAAGGTATTTACTTTTTTTTATTACAACGGAAATGAGGAGGAGAGGGGACTAAGCCGAAGAGAGCAATGACCTTCTCATGATCTTTAAACAGTTTTAGATTAGTACTAAATAGATTTTGCAGGATCTAAAAAAGTTTTTATTTTATGTTTTATTATTTAATAACATTGCTGACAGCATTTTTTTTTATATTCCATATGCGATTCATTTGATTCCTAATTGAATAATTAGAAGAAATTTTAAAATGTATTATGGTGGCATTAGTATTGCGTTCTGAATACTTATCTAAAATGCGAGTAAAAAATAAATTTAATTTGTAATAATGTTTGAAAATTTTCATTAATTCAAATGTTATTTGTTTTTTCATTAATTTTAATATCTTAATATCTCTAATAGACACCAAATTTAATTATTAAATTAAATAATATAATATTATTTATTTAAAAAATGGAGCATAATTTTATTTACCAACATTTAAAAACACTTATATTTTATAAATACTAATCAGTCTAAAAATTATATACTGATTTTAGAAGCTCAAAATCTTTCTTATCAAAAAATAAAATTATTATAAAGTGTAGAACACATTGTCTCATTTAAAATTCAAACTATTACAGAAAAAAAAAACAATTTTTCCATCAAATATTGTTATTATTAAATATGCTTTCTGGATATAAATCGTAGTAGGAAACTAATTTTTTTTCCCCCTTTCAACACCATGTGGTTAAATAAAGTAAAACAAATTTTAAAAGATACTGACTTGCACCAATATGTTATTCTTTATTATCTAACAAAGAGTTCTTTTCCCCCTCTACCCCTTTCACTCTCAAAGTGAAGCTTAAATAAATAATAAAAAAAATTATCAGTGACTAAACATCTGGTACGCACTTTTAGCTACGTTTCCCCACTTCGCCCTCCCTCTTATGGTTGTAGTAACGGTTTTCCCAATTCAAATCAAAGCGAAAAGGTCTTAATGTTTAGTATATAATCTATCTATCCTTTCCCTAACAATCTTTTATTCCAGCACTTTCACGTTCAATCGTTCACCCGCACTTCAATAACGTCAAAAAATTCCCTACAATCGCGCCGGCCGGCGGCACAAACAACAAAATATTTTAAAATGGTGGTCGTTCTCGCAAGTCAGTAAATATTGATAGTCTGCGCATGTCCAGACAGTAAGCTAATTCTGGAAATTTGCAGATGTTAAGAGCTATTAGAATTTCACCACAAATCGGATTAGTAAAAAAACGGGGGGGGGGGGTCGAATTCAATCAATTTGAAACTTTAACATTTTTACTATATATTACGGATTAATAATTTATCTTATTTTATTGAATAAATATGAAAAAATATTTGAAAATTAAAATGTTTGTTACAATATAAAAAAATAATGTAAGTTAAAAATCAATTTTTAATTTTAAATAATATTTTTTACATTCTGTAATTTTAAATGAATAGATAGAGAAAATATTAAGACTATAGGTGCATTTTTCCCCCCATTATGCTCGCTTTTAGTTTCTGACATTTACAAATGATTGATATAATAAATAAGCGAAAAGAATGTTCACACTTTGAAAGTTATAATTTGCTGATATATATATATATATATATATATATATATATTAAATGATACAAATTTTAATTCCTAAATTAGTGAATTAAATATAAAAAGATGGGATTCAGCGTCAATCCAAAGATAATGTACCGATGTAATATGTTCCCATGCGATAAATTATTAGATGCAAATTGAAAAATCCGTCATTCTATTTAATATTTAAAATGATTATAGCAAATGCAATTTCTATTGATATTTTTATTCATTGATATATAACATTCTATTTTATAATAATAATTATTTTGAAAAATGAAATCTATTAAATAGAAATGCAGGTGTATGAATTTGATTTTTCAGATTCATCAATTTGTCGCCGACATTATATGAATGAAATGAAATAAAACACGCAAAAAATATTTTTCATTACAAAAATTCGTGTCTGAACAACTTTAATCACACTTTTTCTTGATAAGAATTCTTTTATTCTTCTCTGAATTCTTCAAAATCATAATTCCTATAAATTCTATGTTCAGTATGATAAAAGTTATATTATTCAATTTTTAAATAGATGCTAACAATCACAATTCGTACTAATCATCCGCCATTTAATAGTATTTAAAGATGAGCTGAAATTCGAAAAGAAGTTAACTCAAACAGTGAATGAATGGCTACGAATTTCAGGAATTACCCAGTTTGGTTCAAATTTTGATTGTTCACTTCTCTGGCATGCGCAGCGGCCAGCATTTACTGCCCTGTTTCCCTCGTGAACCGGCTCCATCGGAATAACGGGTCGATAATATGACAGCTACCCTGCTCCACCCTTCCCCTAACTTCGCAGCACCCCTCGTTTCGGGAAATGGGAGAGGACGCCTCCAAATGATGGCCACGGGGAGGATGAAAACTGCGTATGGAATCCATGAGCGCCTTATGGTTTCCTTTACTGTGAAAGCCTAATGCTGTGCAGTGCAAACTATAGTTTTGAGTGCGAAGAATAAACCACGCGTGATATTTTCTCTTTTTATTCTTTTTTCGTAGGTCTTTTTTTATTCTTTGGTTTGTATTTTGTTTGTGCGTGCTTTTGTTTTCGTTGCACTCATCCTTGACAAGTACTTTTATGTTTTAGTTTTTTTTTTGTGGGAAGTTTTTTATATCTGAAGATCGACTATGTCGATGCCCGGTAAGATGACCTTATTTTTTGTTTGCTTTGTTTATTATTTTGGTAGTCTTATGAATTTTGTAATAGTATTATGGGGGAAAGGGGTTAAAAGAATGTTATCTAATACATCGCCATTTTGTTAAATTAAAAAAAAATTTCTAATGCTAAACCTTTATTTGATTGTAAATGAAAATTTAAAAGCAATTCCAATATTAAGAAATTATAGTAATTTGCCTTTTTGGAACTAATTAATAAAGCAAAATGCTTTTATACAATCTTTATTTTCAGCAAGTTTATAGTATTCTTAATGAAACGCCATTAAGCTCATATCGTAAAATTAATACATGCATTATTTTTTTTACATAAAATTAAATAATGACAATATTACATAGTTAAATAAGGAAACATGGATATTTTTTTTATTTAAGATGTGCTTTGGCATGCTGTTATATTAAATTTTAGACGATTATCTTTTTCTCAAGAAAACTGTTTTTTTATAATGCAAAATTAAGTTCATAGGCGTTGAATTTTTCCCGTATTATGAAAATATAAGTATTGCTGTAATCTATAATATTCTTTGTCATAAAACTGAAAAACAGTTATGATATGTTAAAAACCATTTTCTATTCGTATCTATTTCCAACAGTTGATTTGTAAACGAATTATTTTGGAAATTATTTAAGGAACAAGAACAAAATGTTTCCATTTTCTGTTTGTTTTGTTTAGTTTGATTAATTTTATTTTAATAAAAAACTCTTCTGAATGAAAAGAGCTGCTTTTGAGCGAAAGTTTTGCAAATTTTTAAGCAATAAAGACGTTCATTCTAATTAAATGTTTAAATTAAAATATTCGTGGGCTTATTTCTTTCTTGCTTTTATTTATAATTCCTCTTATTTATCATCTATTTGAGAATTCGTTACGATTTTTTGCTCTTTAAAATAGTTTAGTTTTTAAAATGAAGCATTAATTTTCAATATTTTTATTTTACCACCATGTGCTTTAATGTTTTTATTTAATTTTTATAAGTTAGAATATAATTTCATGTCATGTTTCGTATCATGGAAGAAATTCTCGAACTATGCAATTTCAATAAAAAAAAAGTGGAAGTGTGTTTGCAATAATTTTCAGTAAAGGGGCGATTTGTAATTCGTTGCCGTTTCATAGAAATGTCTGATTACAGTTATTGATAATGATCCAGATTTCAAATTCCAATATATTACAACAAATTATTTGGCATCAATATATTTCTTTAAATTGATTAAAGCAAAGGAGAAAAAACGTTTTTTTTTTAATCTATTGAATTTCTACTACTTACAGATAATTTTTAAATTTGATCTGTCGAATATTTATAAATGTCGAAGACTGAGATAGGATATTGGATTTTGATTTTGATTACCAATATTTGGTAATTTTCCTATACTGATTTGCTTATGAAGGTGTAAGTTTGCAATAAGGTTATAATATTTATGATGTTATCTATTAATTTCAAATATATGGTCAATCATTTCATAACTTACACAGTACCCAACATTTTAGATATTTTATTGCGCATTTCATTTATATTTCTTTTGTTAAGAAAGTTATAAACAACATCTTAAAAATGACATTTCAGATAATATAATTGTCTTATCACAATCTTTAATGGAGTTTTATACTTCAAAACTCCATAGTTGATTTGAATTTTCTTTTATTAAATTAAAATTCTTTTAAAGAAGTGATGGCATGTTTTTAATTAACTGCAAGAGGATGGATCTTTGCGTTTGAAAGATTAATTAGGATAAAAAAATTAAAATTTAATTTTCTTTAATTCGATTAAGATTTTTAAACTAGATACTTTTAAGCTCAAGATTAAATAAGAATATTTATTTAATTTATTCTTTGATTTAGAAACATCTAAGTTTATTATGTATGCAAAGAATTTAGAAATTAAAAATTATATTAAATTTTTCCGCATTCATTTTTTGCGAACATTTTTTATTAACTAAAAAACTGTTCCAAATTTTAAAAATAATTATTTAATTGAATACATATGAATTTTATTTTGATAGTTTCATGCTAATTCAGTCTATTCCTCAGGAAATCTATCATGTCTTGGATTTTTTTCTTTGTGTTCAGAATGGGAAAAATTCTACTTCAGCAAGATTAAGACTTTTACAACTAATATTCGGTCTTAACTTCCTCTTAAATTTTTTAAAAATTCATTTTATATTTCTTATTACATACAATTAGTTATTTCCTGGGTTTAAAAAAAGGATTAAATCTTGTTAAATGCGCAGTAGCAGTGCACTTTTTAATTGCTTTAAATGACTTATGATTTTGTCGATGCCACTGGCCGCAGGGGCAGAAAAACGAAGTTTGCAGTGACAGCTTAACATGGTATCAGGTTACTCTGGGCAACCTATCCCAAAAAAGAACGGCGATGGACCTGGAAAAATGACGTCACTCGTTCTTTTCACGTCACGGATGATGATCGGGCAGACGATACTATCCGCTGTATCATTTTTCACAGTCACAAAAGATTTTGAGTTCTTTTCAGGGATGGGGACGCGGTTGATAGCTTACATTATTCAATAGCTTGTTTCTACCTGACTTCACAATTTTTTTAATTATTATTTTGAAATCCACTTTTCTCGCATAGAACACTTTTGAATAGAAAATATTTATTCTTTCTGATTTTAAGCGCACTTGAAAGAAAATTCGTTTAACATTTTATTTCTTTTCGTGCCCATTTCTTTTTCATTCATTTTAACCCTCCAGTTGAATAATCATGAAAAGAATTAATTAAATAGATCATCATATATTTAGAGCAATATTTCATGCAATATTTCGTTTTATTTTTTTAACCAAATTTCAGATTTTATTAGCTGTTCATATATTTTAGTGTCATTATCTACGAATTCTTTTTCCGTATAATTATTTTGAACTAATGATATTACAACGTGCAACATTCCAATTTTTAATGTAATAGTGATAAATAATAAAATACATGTATTATTAATAAATAAATAAGTAGAAATAATAAAAAAAGAAATATTGTGCACGTTTTTAAGTGATTTGTGATATTGAGAATAAAAAAGACCAATAATTGTTACAGATAAAACATAGGACTGACTCTTCAAAATGTTTTGACTTCTGAAATTTTCGTTTAATTGCGTTTTCTTTGATGGTATTTTATCCAGTAAAAAATGTAATGAGATTTGAAAAGTGAATGAAAACATCATTTTTGTCCGTTGATAAATTATATAGAAAACATATTTGAAATTTTTTTCAAAAACAGATTATTAAGATCCAGATTGTACGATTACAAAATACATTTAAAAGAATTAAATTTAAAGAGGTCATTTCTATACAAAATAACAATATTATGTATACTAAGGTTCTATATTTAAAAAAAATTATTGGATTCATCAGAGTTTGCTATTGAAAATTTTCATTCAATGCCAACGCATTGTTTTTGAGACTGGAATTAAAGGTAACGAATTTTAGTTTTAAACTTAAATTTTCCTAAACAATTCTTGAAAAAATCGCGATCATAACACTATTCAAAATCAAAAAATATTTCGTAAATCAAAAGTCTAGACCCGAATTCAGATTTAATACAGTCATGAAAATTTTCGACATGGTTGCCATTTTTATTTAATATTTACTGCTAAAAATAATCAAGAAATAGTTTACTTAAATAATTTTTCTAAGATTTGCGAAATAATTTCATGAAATTGAATTTCATACTATTCATCAATGATTAATGATAAGTTATTTATATTTCATTTGTGGAGATTGCACCAAATGTTTTCCTAGAGAAATCGAGATTTTTTTATATATATATTTTAAATGTTTCAAAATACTGCCAAAATATTAAAATCTACTAATAAAATAGATATTATTTTAGTTACTAAATTTTTAGAATTCGACTTTTGGAAAAGTATTATTAATTAAATTTCTGACAAATTATTAACGTCTGACCACACAAAAATTCAACGGTCACATTTAAAAAACTTCGAATCTTATTTAAAGCCATTAGTCATTAATTTAGTTTGAAATGCGTTTTTACTTTCATTAATTTTCATCAAATTTGTTTGCAAAAATTATGTGATTATATTTTTTCAAACAACCTTATATGTATGCAGATTTGTGTATTTATTTTACATTATTATATTTAGTATCCTTCTAGTGTTAAATATAGTTTCGTCTATAAATTTTGTAGTTTTTTTATGTTTAGAAAATTAGTTATTTAAACCGTTAAAATTCTGATTTAAAACATTAATCTCTCTCTCTCTCTCTCTTTTTTTTTTTATAATTTATGAAAACAACTTTATCAGTGTTCCATAACTTTTGCATTTGCATCACATTGGAGAAAAAAAGTTATATATATTCATATATAATATATGCTTTATGCGAGATGAGGAACAGCAGCTTCAAAGCATGAATACTTTTAGAAAGTTAATAGTTCAACTTGTTTTCGTACTAAGATGTTCTTAGTGATAGGTTTCAAATATTATTGGATCAAATTTTAACACTATAATTACAGATATTCCTTATGGGTATCGTTATTTGAATATTAACTGCATTAATAGTTAATAAACATTTTTGCCTGAAAATTGTAAATTAGTTAAAATACTGTTCTAAAATCTTTTGTTGAATCTAAGAGTTATTGAGAAATTTATGAATATATTTACTGCAAATTATGAATTTGGAAAATATTTGTTTAAATTATGAACTTTTTAAAATTTGTCTGAATTTGTTCAAATTTACATGAATTTAAACAATTTGGTCATCATTTAGTCAAATTTACATAAATTGAAACAATTATGTCATCATTTGGTCAAATTTACATGAAATTTAAACATTTATATCACCCTTTCCATTCCCGAAGCGATTGAAACAAAGCCATCTTAACTCAACAGAAGACGTTGATGCATTTTCTCTTTTGAAAGTTAATGGGCAATATAAAAAAATAATGAGATACATTGTTTTTTAACTGTGTATACACAACAAAGCGATTATTCCCATTTTTCTAATTTTGGGTTTTGAAATTAATTGCTAGCAACAAGTCAGTAATATTCAAAATTTTACTATCAATGCTTTTACGTAAATAACTTTTCAGTGAACGTCTAAATATATTTAAGGTTCCTTACAGCCTTAATCGTATAATGGAAGATATTTTTAATAATTTCATGCAAAATTTATTATGCTAGTTAAGAAAAATTTTGAAAGTCTACATAACGTCTTGACACTACACACTGAACGATAAAACTGAGAAATTAAGAGAAGTAAATTAATTAACAAAATTTTCTAAGAATTAATTATTTAATTGATTAAAAACTACATATCATACATAACCTTCCCAAAAATCCCATTTAAAACTACATATCATATATCCCAAAAATCCTTCATTACATTTTTTTCACCATTTCCAATTGAAATTTTAAATTAAAATAACCGACGAATTTTTGAAAACTTTTTTTTCAGAGCTACGTAGATTTTTGAAGTAAAAATCCATCAAAAGTAAAATTTACTCTGAAAATCTGCAATTGTGAAAATCATTTCATCCACCATCAAATTTGCATTTGGGATTTT
Organism: Argiope bruennichi; assembly: GCF_947563725.1. Classification (NCBI taxonomy): domain Eukaryota; kingdom Metazoa; phylum Arthropoda; class Arachnida; order Araneae; family Araneidae; genus Argiope; species Argiope bruennichi. The sequence goes on from NC_079152.1 coordinate 53,988,122, forward strand.
CTAATTTTCTTATACATACTATCTTTAAAATAAGTATAAAATTACTCATTGCCTTTTATATTACACATCATATTAAAAGTAGGTTAAAACGAATATTAATGTTGCTTTCCTACGAAATAATATTTGAGAAGTATTGCCTTATCCTTTTACCTTCACTTTTTAATATATATATCTTGTTCCAGTGATAAACCCGATTCGAATTGTTCAATCAATTTATTGGGCAATTTTCTGATCTAATTTAAAATCTGACTACAGACAAACTGAACCGTGGTTGAATTAAATAAAAAGATAGTTTTGTAGGAATTGCTTTTATTTTCTTTGTAGAAGAGTATTAGTCTCTTTGGTGTAATTAACTTTTTAAAATCTTTCTTTGAACTAGTAATAGATTTTTTAAAAAATGAGTTTCTCATTTTTGAAGCTAAAACCATCAATTATGAGCATTATATATCTGTAGTTTTTGATTTTTTTTTTTACCATAAATTGTTTTACAGTGAGATCATTAAAATGTCAGCCCTCCAGAGAAGTAGAATCAAAAAATTGTTATTAATGTATTATTTAGGAATTAAAGTACCGGTTTCTTTTGCAATTTTTTAAAGAAAATTTCAGTAGTTAATTACAATTTCCTAAAACAGGAAAGCTATCGTCTAAATTACATTAATATAAACTGTAAATCTTAAAAAAATATATGCTTATATATTATTTTCACCATTTTAGAGTTACTGGGCTTTTTCAGAATCCCTTTGTCAAATATTTGTCCCTATTTTAAAATTAATGATTCCTTTTTTTTTTCTTTATACAATCATGCTATCAGAATAGAATTTTTTTAAATAAAAAGTATTGTGAACTATCAATTTAATATAGTTAAAATTTTAGAAGGCTTTTAATAATTTGGTAAAAAATTAATAGTCAATATTGACTATTCAGAATTGCTATTGTCATCATTTCCACATGGAAATGCTGACGGTATAAATAGTGATGTTGTAAGTCCCAGAGATGACACAATAATTCAAACAATTTAGCATTTTAATTTTTTTTTCGTGTTTTGAATGATCTTCTTTCTTTAATATTTTTAGCATTTTAGGTTGAATTACAAATAATCTAATTAATTAAATAAATTCTCTTTTCTTAGTAGAAGTTTTAAAAATGAACATAATGACCATGACCTTATCTTTGCACTCATTACAAAAGAGTTACAATTCAAATGAATTCATTCCATTTTTACAATTTAAGTACTTTAAAATAGAAATGTGTCATCAAGAATTTGCACGATTTTATTAATAAATATCCAAAAATCACTATTACAACTCTTCTTAAGTAACGAGATATAAATCAAAGTAGGCGAGTATAATAAAGCAGGTGATGAAAGGGCGTTAGTTATGATTCACGCGAGGCTTAACATAGACACAAATTCATTTCTTTCGATACCGCCATATCGTGACCTACAACGTTGGCAGTCTTCACGACGCCAGCGTTGCCATGGCGACGTACCCACAAAAACAATCTGAATGGAACTTAACAATCATCACTTAGCATACTCGTTTCGGGAAAATTTATTGCTGCCTTTTTTTTTCTTTTTCCCTCACCCCCTTTTTGCCGTCAACTTTATTTCTAATGAGAAAAATCTTGAATATTTTCATTAGTTTAATGGTAAATTAACAATTTATATACATTTATTTATACTGAACATACCTTTACCTTTTTTTTAAAAAAAAAAATGCATCAGTTTTTAATGGTTTCAATTTTTTTTATGTTGTTGAGCAATTTACTCGGTCGTTTTTAATGTCTGAATTCAAATTATTGTAAGGAAAAAACATTTTCATTTAGAATGTTTTGAATTATTTTTATAAATTATTAATTAGGTAAAAAACTTTCCTTCTTAGTGAAGCATATTTTAGGGGAAAAAAGGGCGTTCTTTTATGCTACATTTGACGTTACGAAATATTTGATGAATTTGTCTATTTTTAAAAGTTGAAATTTTCATTCCCATTAACTAACTTCTAATGATTTTGAAATATTTTCATAAGTAATTTTGTATTTTAATGAAAAAAAATGTATCCGTATTGACAGCCGTATTTCGATACCACAGAATTTACAGATAATTAAAATAACTGTATTATTAATTAAATACTACTTCATTTTAAAAACAACTAATATTCATTTAGTTAGATTGGAATTTCAAGCTAAAATCAATTAAATTGTTTACAACTGAATTAAGAAGCATTTAAAATTGATCTAATTAAGTAATGTATCATGAATAACTTTATTCTATATTTAATATTCTATTTAACGTTTTCTAATAATTACATTCTAGTGGTGAAATGCGCATTGTGTTCTATAATGAAGCTGTATTCTTCACGTAAAATTGTAATAATAATAATAATAATAAAAATAATAAAAACATGCTGAAGAACAAATGATGCATGAATCATATATATTTCTTCATAGTTATTACCTAATTACAAAACATTTTCTTTTTTATTTATTTAATTTCAAAACTGCTTATAAAAATAGCGTTTTCAATCCAGTCTATATGCATCCAAAACCTTATCGCAAAAATATACGTCCAAAACCTTTCAAAAGGAGTTGTTATGAGTCATCTTGATTTTCTGCTAGGGGACAACTTTTTAAACATTAAACAAATTATACGGTGCGTGCTAACTCCGTACAGCACATTTGTTGTTCCTGCAAATTCATGGTAATGCTTTGTTGAAGAATTAGATCAATAAAAAGGAATTAAGCTTCAAAATTAAAAAATATATATACCATTATCTTTTCATAATTACAGGAAATAACTTCATTAAAGCAATTTTTATCTGAAGTACAGTGTATGAATTAATATTAAATAATATCTGTCCATATCAAGGCTGGGAAGCTATTTTCTCGTATATAAAATATACAAAGAGAAAATATCGTAATCGGCAAAAACTTCGAATCCGAGAAATGCATCTAATATCCCCCTCCCCCTTCGAATCCTAAAAATAATTTTTGGAATTATGTCTGTATGCAAACATGATAACTCAAAAGCACTTTGAGCTTGAAAGATGAATTTTCGTTTATGGTCTGTGCACTAAATTTGTAGATTTCTATCTAATTTTGAATGAAATCCGTCTAGAGAAAGTCTATCCGCATGTTAATGAATAAGACAACTACCAAACAAAAAGTGCTACATCGAAAAAATTAGTACACCGATGTAGCTTTTAAAATGCATATTTGCATCCGATCTTGAACCAAATACGTTTAGGTATTGACTGTCAACACCTAAACGTACTTATGTTAATGCAATAATTCCAAAATGCAAAAATTTAAATAAATTAAATTTGGTATGTGATGATGTGACTACAGTATCATCTGTATCAAATTTTGATTTCAGTCGGTTTGAAAAAAGGCGACAAAAATGCATATTTGGTTTTCTGTAAATATATATTCAATGCATCTCTGCGATTAATCGCCAAAAATTTGCCTCGTAATTATTCTTCGTTAATGGCACGTGATTAATAATAATCAATTACAAGTTTTCTTTATTATATTATGAAGTACATAAATCTCACGAATGAGACTAAAAATAAATGTCTGATCATTCTTGGTGTTCACGAGCTTACCCACAATTCACAAATTTATGTGGGATCAGGGAAGGACTAATAACACTTTTATTAGAGAAAATATAAGAGAAAGTTCCAGGGAGACAATTCTCGTTGGTTTCTTAAATATTTAACTTAATTTTCCTCTGTGCTATCATTTCTTAAATTGCATTGCTATTATTCTACGTGACGTTTCTCCTAGATTAGGTTTTCACTAGTCTAAATACGTTGCATGGAGTTCTTTCTTTATCAGTAATTGTTCATTATTTTAAGAAGATATATAAAAATCCCGTCACACTCCAACCTTTCCCCTGGAGACTTCTTTCCAAATTTCTAATTTGGAATCCTGTAACTGATTTCCAATTCACTTAACTTGCTATTAAAATTATAAAATTTTATAGATTTGTGTGTTCTCAATGTAAGATATTGCTTTAGTATTTTATTATTTTAATTATTAGGTAATTAATAAAAATTTAATTATTGTGCATAAGATATTGCTTTCATATTTTACCACTTTAATTATTAGGTAATTAATAAAAATTTAATTTTATAAGAATGGTGTCATCTAAGAGTGAATGCGGTAAAAAATTGATTTCAAAATTCTAATATATTTATAATAAAGAATTAAAAGTTAAAAACTAAAAATTTGGAAAAATTAAAAGAAAAAATACTTTTAACAGAATAATAAAGATTTGTTTTTAATTTAATATTTTTATTGAAATCAAATTTAAATTATTTCTCAAATAAATGTATGTTTTCAGGCGAACATTAGATATTCTTTATTATTTTACTACTTTAATTATTAGATAATTAATAAAAAAATTTAATTAAAGTGCTTTTGATATAAGATATTCCTTTATCACTTTAATTATTAAGAAATTAACTAAAGTTTAATTTAATAAAAGATTAATTTTATAAGCATGATGTCATCTGAGAATGAAGGTAGTAAAAAAAATTGATTTCCAGATTCCTATATATTTATATTATATATATATCCAATATATTTATATTATATATCCAATATATTTATATTAAAGAATTATAAATTAAACATCTGGTAAAATTAAAAAAAATATTTTTCATAGAATAAATTTTAATTCAAATTAAATGTTTTAATTGAATTAAAATTGATTCTAATTTAATTAAGTATTTTTTATTGAATTGAAATTTAAATTATTTTTTTAAAGAAATGTATGCTTCCAGGTGTTTCGGCTGGATTTTCATTTGAATCGACTCTTGCATCTAACCAATTTTCTCTATGATCATACAATATCTGAAATTAGATTGGACTATAACAGTTTTTCAGAATTAATCCTTCTATTTAAGTTTTACTAAAGCGATTTGTTATCTGGGACTTCAGATTTTATCTATTTGTCAGAATTTCGGTTAACTAGAATTAATACTGAATTTCAGTTATTGAATTAATATTTAAAAGAAACGTTTATCACGTTTTGCTTTACTTGTTAACGGATCTGATAAACTGGAACAATTGAACAACGAATTTCAATAAAGACTTCATGTATTAATCTTGCTTTTTTATAAAATGTTTCCCTTTTTAAATGGTTTTACTCTGATTCGCAGTTTCGTTTTGAATGAATGGAAATTTGTAATTGATATTTCATTCATCTCTTCACTTCCCCGTTTAAAAAAAGTGTACCACAGAGTGCATTACAAAAGGACTATCAAACATATAAAAAACAAAAGCTATTATTATTAGTGAATCGTAAAAACATGAGTTAATCTTATTAAGGGTTTAATATTAACATACAGACATTCTGAAAATATTAAAAATCATATTAAGAATCCAGAAGCAGTGTACTTTGAACCTGAAAAATATAAAAATATATATAGAGGAATTTAAATAGATCCAATCTTAAAATCATTAAAAACACATTAAGAATTTAAAATTTGAATGCAATCAACCTTAAAAACATTTTAAAAATACAAATACTCACGGATTCAAAGACCAAATGCAATCAATCTTAAAAATATTAATATGTTAGACATTTAAAAATTGTAAACACTTATCTTAAAAGAACAATAAAAAATTAAATATTGTGATTGAATATTTTTTTAAATGTATTTAATGAGAATTAATCTATATCATTGAAGGAGACCCAAGCAATCTCAATAAACTGTTGACACTGGGACGTTCTTGCTGATGTAGCAAAATGTACTTATTATTGTTTCCCAATGGCAATGGAATATTTTAATAACTTTATTACTCTTAATCATCCATTAAATCATTAATTTAGCTAAAAAATTTCTCGGCGTTATCTAGAAATTAATTTGAAAAACATTAATTTTTAGATTTCCATAATATTTATAATTATGAGTTATGAAATATTTTAAAGACAAAAGAGTGTAGAAAATAATAAACGTAAAAAAGTTTTGTGGTACGAATAATATTACCCATGAATGTGTTGTAATGGAACTAAGTGTAAGAAAAAAAAAGAATAAAAATTGATGGAATTAATCATTACTGTTTACCTCATTTGTAAAGAATCTATTTTGAAAGAAGGGGAGGGGGGAGGGGAGTTAAACCTTAGTTTTGTCGGGCATACCAAGCAATCCTGCATGAATGTGGATATTCATTAAAGTATGATTGGCTTGGTGCTCGTTTTTTCCCATCGAATGCGAATAACTTGCTTAAAAAAAAAAAAAGACTATTGTGACAGTTAAATTACGCATCGTATCCATCAAAATGTTTATAATATTTGCAATCTTTGTTATTGTTAAAATAGCGAAAACAAGGCATATCCATTAGCACATTTTTTATGGTGAATCTTACTAATTAATTAATTAAATGGATAGTTGCTTAATCAAATCCGTAAGATAACATCTATATAAACAGTAATATCATCTATCGTAAAAGTAACATTTATCATTCGCATTGAGAAATTACGGAGTATATATAACTTACATCTTATGTTTATATTCTCAATGGGAAACTTATAGCAGTGGCCATATTGCCCATTTTTTAATTCCAAATGTTTATAATATCCACAAGTTGATTGCTTATATTATTAATCTGTCTTTGAAAGATGGGAAAATATACGTTGGATACGAAATCTTCTTTCTATTTTAGATACTGTGATAGATAATATTTCAGTTGAAGAAAGGTATTAGCTTTTAGACATTTCATATAATAAAAATAGTATGAATAAATTAAAAAAAAATGTGAATATAAGCATATTCCGTAAAAGCGACTAAAATTTTAACGCTTTTTACTGCATCATATCTTAGTGAAAATGGATTTTCATCCGTGATCTTAATAAAAATTAAATATAGGATAGATCAGCAATTCAAACCTTAATTTATTTTTGAAATAAATGAAGATTAATCCTATCGTATCGATGCGCCAATGAAGCAGGCTCATTCATCGTATTAATCGTATTAGAAATATTCATATTAGATATATCAAAATACAAGCGCTTGCACGTATTTTGATCATTTTTTCTCTTTAAAAAGGCATTTATTGAGAAAAATTAGTACAATATATATCAATCAAAATATTTTCCATCATTTTCTACAACTTTTTCCCATTTCCGCCCTATAAGTCTTACAATTGATTATCTTCGAATATTTTTGGTCCTTCAGGTCGTTCTTTATCACTGACATCGAAATCACCACTCTTAAATCTTAATGAGAACCGATAATTGGGATATAACAATAAAGTAATAGTAAATTGGTAAAACCCAAAAACCATTGTCATTTATATAGACTTCACATATTTACGAACAGATGTCGCTGATTAAAATGCATGCAAGCACCTAATATAATTTACTCTGATCAATATAAATATCTTTACTTGATTATGATGTGGAAGTTTTATTCAAGAATATAATTAAATAATATGTCTAATGTGCTTTATTCTTTGATTATAAATATCGCATTTAGAAAGCATTAATTTTCAGTCAGAAAATGCTTTTAGATGGAACACATATTCTTGACTCATATTTATGTGGTACAAAATTTTAACAGTTTAAGAATTTCTGTCTTAAAGAATGAAGAAGTGGCTGAAATGAAATATTACGATTGCTGTTTCTCTTCTTGATTTGAGCCTGGAAACAGTGAATTTGTGATTTCAATTTGATATCAAATACATAACAGCCATTAATACGTTTAGGCATAATATGTAGCAGAAGAAAATGAGTACAGTTTTATATGCTTTCGTATGTTTTGAAATAATTACATACTGCATTCCTGCATTTTTTTGAAAGCTTTTTTTCTAATTTTAGACAAGAAAATCAAATCTTGTTAGAATGAAATCATGTTTTATGGATTTTACCTATATCTCTACTTTACTTTTAAAAATACTGAGCATTTCACACAATCTTTCTCTGATAATAAAACAGTAGGATAAAATAACCGTTAAAGAGAATATAAAATTTTTAATATTGTTTTTAAAATTTTTTTATCACCGGACAGATGGAAAACTAGTTTATAAATATTTTTGCAAAGTAAAGCAAAGCAAATATTTTTGATGAAAAAAGCGTGATTTATTTTATGATTCAATGAATTATTTTATGATTCAATTCGATTCCACCGAGGAAATGTCGTGTAGATAGATCTGGTGCACGTTGAATTCGTCGGGGCCAAACGTCCTTCCGCTGGTGGTGTGGAAGTTTGGAGAGGGGTGCCAGCTTAGGTGTCGTCCTCGTCATCTGAAAATTGCGAGGTCCGTCCAGAAATAGACCCTAGTTTTGCTTTAAAGCGGGACGTTTATGTAACTAAACTAAACTTGTTTCAAACTCGATTACAGCATTTAGAAATAAACGCATGCCACTATGTAAAAGTTTTTGTGCAACTTTTGTAAATGGGGAAGGATGTACATTTGCACATTTCCTTTTTCTTTTCAGTAAAACTATAATAAATGCTCTCGCATACAGTGTTGTCTTATTCAATGCTCATTTATAATTTGAACAATTTTTTTTTCTTTCTCATTGCAGCCGGCCTCATGAACGGAATGGAGGGCGGCGGTGGCGGTCAGCAGAATGGTGGGTGCGAGGACTCCAAGACGAACTTGATCGTCAACTACCTGCCCCAGACCATGACCCAGGAGGAGATCAGGTCACTGTTCTCCTCCATTGGGGAGGTCGAATCCTGCAAACTCATTAGGGACAAAGTCACAGGTAAACACTTCACTTCTTTATTTGGAAGGGTAATTTACTCCCAATCACTTTAAGAAAGCTAATTTACCCGTTTTAGTAACTAGCCTGCGTTTAATGACATTAATTATTACTCTGTGACATGTTACGTGGAGCCTCATAGTATTCATAAGAAATGAGAAATCTGCTTTTGTCGAGTTCTAGCTGTTGTTGTCCTTTCCCTTAAGCTTTCTTGTACACGTACACCAAATTCTATTTGTATAGTTTGTTTCTCGTGTTTTGGAGTTATATTATGAACATATCCAAGAATAGGCAGACCAAATTCTATTTTTCTAGATTTCGTGTTTTGGTGTTATGGTACTGACATATCCAAGAATCCAGCGCACAAATCCACGATTGGATAGAATAATAAACCGTCAACCCTTTCATAGATTAGGCTCAAAATTTGATTGACATATAAAATTTTTGCCAATAAAACTATGCGCCAAATTTTAACTGTCTAACTCGTTGCGCTTTTTCTTTATCGTGTACGGTGTAAAGAAGGATATAGAGAGAAAGTACAGTAATTGTCGAAAACGTTGTCCTCCAGATTATGTTAAATCTATTTATACATTTGAGACATTACTTGAATCAGAAAAACGTATTTGGTAGCAAATCAGCCTGAGGATGGATTATATAAAAAGAAGCATGGAACCTGGCTTAAAGAGCATTGTTATTGCCTATTTTACTCGTAATGCTAAACATCCATTGAGTGAAACAATTTTTTCTGTAGCAATGCATGTAAAATAGAGCAAACGCTTGGAGATAGATGGATGAAGTTTGGTATGTGGGTTGTACTCATTTACAGATTTCTATCAAATTTTGACAGAAATTCATTCACAAGTCTGAAAGTCGCAATAAGATCGATAACTACAAAATGTTAAGAGCCAAACAGAAAACAATTTGGGCCACATATTTAGTATATAAGTAGCAATTCTGTATCAAATAGTGAACCAAACCAGTGAACTGAATGAGCGTGTTTTTATCTGTATGTTTGCGTGCATGTAATGCGATAGCTTAAAAACGAAATTACTTGGGTAAATGAAATTTGGTGCACTGTTTTAGTATTTAAAGGATCGATCCTTATCAAATCTGGACAAAATCCATCGGAGGATAACCTGTCTGTCTGTCTGTACTTTCATAATGCCTGCTGACGCGATAACTTATAAACGTAACGCTTTAAATATATGAATTTTGATATGTGATCTCGTTATTAAAATAGTGTCTCAGTGTCAAATTTTGGCTTCAGTGGATTAAAAAAAGAGCTTCCAAAAACATATTATGCTATGAGATCCAAAACTCTTATTTTGTGAAATTTTCACTGAAAGAAAATAAAACAATTGGACACTCGAGGCATTCTCGAGGCTCACAAACAGCACACATCTTTATTTCTAAAGCCAAACTTACATAAAAAATAAGGACTTGGCATATTTTTGCAAATTTGGCGTATTTTCACTAAAAGAAAATAAAACGATTGGACACTCGAGGCATGCATTCTCGAGGCTCACAAACAGCAAACATCTTTATCTCTAAAGCCAAACTTGCATAAAAAATATGGACTTGGCATATTTTTGCAAATTTGGCATATTTTTTTCGGAATGATGGGAAAGTAAATATTCGAAGAAGTTATAGGTATCCTCTCCTTTTGTTTAATTTCATCAGAGAATTTTATTTCATTTTTTTTTCATTCTTATTTTCCATGCCATTTTCGTTATTTTTTATTACTGCGTAAATAAAAATCTAAAAGAAGAAAAGAGTAAAGGGATTAAAAGAAGTTTAAAGAAGTAAAAGAAATATAAACCATAATCTTGATTGGAAAATTCGTTTATCGCTAATCTTTTACGAATTTCTACTTTCTTTGGAATGCATTCAACTATTGTTCAGTAATATCAGCTTAAATAACAGCGATGTACTTATACTTACTTCATCATGGGCACAAGAAAAAATGAATAAAAGTGTTAGAATCGAAAAGAAAAAAAAATGGATGCAAAGTTCCATTTATTTATCTCTTTATCGAAATCTACCTACTTTAACTGATAATAATATTCATAATGTAGGTGTTGAAAATATTTATCTTAAGTTTTACTTCTTTCGTATTAATGCCTATTGATAAAAAAAAGTAAAAACAATGCATTGGTTTCCAAATAAGGCTAATTATGCTAATTTCTTCATGCTAATTTCTCTTCCTTTTGTGGAAAAATTGTTTTTATACCCTGCATTGCAAATGGAGTGAAATACATTTCATTTGTCCCTTTACTTTAGGTTACTTATTGGGTGCTTTTCTTCTATACTTAATGTGTAATTTTTAAGCTAATATTTTTTCTCGTACAAAATTCGACGTCCCAATTAAGCATAGCACGCAAATAGCATTTTTTGTTTACTATAAAGACTTCATTAACCTATTTTATTTTGCTACTTTTATTTATTCATAAATGTCTAAAAACGTTTTGCTTTGTCATTCACTTGTACATAAATTTAATTGTTTTGCGACTGTACGAATGAAAAAAAAATGCTTAACCAATCCTTCAAACTATTAAAACGATTAATAAATTGATTTATCAATAATCTTGAACAATTTTGTTATTTTATTACAATTTGAAATTTTTTCTGTTAATTTTTTTTCTGTTTTATATAAAAGAATTTGAAACAATTTGATAATATTCTTGAACATATCGATTCCCCTATATACAGACACACAGACCAGATAGATCTCATTTGAAAATGATTTACAGTTATTATTGTTATAAAATTTTAATGTTTATTTTTTTAATTTAAAAGAACCCTTAACAGTATGTTAATGATAGATTTTAGAATTTTTTTTGTTTTAATAATTTGTGACATTTTTTTTATTTATTATGGTGCATGAATTTCTCATTCATGCTTGTACACATTATTATTTAAGTAGTCTCTCTGTGTTTAAAATTACGGTTATAAATAAATGAGAATACTGAAGCAGACCTGGCCATTTATACTTGAGTTAATATTAGGTGTGTTATTTGCCCATTTATACTCGAGTTAATATTAGATGTGTTATTTGCCCATTTATTCTCGAGTTAATATTAGGTCTGTTATTTGCCCATTTATACTCGAGTTAATATTGGGTGTGTTATTTGCTCATTTATTCTCGAGTTAATATTGGGTGTGTTATTTGCCCATTTATTCTCGAGTTAATATTAGGTCTGTTATTTGCCCATTTATACTCGAGTTAATATTGGGTGTGTTATTTGCACATTTATACTCGAGTAAATATTGGGTGTGTTATTTGCCCATTTATACTCGAGTTAATATTAGCTCTGTTATTTGCCCATTTATACTCGAGTTAATATTGGGTGTGTTATTTGCTCATTTATTCTCGAGTTAATATTGGGTGTGTTATTTGCCCATTTATTCTCGAGTTAATATTAGGTCGGTTATTTGCCCATTTATACTCGAGTTAATATTAGGTGTGCTATTTGCCCATTTATACTCGAGTTAATATTAGGTGTGTTATTTGCCCATTTATTCTCGAGTTAATATTAGGTCTGTTATTTGCCCATTTATACTCGAGTTAATATTGGGTGTGTTATTTGCTCATTTATTCTCGAGTTAATATTGGGTGTGTTATTTGCCCATTTATACTCGAGTTAATATTGGGTGTGTTATTTGCCCATTTATACTCGAGTTAATATTATGTGTGGTATTTGCCTATTTATACTTCAGTTAATTAAAGTGTTAATATTATCCTTAATATTTTATCATTAATACGATTTGTATATTTTACAAATTTATGTATTTGACATCAAAATTAATAAACATTTTTTATCTATCTGTTTACTGTCCTCTCAACCCAACGGCCCTAGGCAACTGCCTATTTCATAATTAATTACTGCCTAGACACTATATTAATATAATACTTAATATTTTATCATTCATAGGATTTATAAATTTTAAAATTTATCTATTTGACATCTAATAAACATTTTAAACAGGATCAAATTCTAGACTATTTAAGAGGACAGTGAACTTTGAAATAAGCAAAGATGCACAAAAACGTACAATTTTATTTTTATCGTTTCGTCACCAAAATATGCGTTTATATTCAACTAAAATAGTGTTATAAAATGTATGTTCAATGAAATAAATATTTGAAGGGTTAAGAGGAAAAAAAAGGTACAACTTAATGACTTTTCTCAAAATGATGTTGTAATCAGATTGAAATACCTTTAAAATGTTCCAGGTGTTTTAATTTTTGAAGAAATTAAATGAAATTGATAATAAAGATTTCGGTCAAACATTAAAAGAAAATGGGGTATGCAATTTACAACGTATGTTTCGATTTTTTTTTTTGGCTCGTTAAAATTCAATTTTAGTTCAGAAAAAATAAAATTCCAATGAAAATTCAGTAAGTGTGCATAAAAATATTTCTAAAAAATTAGAATTTAATCGGAATTACAAGCTTATACGTAGTTTTGTTCCAAATAAATTTACATTGGGTAATAAGAAAAAAAAATGAAGTCACCTGGAATATTGTAAAATTTTAAAAAATTGTGTATGTTTTAAATTTTTTTAAAATAATACATTTTTTAAAAGAAATTCGACATATTTATATTTTAATACATATGCATAAAAATTTTTATAACCCAGATTGAATAATTCCCAAAAGTGTCTGATTATCCCCTCAACTTTGCCTAATGGTGAACTTCATTTCTGTGTTTCTGTAAGTTGTGACTGTATATAAAGGATAATTGCTTAAATTATTGCTGGTTTAATCGACTTGAGTTTTCAAGGTCTTAGTAGTAATGCTTGGAAAGATTGTTTTTTATCAAAAGTGTCCTGATAAACAATTTAATCGCACACTTTTACGGCTTTTATTCCCTGTAACTAGAATGTTTTTGCTTTGTCGTTTTAGCAGGTCAGAGTCTGGGTTACGGATTCGTAAATTACGTTCGAGCTGAAGATGCAGAGAAAGCTATCAACACTCTCAACGGCCTGCGCCTGCAGAATAAAACAATTAAGGTAAGCCTATCAGCTTTCAGTGTTTCTTTTAAATCTCGTTTTTTGTTATTTATATTCGATTGATAATGAAATGTGTTTACTTTGATTAAAATATAGTTAGCTCATAATAACCTTGTTTCTGTCTAATACCATTCGAAGATTCAAGAGATTTCCGAATAATAGAGAGTCTAATTAAAAATCTTTTTAGGATAAAAAAAATAACTTTTTCAAAAGTAAGAAAAATTTAGAATGTCTTACCCAAGTAGCAATGTCGGCAGTGGACGCTGGTGTGGAGTGGAAATTTGGAAAGGAGTAACATGCTCAAGTGCCGTCCCCGTCATCTGACCGTGATTCAAAATTACGATGTCCGTTCCAAAACAGCCTAATGTTGTTTTAAAACGGGACGTTAATATAACTAAATTAAATTAAACCACCTTCGCTGGATTTAACGCTGGTTCCACATTATCAAACTGAATGCGGTTGTATAAGTTGAGGTGCGGTCTTTGGGGAGTGCAAAAGAAATTTTATTTCAATTAAGAAATGATCACTGATCTTTTTATTCTTTTCCCCTCACAGGTGTCGTATGCCCGTCCGAGCAGCGAAGCCATCAAGGGTGCCAACCTGTATGTGAGCGGCCTTCCAAAGGCGTTCACTCAACAGGACTTGGAGGCTCAGTTCTCCCCGTTCGGGCGCATTATCACCTCTCGAATTCTGTGTGATAACATCACAGGTAATGGAGGCGGTCAGTAGAATCTTTCACTTTTCCCTTCTGACGACGCATTGCTTTTCAGGCATGCCGATCGGCCGCGTTTAGGGGGGGGGGTATCCAGCCCATTAAAAAATGGCAGTGACGCAAAACAGTGGGCAATTTCATATAGCGTATGTTATCTGATTGTGAATACCTCCTGAAAATGATCCAGCTAGGTTACATAACGGTTTACTTGGATAAGTGTGATTTATGTCTGTTCTTTCTATGACGAGCACTTTGTCCAAGTATAAAATCTGAATAGGTATTCTTTAGCTTCCAGAGTGACATTAAGTCAATATGGACTTCACTCTTGTGATTAAGGTTATTTTTTTTATCTCTGGTTCTATGATATTGACCAGCAACACGATATTAGTTTTAATTTTGGAAACCAGGAACTTCTGTTTAATTCTTATAGCATATGTTATCTGATTATGAATATCTCTGAAAATGATCCAGCTAGGTTACATAAAGGTTTACTTGGATAAGTGTGATTTATGTCTGTTCTTTTTATGACGAGCACTTTGCCCAAGTATAAAATCTGAATAAGTATTCTTTAGCTACTAGAGTGACATTAAGTTAATGTAGACTTCACTATTGTGATTAATGTTATTTGGGTCTATGATATTGACGAGCAACACGACATTAGTTTTAATTTTGGAGCTTCTGTTTGAGTATGAATATAATTAGTTATTAATTCATGCTTTTGTGGGTTTAAATATTTTTCTTTTATCGAAATAAATGTTGCTTCGACCATTACCTTTTGATTTTCTTTGTTAAGTAGAACACAACTTCTCAGGGCACATAAAAATTGCAGATAAAGACACCTCTTAAGTTAAAAGCTTCATACGTGCGTCACAGTCAGTATAATGTTCTTAATTTTAAATCATATTAAAAAAAAACTAAATATAAAAATATTTTAATACAGGCATATTTTTATTTTTTAAAATTAAATACCGGTTTAATTTTTTTCACCGATCGGCGTTTTGTAATTTAAAATTATCAGTATTTTTTTGTTGTATTTATGAATGTATTGTTTTATTATTTTTATTATTATATTTGAGATATAATGTTTGTGATGAATTTTCTTTGAATTTGTGAATTTGTTATATTTTTTATCTAATTTTATTGTTTCTTGTTATTGCATATTTTTATTAGTATAATTTATTGATATTTATAACTGTATATTTTTATCGTTTTAATCATTGTTTCTTGTAACTATATATTTTTTCTTTCTGATTTTAAATATTGCATGTGGTTGATACAATTCTTATGCGAAATATTTAAATTCAATTCAGTAATAATTTATTAGGTATAAAATGAAAAATAAAATTTTGCTTAAACGGAACTATTTACTGAACGCCAATAAATATGACATTTAGCAGTACTTACTGTACAGCAATTTTTCTTTCATTGCGCTATTAATGTTAAACTTAAAAGAATTTAAAAATAATTTTCATTATTTATAAATTATTGGCTACTTTAGCACCACTTTGAAATATCCCTCTATTTTTATTTATCTAAAAATTTTAATTAACTGTCGCCAACGAACAGAACACTTCTTTTGAATACATTCTTGTTCTATAAAACCTTTCAAACCAAATACTCTTTCAAAGATTTAAGCCGTTTTAGAAGCAGAAGCAAAGGCACATTTCAAATATAACAACACATTTTGGGTGCTTCTCGAAATCATTCTTACGCACCATACGTTAAAAAAATACTCGAATTTGATAATATTATATTTTCACATTTTCAAAATATAATTCGAATTATAGTTATTATACTCCAAATATATGGTAGAGAAAACAAAAAAATTTTTCTCATAGATTGACTTCTTTTTTCAGTATGGATTCTTATATAATGTTGTTGCTCTTCCATTTCTTTCTGTTTTTGATCAGCTCTCTTTTCTGCATTCAAATCACATCTGCATTTTCGTTCTTCTACAATTTTTCATTGCTTTCCTTGTGCATTTCTTATAAAATTAGCTTGCAGCATGACTTGACTTTTTCAAGCACTTTCTTGCTGTCTGTCTTTGATCAGATTTTTTTTCAGCATTGGTTTGATTTATTTTGTTTTATTATTACGTTTCGTATATTTTAGTTTGCATTCTTTTTGCAGCTGAAGATTTTTTTTCTACCTATTAAAGCAATTTACTAGATTAAGAAAATTTTTGATCTCATATGATGGGATTAAAAATAAATAAAAAATGAAGATGCCTTTAAGAATTTTTAAAGATATTGATTGGATCGAGGCTATTCCTTAATAATTGGCATAGTTCAAGAACAGGAATTAGTAATTAATGATACCAGCTTTGAAAGGGCAGAGTAAAAATCAGAAATGTTGAAATAATGCAATCAGGGCCAATTGCTATTTCACGGAACTTGGAATTCTAAGTTATGCCAAAGTGTGCAATTAAATCTGTTGAATTGAAATCATTACAGAGGAATCCAGAATCACTATTCCTTAATTTTGCTCTAGAGATGACAGACGCCCTTTCTTTAAAGGCTCAAATTACATAATATATCCGATATACTGAAGAATAATGTAATGTTTCAAGTCTGTTATAAAAAAAGGCCCAGCATTTTCACCCTTATTTCAGTTATTTCAAATGCCATAACTATCCTATTTCGCTTTGATTTATATTTTAGTATATCATGAATTATATTTTACCCTTTTAATATGTATATGTTTTGTGTTGTATATATATTTTTGTGCTTCTTTTTATATTCTTTTGTGGTTTATATATGTACTTTTTTCATGTTTTTCATATTCTGTTGTGTTTTGTGTAGGTTTTTTGTGTTTTATTTTTACTCTATAGTTCTATTTTTTTCTCAATAATTTTTTTATATTTTATACCTGTTTATTAATCTCATATAAATTAATATCTCAATTAAAATCCATTATTACATTTATTTATTTCAATTTTGGGATTTTCTATAGATAAAATAACTAATTGATTCTAGGAATTAAGTTATTTTTGAATAGTTTTCTGCTCAGTTTATTAGAATATTATGCAATAATTTTTTTAGAACTGTGCTGTATTATCACTTTTTCACTTTTCGAAATCCGGTATACTTCAAAAATTGTATTTTGCAAAGTGGTTTCTATAATCTGTGCCAGATGTGTCCAGATTATCTTGCATCTTGGAACTGTGCTGTTTTAACACCTTTTTACTATGCGAAATTCGGCATAATTAAAAAATTGTATTTTGGAAGTGGTTTCTATTATCTGTGGCAGATATATCCAAATAATCTTGCATTTGAGTTGATATATATAAGATGACATCTCGTTTGTGTTCCATTTGCTTTTGCAATGCCCCTAACTTTAATGGAAGGAAGACAGTGTGTGTATTCTTTTAATGAGTGCTTTTCTTTTTTTTTCCTCCACAGGCTTGTCTAAAGGCGTTGGATTTGTTCGTTTCGACCAGAGAATGGAAGCTGAACGTGCCATAAAGCATCTTAACAACACCGTACCCGAAGGTGCCACGGACCCTATCACTGTGAAGTTCGCCAACAACCCTAGCAACAACGTGAAGGCCCTGGCTCCTCTGGCTGCCTACCTGTCGCCCCAGCGCAGGTTCCCAGGGCCCATACACCACCCTGCTAACCGCTTCAGGTATATACCTGTGACTCCTGCTGTTTCGTCAAGGTACGAGAACTACGCCATCCTCCATCCATAAACGGAATTCTCAAGAACTTCCAGTCTCAGCCAGTATTGGTTTTTGCTTCTTCTTCTTCTCCTTCTGCGAAAAAGTGGTCGATGATTCATTCAGTTCCTTTACTTAAGGTTTTTAATTATATTTAACCAGCCTTTATTTCTTTATTTTTAATTACCTAAAACTGAAGAACTGTGGCTGCCTCCTACTCCTCTTCCTCCATATAGTTTCGTTTTTGATCATAGCTTTTGGACTTTTGTTTTAGCTTGACGCTGCTCCTTTTTCAATATTTATTATGGTTTGCATTATTATGTTTTTTCATACATCTGACGTTCATTTATTCTTCGGTTTAAGTAATGATACATTTCGAGGAACTCTTCGGGATTTTAAATTTACAATTCCCTTTAAATCATGTAGCGCTTGAAATATCTGTTTAAATTCAATTTAACTTCGATGAGGATATGCAAGATCTTCATAATTAAATGTAACTGCATAAACTCCATATAAATTACCCTTAATCTCGCATTTGCTTTATTTTTAATGTCCATATTAAAATTTTAAGTTTAATTTATAAGCATTTGTAACTAAGACAGTAAAAGTGTTGCGCTATCATTACACCTAACGTTTAACTCCATGCAAATATTTTCATATTTTAAACTTTAAATATTTATCATTAATAGTAAATGATTTTTTTCTGATCAAACTTTAAATATTTATCATTAATAGTAAATGATTTTTTTCTGATCAAACAGCATATTATTTTAAATCCCATTTACATACATTTTCCCGATAAGTATTAATTTTGTTTCTATAATGCTGGCTGAAACTTCATACTTATATGCAATGGCTGTATGCAGGGTGGTTATAATTAAAGTTCCAATTTGAAATGGTCATAAAAGGAAAACTACTGAACCAAATGTTATCAAAATTGGCAATAATTTAAAGGAGACTATGGAAATTTCTTTTCTGCCAAAAACAGTTCGAAACTTCACCAACAGTGGAAAAATGGCAAGGTATGTATCCTATATTGTTAAGCAAAATACGACATGAAGACACCGGTTTCAAATGTGTTTAATCGTTTCTGAAACGTGTTACAAAGCATGTTCAATGTGTTTTATCTCAAACGCACTGTTTATGGTTGTAATCTAAACAATTAATTCCTCCTGATATGCAAAGAGCTACTGTTGAGAATGCAGTAGTGCGATTTAACTTGCATTCAGAAAATTGAACATTCTTTGTATCACGTTTCAGAAACGATTAAACACATTCTGTTCTATTTTGCTTAACAATACTGCACACAGCGCCATTTACCCACTAGTAATGAGTTTTTTTTTTTTGGCGGAAAAGAAATTTTCTTTTTCTCTTTGACCTTCTTTAAATCATTACCAAGTTTGATAACGTTTGGTCCAGTAGTTTTCCTTTTATGACCATTTCAAAGTGGAACTTTAATTATAACCACCCTGTATTTAGAAACAAGCGGTAATTAAAAAGGAATATTTTCCTATCTAAAAAAATAAGGAATATATAATTCTTAGTAAGTTAGTAAGCTCTAGTAGGGATGTTAAAATGCCTTTTTTTTCATGCAAAAGTAGTTTCGCCATGTGTATAAGTATCATTTGATATATTTTGCTGTTGGAAACAGCAATTTCCATTTAAGTTGAGATATCATGTAACGGCTTTTTACAATTAAACTGTCGTTATTTTCCTACAAAATTATAACTTTTTTATTTTTAATTGCATAATGTCATTGATATCTCGTAAGAAAAGTAACAAAAAAGTGAAATTTTGAAATAAAAAGCCCGAGTTTGGGCCTTATTTTGCTCTTGAAATAAAATTTTAATTCATGAATGCAAAAATATATTTGTTAAAACCGTATCGCTGTAAAAAAAGCATAAATATCGTACTTAATTAGAAAATAAATATATATTTTTGTTAATTTAGTTTATCAGAAATCTTACGAATGAATTTGCAAAAATTTCATTATTGCTAATTTTCTGCTATAACTGATTTACTCCTTAATATATAAAATGGCTTATTTCGTTAAGTGAAGTAAATTATTTTATTAGAGGATTTCGTTGCTAATGAAAGAGTCATTTCATATGCACAGCTTTGTTTTATTGGATGATTTGAATTTTCGTTGTTTCTGCTATTTACGCATTTATTTTTCATATTATTTTCTTGATTCTTCTATTTTGCAGCAATTGCAACTAAGAAGTGATTTTTCTAAATATTTGTCATTGAAAATTTTTATGTAGTGCATTAGTATTAGATAGAATTGTAGTAGAAGTATTAAAATATTTAAATGTGAATTTATTGAATGTGTATTCAAATTTATGATGTGTTACACACTTTATTAGGTTTACTTATTTTCTTCGATTGATTTCGATTAATATTTCCTGTGTTTGTGCCAGATGAATTTTGATTTTTATCTTTTTTTTAAAAAAATCTATTTCTTTGAAAGCTGCTTTTCATAAATAGAATGATTCAAATTCTTGGCATGTTTTTTTTATTGGTTAAGTATTTTATATTAATTTTTTCTGTCAAATTTTACTTCTATTTACTTCAATTTTCCTATGTTCATCCGAATTTGCTTATTTTATTGGTTCTTTGCCGTTTATGGATGAGGTAAAGTATTTTTATTTGGCGTAAAGCTTAGATAAGAATTTTATTTTTATCTTGACGAAAGCAATATTTATTTTTTTATTCTTTTTTTATATTTAGTGTAAAAATCTATGCATAATTTTATGTTTTCATTTTTATATTTTGATTTTGTTTAGTAAATAATGATTTCTTAATTCGAAGAACTGAAAAAGATCTCGTCAATAAATAAAATAAAAACTACAAATTTTCTTCTTTAATTATTATTTGCTAGGAGCTCTGTCTCTGGTATTAAACTTTATCTTATCCATCGCACTGAAACTGAGCTTAATCCACTGTTATCAGAAAGTGATTATTTAATATTAAAGGATTTTATCAAGGCGTTTAAGGGTAAGGCATTAAAACATTTCTCAAAATTATTCAAAGCGACATTGCATTTAGTGCTAGGGATCAGTTACTACGAGTCAGTTTCTTTTCTATCGAATTAAGATTTTAGTTTGCAAGGCAGTTGAAATTTGGCGCCCTAAATGATTTACTGCTACGATGATTTTTTTTGTATATACTTAAGAAAACTGAATTTAAACAGTAAAAAAGTTACACTAGAAACATTGCAGGCAAATTATTTTTAGTCTTATGAAGCTTTCTTTCTAATTTACAATGTTTATCAGAATTTCAATTGCCTTGTAAAACTGTGTATGAAGTTTTCAACATTTTCAAATTATATGATAATTTGTTTAGTCAACATTTATAACATGGAACAATGCCAGCTTCTCAATAAATATATAAGTCTAAAATAGGATTAGGGAAGAAAAATATGCATAATACAAATTAAATATCTGCTTTATTATCAAGATACTATAGGTAATATAACGAAGCAAAGAAACTGCACATCGAACGAATAAACAAATAAAAAATATAACATTAAAAAAAACTTGGAAGTAAAATTATTTTTTTTTGTGTTTTTTTTTTATTTGTAGAATTTTAGCATCTAAAAAGCATAAAAATAATCTTTTAAAAAGCATAAAAATTTTCAGATTTTTAAATTAAAATTTTAATCAAATTTTTTAAGGAAATAAATTTAATCTTGTAAAAATCCTTTATTAATTTTGCTGAAGAAATTTAATGTTTACTATGTGTTGATTAATTATTTTCTCAGTTTTTATTTATGCCGAATTTATAGATTTCTATCAAATGTTGTACAAAATCCGCTCAGAGGAAGTCTGTCTGACTGTTCGAATATAATTTAACACAATAATTACAAAATAAATAGAACTAAATAGATAAAATTTGATACCCAGAATTAACATCTATAGTATAGAAACATATCAAATTTTGAGCTAAAATTAAGAAGGGGCTGACCGTATATCAGTGTGTATTTTCAGAATCTTGTATACGTGATGACTCAAAATCATAATTACTTGAATTCATCTGTGTCTATTTCATCCGGACTCTGTGGAGCATGTTTGCAATATGCATGTTCAATAGAATCAAACCTACATGTGGGAATCTAAATTTTCTAAAATTATTTTTTCAAACTTTATTTTATTGGAATGTGACGGGGACTCTATTTTAAGACCCCCCTTTGAATGCTAGAGTGAATGAGTGGATTTTAATACTTTACATGAAATTGAAATGAACCACTTCATAGAAGGTGTTAATGTGACAAAAAATAAGTTACTTAGAGAATTTTTTACCTACGCATCCGTTTATAGTAAGTTCATATTTTCTTTTCTATCATTATTGACAAAGAACTCATAGAAATTTGCAATTTATATAATATAAGGGGAAATTAATTCTCGCTGTGCCAGTGAAGTGAAATACTGTATTTTTTGTAACATTGTTCAATTTGAGGGCCTTACTAATATTCCTCGAAAACTCCTATGTCCTTATTTTCAGGTATTCTCCACTTGCTGGAGATCTGTTGGCCAATCCTCTGCTTGCTGGTACTGCCATTAACGGTTCTGGCTGGTGCATCTTTGTCTACAACTTAGCTCCAGACACTGAAGAGAATCTTCTGTGGCAGTTATTTGGCCCTTTTGGAGCTGTGCAAAGCGTCAAGGTCATCAGAGATCTCCAGACCAACAAGTGCAAAGGATTCGGATTCGTTACCATGACTAACTACGACGAAGCACTGGTTGCCATCCAGAGTCTAAATGGGTATACTCTGGGCAATCGCGTGCTTCAGGTGTCCTTTAAGACAAACAAGTGCAAATCATAAACACTGACGATGACCCATATAATGTTTGACATAAACGCTACCTCGATTGTCGGAAAAAAAATTCTATCAAAATTATTCTATTAACGGTCTTTATAATTTTTAATTTTCAAAATTAAAAAAATTACTTTTTGATCAATTAATTTTTGAATGGAGGACCGTGACGATTATATCTTATAATTATTATATTTATTTTTGATCTAACTTATTTCTAGTCATTTTAAAAGTGAAAATTTGTAAGAAAATATAGTTGCTAATTAATATATGCACTTTTTTGAACTTATTCTTTAGTGCTTTTTATTTTCTCTCAAATGAGAGTCATTATTTATTTAATGACTTGTAGATCCTCCTAATCTGATTAATTCTTCCTCCTGTTGTATGACGTTTGTTTAAAACTGCTATTATTTGATTTTTTTTAATCAAAAATCATAAAAATTAAGTAAAAATCGGAAAAGATAATTATATAAGTTTTATTTTAATGTATTAATTCCCAACAAAATACAGCGGATTTTGATTTGAAAATTTTAAAAGTAATTCATAAAGATAGTAAATAATTTTAGTTGGAACTACAGAAACATTTTAACATTCATTCACTTAATAAGTGAAATTCATACAGAATTTTAAAAGTTATTTATATTCCAGTCTTTGTTAGACCCATGTTCAGAATTTGGTTTGTAAAGTAATTTATGTAAATATTGAATGATTTAATTGCATATTGTAAGTGAAATTATAAATAAGATACAATCATCTGTTAGATTTCATCATCTGATGGATCAACATTCTGCCATAATTCATGCACTCATTTAAAAGTCAGAAATATCATCATATTTCATTGTATTTATTTTTATATTTTTATGAAATGTTATTATCTCTACTTAAATATGAAAAAAATATTTATAATATATAACTTCAATTACATATCGTTGATTTTACTGATTTTTTTTATAAAAAGTTAATATTATGATTTTGATTTAAAATTTAGTTTTTCTAGTCTACGCATTTAGTTTTTTTTAATTATTATTATTTCAAATGATTTATCTTAATTTATAAGTATTTTTAGTTCGTTTTGATTTTACTTTTGCATGGTTTTGTATTTTAGTTTGCTTTATTTGCGATGTAGAATTCTTTTTGGAAATTAAACTTTTGTTGATTTTGATTTGGTGTTAAATATTTTTGAGTTTGTTTTTTTTTTAAATTTTTTTTTCACCTTTTTATTTTTTGCATGTATCCGAACAACCAAACGTAAATGTGCATGTTAATCAAATTACTTATAATTTTTTTCAGATTCAACGAAAATTCAGAATTTAACTACTTCATTATCATACTAACCTCCTTCACTATTTACATAAATTACATTTTTATTTTACTTGTTTTTCTCTTTCACTTCAATGATATTTGAATTATGTCATGAAAAATTTTCTCATATATTATCATACTATTATTTCTGTGTTATTTCTAAAGAAACAATATTACTTAATGCTCAATAATGTTTTGTAACAATTTTGGCCGGGCTTTATGCAATGGAGTCGAAAAATTTGATATAATTTTCAAGAATTAATATCTTTGTATCAAAGTACTTTAAAGTACTACCCATAGAAAAATTTTTCCAAAATGCAAATATTTTTAATGATTATTCTTTTCTAACAAAGGTAGTTCCAACCATTCATTAAAATTGAATAATTCGTATTACATATTGATATCATCTGCTCATTTTTAAATGCAATAAAGGCTGGACAATTCTCAACTCCCAACATTAATTTAAAAATGCATAATCTGAAGACCTAATTCTTGATTTAAATTATTTTGAATCTATTATTCCCTTAATATTTTATAATATTTCAAAAAAAAACAAAACACGTGTAGTTTTCATAAAAGCTGAAATCTATGAAGTTAGCTATGGTTAGTTTTTAGGACTAACCATAGCTAACTTTTTCAGCTATCTGTTGCTAAAACAGAATCAGATCAGGAAGACTACAGGTATAATTAGCAAAAGCATTTTATTACCTTATTTAAATCAATTAAATATTATCATTCTTTTCCTATAAACTGCCATTAATTGTTTAATTTTGCCTTTTTTTTTCAAATTTCCAGCCTTTATTGACATATTGTAGTTGATTTGGGGAGGAATTATGTGCCCAATCTTCCATAATGATGTGGCAATAATTCTATGAAGATATACATTGCCTGCTTTTTTGACATAGGCTCTCATAACTGGTCACATGTAAACTGATTTGTCTGTCGTTCCTAAGTAAAGTTAATGCTAAGATATGTGCTAAACCAGAATCATTAAGGTTGTGGGACATGTTGGAATTTATAATTGAAGACGTACTGCACTTGCACTCGTGAAAGTAAACTAGTGCTTTGCAAAACATATTTGGACAAACACAATATTTTTCATTTTTAATGTTTCGATGTGAATCAAATTCACTTTTTCATTAAAATTCGTAAAAATTGTTTAGTGAAATTCACAAGAACTACACCACACGTGTTTCATTCATTTTTTTTAAATACACGGCATATTCAGAAAGAATCTGGTATCACATTTAGCTTCCTGCACAGTGCATATGCGATTTCAAACTTATTATTTATCTGATGATTCTAAATTTGGCACACTATGACACGCAAAAAAAGTTTGTTGAGAAATTAAGAGCTTACAAAATATCGAAGCGCATTATTTGACTCTAAATGATGCTTCCAAATTCTTATCCAAAAAAAGAAACATCTTAAAAAAAATTTAAAGAACTTTTAACTGTAACCAAGTTCTATTTTAGAAAAATCACGTGATCAAGTGTAGCACGCTTTGGGGACATGTATACTTATATAAATATATAAAAAAAAAAAATCGGAAATTGTATATAAGCTGGTGTACCATTTTAAAACTTTTTTGATACAAGGTACTGTTATGTGTCATTCCCTCTGTATGTTACAGGGTTTGAATAGTTGTAGTTTAAAACAGTTGTTCGAAAACAATTTGTCCCAAACGTGACACTTCGACATCAATCAGATTAAGAGTGATCTTGGATTATGTCTCATTTCACAGGTTACCTCTGTAATAAAAAAAAATCAAAGATTTTTTATTTAATAAAACAAATATTTGAGGAAGGAATAAATCTTATAAGATTCTTTTGTAATGTGCGTGGTTAAAAATAACTTTTTTTTTCAAATTGGAGTTACTACAGAATCAGAAATTTCCGGCGTCATTTTTTTATGACGAATATTGGTTATTGGGAGGTAGAATTAAAAGAAACATATAATTGATGTGAAGTTTTATATTAATCTTAAAAGCTACAAAATGCGTTCTTGGCTTGCCAATTTTGACATTTTTTTTTCCAAAATTAGATGAATAATTTAAATATTTTTAGGGAATAATTCAATTATAAAAAAAAATAATACAGAATTGTGATAACATTTTTGGGGAAGAATGAAAATTGCTTAGTAGTCGTATCATTAAGTCTTGGCCGCGGCCTATGAAATGATGATATATCTAAGATTTCCTAAATTTCCACAAGCATAGACTTCCTCCGATGTGTTTTTTGTGACTTTTCCTTCTTCTAGTTTTGCTACAGAGGAACCATTTTTGACATCCTTGCTGGTGCTCGGTCTATCAATATCGCAGGTGCTCCTAAGGTGTGTTCAAAGGCAACACACCACTGTACGCGATTTCTGCTAAATGTTTACGAGACTTTTTCAGTACATAATTGAAAACTAAAAAAGTCAATTTTTATATGAATGAATCTCTCTCTATATATATTTAGAAATATATATATATAAATATATATTATATATATTCTTGTTCGTATACATCACAATAACCAATGATGGTCGTTTATCAAGGATGTTGTAATAATATTGCCTTTTACTTTGTAATGCTAAATGAACTGGAACTATTCCAGGTGAACAGATGGTGTGAGTTCAATTTGACAGTGGGTTCATTAAATTTCAGTTTATTGCAAATATATATGTGACTGTGTTTATAAGGGATGATAATTTTTGTCAAAAATACTTTGGGTGTTTAAGTTTTAGTGAGAGAAATAAGATCTGGTTAGAAATTGAATCTATGCTTTCGTAAAATGCAAGCTCATTTTGTGTATGATATATCTCTTTAGTCTTCAGATTTCTCTTAAATTGAAATTCGTGTTGATTTTCATATTCTTAAAAAGTTCAAATTTCAGAAATAAAATGGAAAGCAATAAATTCCAAATACCTATGTCTAAAATGATTTCAAATTCTTTGATAAGAAGATGTGCTTTGAGGTTTTCATATTTGTAATGATGGATGCTGAATAAT
The DNA here is from genome assembly GCF_947563725.1 of Argiope bruennichi. Lineage (NCBI taxonomy): Eukaryota > Metazoa > Arthropoda > Arachnida > Araneae > Araneidae > Argiope > Argiope bruennichi. Next base: position 54,015,324 of record NC_079152.1, read on the forward strand.
TTAAAGGTCAAATTAAAATTTATTTGCAGTTTTATGAAATTTTATATTTAGAGCTAAAGTAATCATACCATCTCTTCACCTGGGATGTTAAAGGTTTTAAACAAACTTTTGATTAAAGTTTTTTACTATCGGTATAAATATACCTGTTGTGATGTAAATGGTCCCAGTTTTCGATATTTCGTTTCAAACTGGCATTTTTAGAGACGAAATAAGTCGCCAACTTTCACAGGCAATAATATTGTACGGAACTGTTTAGAGGTGTGACGAAGAGTGCCGAGGAGTAATGCTTTGTTCTAGAAAGAACAGAAGCGCGCGTGCGAGAGAATTCTATTATTTTGCCTTGTCGCTTTTCCAAATCCAGAGTCAAAATTTTAATACCATCTCGGTTTCAAATCAATTCAAACATTTCATTTCCTCACTGTACTGCCGGTTAACTCAATTGCACAATTTTAATGAACGTGAGGTGACAGAAAATTCACAGAAAATGCTTTAAGATTTTAACATGTGATAACCAAAAGAAGGCGACAGAAACCAATGTCGATAAAATTCTGTATTTTTACGATATATTCGATGTGGACTTTTAGATTTAGCGACAAGGGAGATCGGTAAAATAAAGGCCATTTCATAGCCTTTTGGTGCAACAGTAGTAGTGGAAGATTGTTTGTTTCAAGTGAACGAGGAGATGTAGAGACGAGAGGAGGGAAAAAAAATAAATAAAATGTTGTTATTGTTGTTCACTTAAAAAAAAAATTGTGTATCGCACAGAAGTAGGGTAGAAGCAGAATGTTGACTAGTTATGTTTGGGCAAATAAAAAAAATAAAAGTGAAAAGTGATCAACAACCGAAATCATAATCACGCACTAGTTTTTATGTGTATAGAACGCGACTCTCTCTTTTAATGTGGCCTTTTGGTTTCATTACCCCTGCACTGCTTGTTTGAAATCTCGATTTTAAAACTCAATTCTCAAAGTATTGAAAGCTTCTCTGTATCGTTGAGAAAACAGAGCTCATTGCTTTGAAGAATTCCAATAAGACATTGCGACATGAGTGAAAAATATTCAGCAGAAAAAACAAAAGCAACTTTCTGAGTAAAAATTTCGACAGTTGATCTCAAAATAAAATTTGAGATTGTTATTCATAGCGCCAAATGAAATTTTTGTAATTTGGAATAGCCATTAAGAATTATGAATAAATATTCCAAATCATCAAACTAATAAAAAATGTAGAATTAAACTGGCATTCTGGTAAGAAAAAAATGTGAACATTATACTGTTCCAGGTAAGCGCTTAGGAATTATTAAGAGATAAAAAATGCATCATAAAAAGTGCGGGTTAAAATGGTGAAATTTTTGTTCAAATTTAAATTAAATAGGTACAAAAAAAAACATTTTTCTTATTTTGTTTGGAAAAATGTCGCACTATGAATTTAATGGAATTAAATACCTTAAATGTTTTATTTACATTAACCGTAAGTATTCAAACAGTAAGTTGTTCCGGAAATTTAGCTATCGTTTTTAAATCTGTGTAAAATTTAATAATAAATACTTTATATAATAACTCTCTATGCCATTCATAAAGAATGCATAACTGTTAAATGAGGAAAAAAAATGCAAGAATAAAAATTTGTATTTTGTTTACACTCTGAATATTCTTAACTCTCTAAATACTCAAATACGAGATGAACTAATACAACAGTTCTTATCAATACTAAAAAAATGAATCAACGAGACATCTTTTGCGACTATGGAAATATCTAATGCGATGTTTTCCTTTTAAATGGCAAAAAAACCGAAATCAATTGGTTTTTATTGGATGAATCGCATAATAATAGCATGTTTCTAATGTTAGATGGTATCATTTATTGCATTGAAAATTGCGAGCGAAATTCAACATTCTATGTGCGTATGCCATTTTTTAAAGCTTGCGATAAGTTTGCTACCATTGTACATTAGATACTTAAAATTTTTCGGATAAGTTCTAAGCGGATTATCTTCCTTATATCTATTCCAACCTGGCGGCCAAGTTTATGGACGCCATTTTTACCACTATACCGCTGGATTAGTTGTAAATACCTCAATGAAATGACAATTTTAGAATTTTCGAGGATTTGTTCGATATATGATCAGTTTTTTCTTAGGCTATCCCTACTTAGTCTTTTCTTCTAACTGTTCATATATGATATAATTTATTTTCTAACTTTTTTCTAAATGTGAGATTATAATGATATATTTAGTGCTAGGTTTCTCCTTAGCTTTTTCTGAGCACTTTGTGAATGATGATTATAAACATTCCATTTATAAATATATTACATACTATTTATAACCTCTAGTCATGATTATTCATTATTTATTATTGATTGCAGAAACATACTAAAATTGAAATAAAAGGGTGTTCGTTATTTTTATATATACAGGTTTAACTCTCAATAAAAACATTCACATGTATAAACTGTTACTGTTTTCGAAAAGTTAATTCCCATTACTTAAACGGGAGCTGATTAATTAAAGTGCTCATTAATCAAATTACTATTTTTCATTGAATTTAAAATCCCTCATTATCCTGAACTAAAAGCTATAGATTCGATTCAGTACGGGTTTTAGAGGATTTGATGTGTTTTTCTCAAAATTAAAGAAAAGAAGGAGATGACTAAGAAGTCGTTTATAGCAGTTGCATAAAGTACAAATACATTCAGAATCTCATGTACAAACAGTCGCTCAAAACGTTTCGGATATATTTACGTTTCCTTTTATACGATGTATAATTAGAAATAGATAATTAAAATAACAAGGACTAAAACAGCACACCGTAATTTCAATTCTGGGATATTTCTGCCGTCTCCTATTTAATTAACTTATTGTATTTATCGTTATTTATTCCTGATATTCCACGTTAATATATTTATTTACTTCTTCGTGCTTCTTGGAAACACACTCGAGATTTTTCAACAAATAAGAATGAGAGTGGTCTAAGTAAAATATATAAAAAAAAATGTAGAGGCTAAACTTATGTGTACTTATTATATGTTTAATTGCTTTATTTGTTTTTAAAACTGTACATTTTGTAGCATTTTCAGTCGTATTTTTCCTGATGCTAAGTATGTAATTTGTAAATGTTGTCTTGTTTTCAATGGATCTGTGGCGTTTTTACAATTATTTGTGCATGTGTAGGTATACTAAGTATAGAAACTATTCGTTTTATTGTTATTTATTAAGCTCACTTAGAAGCTTCTAGTGTCAAATTTATGATGTACTTAATTTATTACTTATTATCATGTGATTGCATACTTTTCAATATGTTGATGTAGAATTTGGTCACAAAGTAACAGTTTCTATACAAGCTCCCTAAACTTATACAGTAATAAGATTAAGTACCTACAACTCCATCGGCTTTTTTGCATATTTCTGGTAAAACAATGGATTAATATTTCAAAATTAATGTTAGGCGGCATATAGTTGAGATCTGATCGCCCAGAAAAAAATATATTCCATTTATGCTCTATAAGTAAAATTATATAACTCTTATATTTAGGAAAAAATACATTAATCATAAAAATTATTCTACCAAGTTTAATAGTGATCTTTAGCATTCAAGTAACGCAAAAAAGTTTAGGTGCTGATGAGAAACTGATACTTCGTCTTGCATTATATTAAACATTTGTTTCAATTTTGCAAATTTCAATGTTAGCCACTCCGAGCAGTTTTAATATGCATTTGCTTATCATGATTTATAATTCGCTTTTTTCAACAGGAGTCTGTATCAAATACTTTAAGAATGTTAAAAGTTACCAGGTTGAAACTCATGTGCTGAAAAAAAAATAACAATCAGTGTTTGTGAAAATAACAATACCTCTGGTATTTATTTGTGCATTACAGAGAAAGTTATTATCAAAATGTTGGTAATTGACTTCCTGGTTGGAAAGAAATGAGTCAACCTTTGGTTGTTTCTTTGTTATTCTGAACAGACGCAAAGCAGAAAAGTTTTTCCAGGGCTGAGAGATTTCAGCGAACTTCTGGTCTTTCATCTAAAATAATTTCAATTTAAATGAAATATGTTGTATTTCTATCATTTGGAATAATTATGTTTTATTTTATTTTTAACTTCGTTGCTAAAAAGTGATTCTTTAAATTAATGAAATAAGACAGAAGTGAATAGGTTGTCGAAAATCGCCCGCTCTAAGTGCTGGAAAGCCACAGGTTGTGCTGATGCTGATGATATATAAAAAAAAAGGAAAAACAAACTGCGTAGGGTGATTGTCTTGCAAATATTTGTACTTTTGCATGTTAAAAAATTCAATAAATTTCCGCCTATTGGGAAACAAAACGAGTTTTATTTTTTATGTGTTTATGCAATTGCTACACAGCAATTTTATATTACTGACAATAATGGAAATGTGGAATATTTTATTTAAAACCTTTGAAGTTATTTAGATATATTTAGACAAACTTCATTCTTAAAGGAGAATAAATAAAAAACTTATTATCATTTAATAAATTGTAATCAATTTAACGAAAGTTTATCAGAAACTATAGTGAAGTATAATTATTTTGAAATTGAAGAGAACCATTTTCATTCATTGATGTATTAAATTTTTAATTGGAATTCTTAAGATGTTATTCAAAATAGACACAATACAAAATTAAATGTTCAGTATCTGACAAACCAGTAAATGTAACTTCTGTAATTCTGTCATTTTTCTGAATATAATTTTTTCTGAGATTAGATAAAAGACATTAAATTCGTTACATTGTTTAGTGCATCGAATATTTAAGGTACAGACATTTTTCAATAATAATAAAGAAAATAATAAATTCAATATCGGAAAACTATAGAACTCCAATTTTGAAATGCTCTGGTATAATCATACAGATATTTATGAAGAGAAAATAAGAAAGAAAATTTTATATGTAAGATTAAAAATGCTCGTTTTAAATGTGAAATAAAATACAAAAAAAATATGTTTTAAGCACAAATTATATTATATATTCATGAAATAAAAATAAAACACTAATACAATTACTAATTTACCCCATTACTTTTGATATTTTTACTGAATAAATTGTATTTATTCATTAAACTCAGTTTGTGATGAAACATTTTTAAAAAGTAAAGGTTAATTTTATTTATCGTTTGTAATATTAAACTTTAGTCAAAACAAAAATATATTCTTATTCCATCATTAAAAAAACGTACAAACAAGTAATAAAATTGGAGCAGAATTTGATTTGAAATGTAGGTATGTGGTTCAGTTTAAATCAGAAAATCGAAACAAACAATTTTTAAAATGAAATGAAATTATATTAAATGAATGAGCATTAAATACAATTTCTTACTTCATCATAATTAAAAGGAAAGTATGAATCATCTCACATTTATGCATCATTAAACTTTTTTTAAGGTTGTTAGTAAATTATTCCATTTTTTATGTTAAACTACTCGATGAAGACTTTTTAAAAACAATTTAACTAAGAAACAAAAATATTTTTAATTGGTTATAAGAACAGAAAAGTCGTTAAATAATATATTAATTATAATTAGTTAATATATTCTGGATTTTTCGATTTCATATTTATCTTAATGTAAAGACTACTTCTGTATAAAATATAATACGCAACATCTTTATGTAGTTTAAAATGCGTTTTATTTAAAAGCTTAATATCAATTGACCTGACGATTCAATTGCCGAGAAATGATTTTTTTCCATATCAATAAAACGAATCAAAAGTTCTTTATATAAATTATTAATCGTTTGATTTTCTTTTAATATATTTCCAGAATTCTATAAATGCATTCTGGCAACAGTTCTTCATTTTTTAGTCAGCTATTTAACAATAAAAAATACAAATATTGAACAACTTGTATTTTAGAACCATAGGAAAATGTTGCCAAAAATATTTTCAAAAACTAAAACAGATATATCAAGAAAATAAAGGTGAAATAGTTAAAAATTTCACCGCTGCTTTGCAAGGGAGCATCTATAAACTTCTTTATTTGAAAGTTAACTCCACATATTAGATTATTTATTAAATTTTGAAAAAGTAATGAAACAAAAGCAAAATCGCACGGAAATGAAATTGCTTTACTAAAAAGCTTAAAATTTTGAACTTTAAGATGTATAAAAATATTACTTGTGAGATAATAGTTTATTCAGAAAAGATTGCTAAAAACTCAAAATATTGATTCATTTCTTATTAATGGAATATCTACTTAAAGTTTTCAGTAATTATTCTTGTTTTATATTAAATAATAACGTATAAAGTTTTGTTGAATTCATCCAAATTACTTAGGAGGTAATACATACATTACTACAATCACATTTATTTATATTGAGGTTAAATTTAAAGATGATTTAAAATATTAATCATTGAACTCCTGTTTTATTCGAAGCAAAAGAAATAATTAAGGTTGAACGGTTAAAAGTTCTCTGAAGTGAACAGTGAAAGTTGAAATGTGAAGCAATGACAAGCAAAATAATTATATAATTAGTTACGATGATGGTTTAAGAAATACTGATAAAATGGAGGATAAGTATTGAGAAAATTTTTAAATTTTTACGTTACATTTAATAGCAGTTTATGATAGGATATTTTCAGGAGCATAGAGTAAACTGCATTTGATCTTTGTTAGTTGGGTATTTACTGTTGCTAAGTTGGCTGAAAAATTGCCTTCAAAATTCTTTAATATGATTTTCGATTTTTGGCATTTTTAAATCCTTATGGAGATCTTAGTTGTGTATGAACCATGATGCATTTGTGATAATTCTAAGTAATTTGCTTTCCGTAGTTTGAATTTCATTGAGATGCGTTTTAATAGTAAGTTTCGGATAAAAGTACTTAGGAATTGTTTATGGTGAAGAACTTTGTTGTTTAGTGAAAGTGGTCAATTTCGTCCAATTAATGGAGTTATTAGATGCATTTTTATCCAGAGTGGATAGTCATGAAAGCTAAAATAAGAAAAAAATATATATAAATTTTAAAACAAAATGTTGCCAACAAAATAAAATGAAAAAAAAATAAATAAGATCCATTAATGATATACATTCAGAAAAGAAAAATGTTAAATCTTGCTTGTGCTGTAAATCAATCACTACAATTTTGTATTTTAGAAAATAGATACTTTTTAATGCTTTCATTTATATTAAAAAAGGGCAGACCACCACTTCTGAACACAAAAGTTTAATTTATCGACATAAAATATAATTCTACATAATATTTTCCATAATTATTCGAGTACGAATCACTATTAACAGGAAAACTCGGAAATTTCAAGTTCTGCTTTCTTTTGCTTTTAAATGATAATGATAAGAATTATGGAATAATGCGTGGACTTTTACTTAATTTTAAATTGCTAATTTCGTATTTATATAAAAAAAATAATACAGTATTGCACCCAATTGTATATAAAAAAATTACTGAAGCTAAGCCTTAAATTGGAAAATTAATCTCGAAACATTTCAAACAAACAGTTAATTTTCCTTTTATTTAAAATTAATCATTTTAAATTAAAGGAAATTTCTGTAAAATACGATATTATCTTTGTCTTCTATAGCTCGTCCATTATGATATTATATACTACATTACTTATCATTAAAAAAAATCACCGCAATGGTTTTCGGATTTTGTTCTTATTCTTCTTCTTCCCTGAAATATTTTGGACAACTTCAAAGTTTCTTTACCTAATGAAAAAATCGTTTGCTACAAACGATAAAAATGAAACATTTCCATATGAAAATCTAAATCGTTTCTAAAATCTATCACGAATTCTCAAACTTGGCAGTTTGAATATTTCGCATAAAAGCCAGAAACTACAGGGGGGGGGGGGGAGAGAAGGAAGGAGTGTCTGATGAACAAAGGCAGTTTTGCGACGATAGAAATTGATATGCTCAATCTAGGAATAGAAGCAATTTTGATGAATGGCGGACATTTTTATCCACTCAGTTTCTTAACTGTAACCTTGACTATCGATAATTTACTCACGTAGTAGAGAGATGACATAATGGGCTACTTCACTACAGAAATTTCAACGGTTTCTGCTCTATTCTAACAATTTCAGATTACAACTGCATATTTTACCATTATTATTTAATCATCTATGATGATACCTTTCATGCCTTGCAATAGTATTCTGTTTTCGTACATTTTTATACCAGTCATTGTTTCTTATGTGCTGGAAAAATATTTTGGAAGCCTTTAGTTTTCGTCCATAAACGACAAGTAGCATTCCGTACCCACCAAGTCCATAAATCTTTTGGAACAGTCTTCAACTCTGTTTTGGGTCGGTGTAAACGTTGACATAAGTCACACATCCAAGGATATAAATGGACAGAGTATGTGCCTTTCCATTCAAAAAAACTGTTGTACCAAGACTGGTTCTTTGCAACTCCATGTAAATGCTTAGCAAGATCCTCAGGTTTAGGAAACTGAGTTGCATCTATATAAGAATTTGGAGGTGCTATGGCCTCATAATTAGCCGCACCAAAAACTACAGGAACAATGTCATACTGCAAAACATTGAAGAATTTTTCAGTTATATAGTCTTTGCAAATAGAATTTTCAAAGGAAAGATAAAACTTATAGTTCTTCAGTAGCTGATAGCACTTTTCAGACTGAGATGGCTCGCACTTTCTTTTACGGCTGCATTTGCCATATATGTCTACTTTGAAATGTTTTCGAAGTTCTCGGATGTAAGCTTCACGCTTGCTTTCAGTTCGGCAATTACTTACCATCCACAAAGCTTTATTTGTTTTGTTTTTTATAATGCTTCCGCGTGCGGGGACGCTGGCATGACAGGCATTTTTATTAGGAACGACTTCACCATATTTCACTTGAACATCTGAATCGGAACGATATGTCATGGTCCAGTTGAAAAGAGAACTAATCAGACGCCATTTAAGAACTGCATACCGTGGAGGCTCCATGCTATAAAGAATCCATATTTGGTCGTTTCGGAATCTTTGAGGTATATTTGAAGAATTGAGATCTGGTGCATGGAATAGAATAGCATCGGCTTGATGTGCTGCAGATTTATTTGCTGTAGCGTAACAATTACTTACTTGGCAGTTGTAACGATCAAATGTTTCCCGACCTTCTTGGAAGAAATAAAAATCTTTCGAATATATTTCGTTGAAATAAGTCGTCCACAATAGTATTAATTTTGGAGAAAATTTGTTTTCTTCAGATTTATTGATCTTAATTCTCACTGTTCGAACTTGCCCAATGACTTCTTTTCCTTTAAATTCTTGAAACTCAGAATGGCTGCATAATATCAAAGCAGTGTTTTTGGCTTTCCCAAATAATTCTAAACCAAAAGGCAACAAGGCAAATAAAATTGTTGACAGCAGCAAAATTCTGTATGATCTGTTACGCACAACGCAAGAAACAATTCTTTGTTTAGCAGATGTTAAATGCAGATTTGTAACATTTCTTTTTTCCACCATTTTCTTTTATAATAAAGCATTTCTAAAAGAAAAAAAAAAAGAAGATTTATTAATTGGAAAAAAATTATCAAAAATTTTCTTTCTCTCTCAAATAATTAAAAGGAAATGCTGAGCAGTTTTGCTTTACATTTGAGTTAAATTATTTTAAATAAGAAATGGTAATAATTAAAAAAAATTCTCACTAAAAGTTAAATTACGTTATTAAGCATTCTAGGAAAAAGAATATAATTTTAACCCCTAAATATTTTTAAGAAAGTTCTCTTTTAAAAATTATAAAGTTCAACCTTTTTTTCTTCTTTTTTTTTGCTGCTGTGAGAAAATTTAAAAAGTTAGTTTCAAATAATATAAATATGATAAATTATAATTGGTTGATAATTAGCCTAATAAAACGAGACATTCTTCACAAAAATTTCTTTTGTATCGAATGAAATATAACTTAAAAAGAAAATACAGCAACATCTTTCGCATCCAAAATCAATTGATTTGCAATACCAAAATAATAACACTTCTGATGATATTTAAATCCGAAATTTAACCACATGAGTTAAAAAAAAATGTTTAATGGGTTTGTGAAGATGAAGTAAAGACTTAAGTAAATATAAACAATTTTATTCCTGTTACTATCTCACTTGATGGCAACGTAACAATTGAATACAAATAAATGAAGGAGAAATGGCAGATTAGCAACTAGGAGAAATGGCCTATTTTCAATTAATCATTAGGGAGTTGCCTAGTGCCAAAAGAAGAAAGTTTTAAAATATTATAAGCTTAGTTTCCAAATAAATAAATTTGAAGGAACAGAAAGTTCTATGCATTATAAAATATTAGTTTGATAATAGCACTATTAAATATAATTGTTGAAATTCCAATCTGTTTCATTACGTGCAGTGAGTTATTTTATTGCTTATAAACAAAACTACGTTCTTAAATGTAACTGTGCACAATCGTGAAGTGATAACGCATTCGTGAATCTCAGTAAATAAATAATAGTATATATATTTTCACAAAGTTAATGAAAATAACCTAAAATAAGTCATTAACATACTAATTAAACCAAAGATGTGAACCTTAACCGACAAGTTTATTTGAAGCACCTCAAAATATGAATTCCCTAGGATAGGAACAAAATACTTAAATTTGCCATTAGATAGGATAGGAGAGTGTGAACACAGAGTTAACATGTAGATTAAGAAAAAAGAGAAATGTAGATTTTCAATAAAAATTGCCAACCATTGTTAATCTATGTCAGCACGGTTTGCCATAAAATTTCATTATAAATAATGAATTTTTTAAAAAGCCTGAGGTAATCCTATAAACAAGAAAATTTCAAAATTGTCATCAAAACAAGAAATGAGGAATTTTGTTTGCTATAAAACGTATGGTAATTTAAAAATGTTTAATTTTGTTTTTCTGAACCATAAAATGGTTTTATACGTTTCAATTTTAAAACACGAACGATTTTCAGTACTATTTAATTGCGCTTTATATATCGAAAAGCTGCCGGCGTCCTTGACTAGGGGTAGCGCATCTTCCCTGTGATCTGGGCATCCCGGGTTCGAGTCCTGGTTCGGGCATAGTTGTTCTTCGTCTGTGTTCTATGTGTGAGGTGTGTGAATGTGCCCCCTTGTATAAAGGGGTTGCGCAAGCGAGTGTGTGAGTTTCATCATCATATGAGCTAGAAATCAGACTTCTTCTCTCGGGTGCTCAGGGGTATTTACCTTCAGAAGCTACTGCAACCCCTTTCAGTGGCAACGCGGACACGATATCATCATATCGAAAAGCTTGGTAAATCAAATCCGAATGCTGCAGTTTCTATAAACTGTTCTACAGAATAAACCAGTTAGCTCAATAGAAAATTTTTTATTCAGTGATCTTCCACTGTTGCCATATAAGATAGACTTTATTCTATAAATAAGAAGAGTACGTTGATGACTTTCTATATTCATTATAAGAAATGATCACACTCTTTGTTAAATATTATTGTTCCAACAAAAATCTATGATTTAGTCAGCTGATCTCAAGTTTATCCACAGCAATATTAACAATCTGAGTAATTATAAGTTGTAAGAAATATTTACTTGGTATAATAGTTCTTAAAAATGTTAATGAAAAAAAAATGAATTATTGAAAGTAATGTAAGTATACAATGGAGTGTAAGTTGGTAATATTATTTTTCTGGTTTCATTAAAGAAGAAATTATATATTGAGGAATTTGCACTTGTAAAACACGACCTATATTTTCACAGCATAATATTTATATTTTTTTCTTATCTAAATTAGTGCATTTCAATAATATTAATGTGAATAATTTGAATGAATAATTGTTATAGTAATTTGCAAACCTTACGAAACAATAAATAGTGTCCTCATGGCTCAGTAATATTCTTTTAGGATGCAATTAGGTTTTCAAATGGATTAATTGATTAAAAATATCATGGCCGGAACGAAGGTGGCGGATTACTTCAATAATTCAGTCAGGTGACTGCTTTTAATGATTTCATCATATTTTCTGACTAAGAAATTGAAAAGCAACAAACGTCTGCGATACTGAAAGCATATAGGTAAATATTTTTTAAATGAAATAATTTATTCTAGAACACAATAATTAATATCCATAACACAATTTCCATTTTTAAAAAAAAGTTCTTTTAATTAAATTCTTGAAAATTTAGTCAGGATTAATGTAAAGCTTGGATCGTGTAAAACGATTAATGAAAGCCACATTGCGCCTGCTTTTTCATTGCCACTAATGAAATAAGGCATTGTGAATATACCTGTAGCAAATTTTGGATTATCTAAATTATGCAAAGAATTCTGATTAGCAGGAATAATTACCAGATTCCAAAATTTAGGTGGCCTTTAAATTTCAACTAGATTACTGTTGAAGAATTATACTCTTTCCGTTTGTGAAGTATTTAAATCTGAGTATCACTGAATAGTTGTGGCTTCGAGAAACTTCCAAGTTACTTGCTTTTATTTTTTTTCTTTATTTTCTATTTTACTAAGACTCTATTTTGTTAATTATTGTTAATCTTTGTTAATAATAAGCTTTCTGAAAGGTCTATTAAAAGCTTTAAATATGTCAAGGCATATAGAAGTAAGTCATTTTTGTTGTAGGATATGGAATTGCAAGCCCAAAGATCTTCTCAATTTTTGTCAAGATATCGCGGATAAAACGTGGAATACAAATTAATTATTTTTAATCTTTGTTAATAATAAGCTTTCTGAAAGGTCTATTACAAGCTTTAAATATGTCAAGGCATATAGAAGTAAGCCATTTTTGTTGTAGGATATGAAATTGCAAGCCCAAAGACCTTTTCAATTTTTGTCAAGATATCGCGGATAAAATGTGGAACACAAATTTATTTGAATAGAAAATTACAAAGCACAAATATTCGTATGCATAAATAACAATAAATGGGGCATGTCTCACTTCCCACGATAAATCCTTTGAATTTTTACTTTCTCCTATATGTCGAAGTATGATAATCATAAAAAAAATTAAAACTCAGTATTTTGAGGAGCATCCAGATTTCAGACTTCCCAGAATCCGAAGAACACTTGGAATTATGCATGCCTGTGAACATAATAATTCAAATAAAATTTGGTATATGGTCTTTACATTAAATTTGTAAAATTCTGTCAGACGTTGAACAAAATCCATTCAGAGGAAGTCTGTCTGTCTGCTTGTCAGAATATAAAGGAATGCGATAAATACAAAACGCAAAGAATTAGACATATAAAATTTGGTACATAGTTTTGTAGATTATGTAGATATATTTAATTAGTTGGATATAGTTAATAAGATGCATTAATGGTATGGATAATAATTATTTAGTAGCTTTGAGAAAAAGGGAAATAAAAAAATGTGAAAGGAGATAAAATTTTACATTATAAAACTTTGGTAAAACCGGTCCAAAGAAAGTTGGCATGATAGAACTGTAGATACATTCAATCATAGAGGTTTCGCCGGAATCTTGTTGTCCATGGGGAGCTTGCGGTTGTAGGGTTCAATTTCATGGATTGTAATATTATCATTTTTGTCTAATTATTTAAAAAAATTATTGACAATTTCTATAGAATTTGTTTATTATAGAATGGCTGAGATCTCGGTATATATTATTGTTCCGGATAAATATATCCTCAGTTATTTTTTTTTAGTGATTAATCGATGGGATACAGTTAATATACTAGCGAGAGAGTCAATCTGAAAAATTCTCGCATAATCACTAGGGATTGCAATACCGGACCAAAATCACTATACCGGTATTCGGTATTTTTTAGATCTTAATACCGGGATACCGGTTTTAATACCGGTATTAGAAATTTTAGAAAAATAAAGAAAACACAGGTGTTTCTTTGTTTTATTTGCCAGTTTTATTAGAAAGGGTAAATAAATAGGACAAAAAATAATTTGTAACTTATAAATTATAACAGTATATAAAGAATCACGAAAAAGTAAAGGAACAACTTATTTATTTAAATCACAAAAAAATTGTAACTATCATTATTCAGTCCGTGGTACTAATTCAAATTTTTGAAATGTGATCTCAAAAACATAATGCATCGATTGTTCTCTCATTAAGCCTGAAAAGTAATTTTGTGCAAAAATTACTAGCTGTCGAAAACGCTCTTTCGGCATCTACGATAGTTAGTGGTACTGTTAGCAATGCACGATATACTTTTTCCAAGTATTTACCTCTAAATCCCTCATCTTCAAATAAATCGATTTCTTATCGGATGGTTTTCTGTATTGTATTTTGGTTCGTTGAAATTTTCTTATTTATCGCTAATTCTAATTTTTGTTCAAGAGACAATTCCTTTTCACTATCGACATTAGTGTCATCAGCATCTTCGATAACTGAACAGAATTCTTTTGAATGTGGATAGGTTTGTGGGTAAAAAATTTTAAGAAAATTTACTATAAACTTAATCAGATTTGAATTGGTTATTTTCTTTTCTAGATTTTCATTTTAAAAATCATTATAATTATGTAAATACCATTTGACATTTTCTATTTCGATATGCCTTTCTTCTGTGCGATTTTTGAATGTAATATATAATCTTCAGATAGTGATGTGTGCTGTTCTAGTGTGATGTGTGCTGTTAGGAGTAAACGGTGCCAACGTGTTTTAAAATCTAATATTAACATATATTCTGTTTTATTTTCAGTTAGTATGTATTTTAATAATATGTCATCTTTTATAGAGAAATGTTTAAATATCGTAACAATTTTTCGAACTTTATAAATTATAGGAAGCAATTCTTGATGGGTTAATATTTCATCCTCATTAGTAATAACTTCTTCAACAATAACATTGTTATTATCTTCATTGTCAATATCACTCTCACTCTTACTCTCTTCAAAGTTGGAATCCGAAGTTTCTATATCCACAGTATTTGGATTCTTCTGTTCTTTATTTTTTTGGTATAATACATCTATTATTCTTAACTGCATTCCATGAGCATAGCACAATTGCTGATTTGCACCAATCAACTTTCTAACTTTTTTTCATAACTGTTGCTCCATCAGTCATTATGGATACAATTTCTTCTTTCAGGGATAATCCATGTTTACCTAATTTAGATTTAAGAAATTAATTAAGCCACTAATTAGTTAATTAATTTCGCCCGTTAGGGAGACATAAAAACAAAAATGTATACTATTTTGCTATGTTGGCGATCCCTGAACATATAGTGGAGACAATTTTAAAAATGTCTAGTAAATACCGAAAAACCGGTATTTAAACTTGTGAATACCGGTATTACAAAATTGTACAAATGGCTCAAAATACCGGTATTCGGTATCCCGGTATACCGGTATTGCAATCCCTAATAATCACAAATAATGGTCTGTCCATATACCTCCTCTACTTCTTCCAGAAAAAAAATTATGGATTTTCGATAACACCACCAAAATCTTTCAAAAATAGTAATGAAATACAGATCTTTGCCATGAATCTTGGATTTTTTATGAATGCTATTTTGCGAATATATATTTTTAACGCCTTTTTGCAGATAGAATGGTACTAAAATTTGATACCGAACTATAATTGTAGTCTTAAGATCATATACCAAAAAAATTAATATTCATTGATATAAGCCATTGCATTTATGCGTTATTGGATTTTCTAGCATGCGAAACTACAGATTCATGTATTTGACAACATTACCTTTTGGGAAATTTGATTCGAAATCTGATACAAATCAGCATTTTAGATGCTAACCCTGTGTACCAAATTTTATTCATCTAGCTCTTTAAGATTTGTAGTTATCGAGTTCACGTGTACAAACAACCAGTCAGGCATTTTCTGAGTGGATTTTATCCAAAATATGACAGAAATCTACGAATTTGATTGAAAGTTCTTATACCAAATTTCATCCTTTAGCTCAGTGTTTTTGAATTAATTTGAATTTTGAATAAATAATTCACTGACAGACAGACAAGCATAGTAAAAAAAAATATGATTTTCGAACTCAGGAGGTTGAAAACCTGAAGATTCGTCAGAATGATATTAAAATTTCATATGAAAATCCATTCTTCGTCCTTTTTTCCGATTTTGAGAAAGTATATTTAGAGTTATACAGTTAACATTAATTCCAAAAATGTGCTTTTTTGGATTTTAGATCTAAAATGTGTAGATTCATAGGACTTTCGAGGGTGGCGCGGCTATAATTGTTAGAAAATAAACATCTTATTAGATGTTGCTATCAAACCGAAAAACTTCATCATATTTTATTGAGCATTTTAGGGATAAGGACGAGCTTAAGATAATTAGATAGCTTTTATAACTGTTATGTGTGTTCGCTGATTATAGATAATATTTCTATACCACACCATCATTTTCTAGAACTCATTGTGTCATGTCAATATTTGGTTAGTTTCTTAAATTAAACTTCCAAAAAAATTTCGACATTTTTGTAGGAATTTTTCTTTTGAATACAGAACTACAAACACTTTTAACCAGTCATTCCTTTATTAGAAAAATGCTTATAATTTTTATAAATTCTCTAATCATGACCTAGCCTGTTTATTAAGTGACCCCCTCCCTCCACCATGTCGATCATATTTATTTTAAAAAACCAAAACACCATTTTGCGAATTCAGTAATTATCGATCTTATTCATGCTTTTAATGAATACAAAGTACAACTTAACTAGATTAAATCATGAATAATATCTATAAATATCGTTTACTCGAAGTCCTGGTCTTGGCATCTATTTGTAAATACTTACACATATATTTTTTCTTTTCACAAAAAATAACCATTGAAAATTATAATTAATAGCGGGAAATATTCTTACATGAAAATTAATTAATCCTCGAAGTGAAAGGCACCATTAAGAAAAATTAATCAAACTCATGTCGCAACATTAAAAAAGCTGACAGAAACCACGACTAATAAGCGGAATGATTGCTACATAAAAAGAATAATAAATCCTAAAAATACAGCTGCTTCAAAGATAAATCAATATAATAACCTTGCAAGTGACATGGATGTCTTAATTTTAGCTCTTGTTTTTGTGTATTAAATTTCTTCGATGTTTTTAGTATTGCTGTTGTAGTTAACGGCCTTGAAAATTTTGTTTAAATCAGAAGAATTGATGCGATTAGTAACCAGCTCTAAATTTCAAATACATTTTTTGTAAAGAAAACAACGAACAGTTGATACAATCACTCAATATTTTATAAGAAAAAATCTATTGTCTATTTGTAAATCTATCAACAAATTAATGTCTCACAACTTTGAATCAAAAATTCATACACATTTATATATAGTTTATTTTATAAAATTCGAAATTCACGAAATAATAATTTATTCCTAATTCGGTCATTACGTAGAATGCTGCATACAATGAGATTCAATTTTTTTAATAATCATCAATCATTAAATTAATCGATTTTTATTTTACTTAAAGAAATTAAAAATACAATTTTGTTTATTCTGATATATATTAGTACATGAAATATTATGGATTCAGCGAAATAGTTTTATTTAGGGAAAAAAAATCTTAAAATTTTATAAGAATGTTTTAATTCGTAATTACTTGAATATTAAGGATGACAAATATATAGGAATATAGTAAAGCACGTCATACATTCTTTTTAAAATTTATCTGCTTTCTTTTATAATAAGTTTTGCGTTCATCAATTTTAAAATTTGCATACGATAATTTTTAGTCTTGTTCACAAACTTCAACCATAATATCAAATATTTTCTTTCTTGCGATTAGAACTCAATAAAACATAAATATTTGTTTACAAATAAAACAAAGTATTGAGCCTAAAATTATTGTCTAGAAAAACATTTCGATTGAAATTTTATAAAAACAATTCAAATAATTAATTTTTAAAAAAAGAAAAATAATTATGTAGCTTACCTATGATATTTCTGCTGTGAACAGCAAAGAAGTTGGTTGATGTATGTTGTGATAATGAAATTTTTTCGGAAATGCTTTCAATTTCTGACTCTGAATTTAGTGAATAAAGGGTATAAAGGAAATAAAGGGGAGCAATTCTGTCCATTCATTGCTTTCATACGCATGCGCTATTTCATAATTCCGGAAGGTTAAGCCGGAAAAGAGAATATAATGAATTGGATATAAAAGCAATTGAAATATGCTGGAATTTTTTAAAATCAGTTTTTGAGAAATGCTAATTTTTTTTGTTGTTATTCATGGCTTATCATCGTGCATCGCAACGTATTATTGTGAAATTTTGTCGTGTCAGATATTAAAAAAAAAGACTATGATATAAAACCTATTCATTTTAAATATGAATGTTTATGCGTTTAAAATGTGAATTAGAAAGATCAATGAACCCGACGGAAAAGCAATAGCACGCAGAGAAATCAATAATACAAAAGGTTCACTTGTAAATAAGTTTTAAAATAGCAACATTTCTAAAAAGAATTTAAAAAAAAATTTATTTTAGCAAGGTCACTGAAAATTTTTTAGCAGCACTGAAAATCATCAAAAAGAATGTATTACATGTGAACGTTTAAATAGTCATTAAACATTCTCTTTATTCTAAAAGCAAAAACTGAATCTGTTCTTCTATCGATTATTTGGCATGTTTCCACTTATGGACAATTCTAAGAATTGTCCATAATCTTGCGATAAAAATTGTACTAGGTTTTTTTTCGCAATTTAATTAACTTAAATGGGAGCTTAAAAAACATTCTATGTATCCAAAATTGGCTTTTTCGGTAGCTATTCGTTTAATTTTTGCTATCATTTTAATACTTTCCAGGAGATAACTTAGTTTAGACATGAAGGATATAGTGAGAGAGACCCAAATCCCATCCAAATTTGTTCCTTTTCCTTAGAAATATTGATTTCTTATCCCTAATTTAGGTTTTAACCAATTAGGGCTAACTAACTGTTTTTACTAATTTTTTAGGATTTGACCTTCTTTTAAGCTTTGTAACAGTATTTGTTTTTTGCTTTTGATTTTTAATAAAGTTAATAAAGTTGCAACCTTGTCTAAAAGTTTCCGAATGACAGTAATTAATATTATTTACTTACGTCATTTTACATGGTTTTATATTTTAATCTTATGTTTGACGTAGATAGCCAACATCGACTTTTGTGCCGTAAAACATAAAATCCGATTCCAATTCCGAAGATAAATACGGAAATAAATTACATGACTTTGATTTCCATAATCTTTTTCATTTCTACAAAACATTAAGAAAAATATTTATATGCACGATAAATTACACATAATAAATGAAAATATTATTTCCACAGGACATGGAAAATCAATGCAAAAATTTTAATTCCCATGCAATATTCTTCTGTGACGAGAATGATAACGTGCAAACAAATAAATATCATAATTAAACACATATGAAATGTTTTAATTTTATATTATTGGTAAAAGATCTTTAAAAATTTTTATTGATTTTATTAATTGAAAAAGATTTTTTTTTCTTGAGGTGGATGTGATTTAAAATTTGATATCGAGCAACAAACCGGTGAAAATATCGAAATCAAATTTATAGCATCTAACATTTTTAGTTATATTACTCAGATTCAGGCAGAGAAATATAACAATACTCAAATCTTTGAGTGTATAGAAACATTCAAATATAATCACAAAAATAATTTTTGCGCCAATTTTTTATGGTTTTAAATATCAAAATTTATTCGTTATTAAAACTTCACTTTAGAATTTAATCTGTAAATGAAAAGTTTTAAAGAGATGAAATCGAAATATATGATTTGTCATAATTTTTAATTAATTAATTATTTAAAAAAAATCAAATTAAAATAAAGGTTTTGAAAATCCAAAATCAATTTTTATTTGGAAATTATTTCTCACTTAAAGCTAGCAAATGAGGCTTTTCTGTTGTCTTTTATAATTATAGATAAAATTCTGGAATATCGAAATGCATATTGCTGTTTTTTAAAGAGAATAATTAATGATTACATGCTATTTGAAACATTTAAAACTTGAAAGTTGAAAAGTGTTTTTTCTTTGAACAGATACTAAACCAAAATCCACTGAAAACCATGAATTTTATGTTATGAAACTGAGCAATGAGAAAGATATTTCAAAATTTTGTAAAATTAAAGTCGTAATACAGTCCAGATAGGACGGGAAAAAATTCTCGAATTTTGACTTTTGTACCGGATTTAAAAAGTAATCCGGATTTGTCTCAAATCCGTTTTTTAAATTGATTATATAAGAAATAAACTTGAATACATTTTTTAAAAATGAAACTAAAAGTTTATTTAAGTAAAAATAAAGAAAAAAATAATATTGTTTTTCCAGTAGTATATATATGCGTGTTCTGGCACACCTTAAGAGCCATCAATAATTTTAAAATAACATCAAAATTTAGAGCAAAAATAGTGTAAAAAGGCCATAATTAGCACACCTTAAAATCCATCAATAATTTTAAAATAACCTCAAAATTTAGAGCAAAAATAGTGTAAAAAGGTCATAATTAGCACACCAAAATAACATCAATAATTTAAAGTATCAAGTCAAAATTTAGAGCAAAAATAGTGTAAAAAGGGCATAATTAGCACACCTTAAAAATCCATCAAATAACCTCAAAATTTAGAGCAAAAATAACATTAACAAATAACATCAATAATTTAAAGTATCAAGTCAAAATTTAGAGCAAAAATAGTGCAAAAAGGTCATAATAAAATAACATCAATAATTTAAAATATCAAGCCAAAACTTGGAAAAAGTTAACAAATTAACCGAAAGGCTATCGTCTTAAAATCAATATAAATTCATGCGTTGTTCACATTATTATACACATTAAAAGAAATAAAAATATAAGAATAAAAATATAAAAATAAAAGCTTTCACTATTCAATTTTCTTGATATAGCAATCATCATATTTACCATCAACCTTACCTCTATAACCAAAAATATATGAGCCTTCATTAATTATATCAATTGCTTCATCAGATATATTAGATTTATGTTTAGGGAGAAAATATTCTTTTTCTTGCCCTTCAACTTGTAATTTTGCAATAACTATATATCCATATTTAGCAGATTGAATTTTTTTCAAAGATAATAGAGTGTATTCACCATTCTTTAAATCTTTTAATCTATATGTTACAAGTGGCTTAAGTCTATTGAAAGCTTCCATTTATTTAGAAAAAAATTTTACAAGTTGAATGACTTCCATCTTATGAATCGATTATTTCTTCAATTGAGTTGATTAATTGTATGTTTGAATCGATATTTTCCAATGCATTAGATATTTTATTTGTATATGAATTAATTATTTCTTTGACATATTTCGTTATTAATTCATGCAAGTCAGATCTTAAATATTTTGAATTTAGTTTCATAAGTTCTTGTGTAAGTTGTTCTAGATCCTCCATTTATTTCCTTTAAGAATCTATCGTCTTATAATGACCCAATGCTAAAGTGTGAATTCCATCTTCTAAAATATATCTTTTATCATCTTTTGCTGATAAAGCTATTTTATTTATTTGAATTGAATACAGCTCATGTTTCATACTTCGAATTAAATTCTGTGTTCTATATTGATGAATTTTATCAAATAAACATTTTTTATAATCATCAAATGATATTCTATTTTTAACTACAGATTTTTTAACTCCTTTCGATTTTTTAATTTCACATTTTTCTAGTCTGATTGCATACATTTTACTTCTTAAACCTACAAATTCTTCCATAATAACACCACTATTTTCATCTTTCATTTTACCCAATATTTTTTTATTACATCTCGGCATATTATATAGATTATTTTCTTGATAATCAGAAGTATCAAAATAATCAATCATAGATTTCATATCTTCATAAAAATCATCTGTTTTAATATCATATATGAAACTATCTGTATCCATATATAATAATTTAATATTATTCTTATATCTTGGCTTCATTACATTATAATGGAAATCATACATTAAATATTTAGACAAATCTAATATACTCATTCCAACATAGATTGGTTTATTAAAAAGTATTTTTGTCTTTTTCATATGAACAGCAACCAAATTTTCATCAAAAATAGTTCGACTTTTAAAATGAGGTTTGGCAATTAATTTTTTAACTTGATCATAATTACAACATAATCTTATATCTATTCGTTTTCTTATGTTTTCCATGGTTTTTCCAAATACTGAGTTATTCATCAATTTATAAAAATCTTTCTCAAAATCATTAGTTGCTCGTTTTCTCATTTCAGTGTTTAAATCTATATATTTTTTCAACCAATTCGATTGTTTGAATTTCAATATTCTATGTACTTTTATAATTTTTAAACCCATTTTCAAATACTGTTTTAAACTTCTATAATGAACTACATATTTCTCTTTATCGTATAAAGTTGTTAATAACTTACCTTGTTTAGATTTTTCAGGAATTCTATTTTCAGGACATAATGGTAAATCTGTATGATAATCATGTAATTCTTTTGGATATTCTAAATCAACTTCCAATATATACCCTTTTTCTGAATCATCAGGACATTTAAGAATATTTTGTATTGCATTTGTATTTATCCATTTAAATCCTCCATAAGGTAAATATTGACTCATTGCCCATCCATATAAGTTATTAGCATCTAAATACATTAAAAAATTGGATTCTTTGCTTTCATCATAATTTTTCATATATTTATTATTTGCTTTCCCATATCTATTACAACATTGCGAAACTCCACCTCTTAATCCTTTTTCTAACATAAGAATCATATCATAATCATCTAATAAATCTAATTTAATTTTTGTCATTTTTAACATTGCATCCCAAGATAAACCAGGAGCAGTAAAATACCAATCTGGATCTAATTTATAAGTTTTTAAACAAACATCTCTAAAATTTTCAAATACATCTGTTAAAATTAATACATCTGTTTTAACATATAAATCTGTATATTCACCCAAATTTTTTATATTAAATGCTTTCCAAACACGTTGAGCATGTTGATATTCTTCATCAGTTATATGACATTCATTCAATTTATTATAAAATTTATCTTTTGGAGGTAATTTTGTTTCTTCATATTTATCTTTAGAATCCATATAATCATACGGATATACACCTTTTCTTGTTATGAGATCTAATTTGTCATCAGGAAAATGTAATGATGTCTCTCTAAATTTCGATTTTAAATAATTAATATATTTCATTTCTCTTATTTTTGACGGATATTTACTCAACTCATTTTCAGGCATCTTTCTCAAGTTTTTTGATAATTCATCTAAACTGGATGACATAAATTTAAATGAATCAATAAATCTCAATTTCATTCCTCCTATTTTTTTGCTGAAAGATATATATTTTTCTTCAGTATTAGGTATAGCATCTATTTTTGATTTATCAAATCCGAGCTCTTTTATAAATAAATGAGAATCATAACCTGTTAAATTATGGATTTTTACTGGAATAAATTTTGGAATTTTATAATTTAAATTACAAATATTATGAGCTGGACCTCTATATTTTCCGGTTAAATGACAGTGATCAATTACTTTTTTTTCCCCATCAACAGGAGAATCCTTTAAGATTTCATTTTCACATATATGACAAATATTAGTTCTTTTGTAATGATTTTTATCGAAATCTATCATTGATTTAAGACTTTCATATTTTTCAGTTTTCTCTTTTATAAAAATTTCAATTTCGAGAGTATCCTCTTTTAACATAGATATAAACTTTTTTATTGCATCAGGTCCTCTATAATGAATAGGAGGTTTAAAATATTCATTTTCATATTTGATATAATAACAAAAATTATCAGATTCATGTTTCTGATATTTCATAGTATACGATTTAGTTTGATCTGGTTCACTTGTATCCATTTTATGTAAAAGACACTCAAAATCTGCGTATATAGTAAATGGATTTCTCATTTTATGATTATATTTTTTAAATCGAATAACTTTACCTTTTTCTGGCATATTAATTGTGACAGCTTCTTTCTTTTTACAGTATTCTTCATGCATTTTTAATTTTTCCTCAGAATAAAAATGATTTAAACATCTATCACATAAAAATATTCGATGATTATCAGTAATTTGGGATCCGACCAATTTATTTATATCTTTAATCCAACAATAATGATCATTTTGCTCATCTTTCATATAAAACAAGTTTACATGATTTTGTAATTTATTGTTAGTTATTCTAAGTGGATAAATCGAACTGTCATAACTGTAAACATTTACAGATATATTATTTTGTTTTTCAAAATTTTTAATATTATTTAATGAAACAGGGAAATTAATTCCTTTAAAATTCAATTCATCTTTAAATTGTTCATATTTTGACACTCTTTGAGGATTCTTTTTTACAGGATGAATCGCTGATAATATAGACCACATAAAACATTTATTATCTGTATTTTTAACATTTATTATAGCTTTTTTAGATTTAATTTCATCAGGTAAATCAATATAACTTGATCCACTCAAAGGTTGATATTTATTTATTCTCAATTCCAAAAATCTAATTTCTTCAAGACTCCAACCAGAGCCTTTTGCTATAAATTCATCAGATTCATTAATTAATTTGTCAATAGCATTATCATAAAAAGTATGTAAATCATTAGAATTTAATATAATTTGATTCTCAGTTTTGAATGAAAATTCCTGAATTTCATCATCTAACCTATACAAACAAAACAATTTTAAATTGACTTTTATTCCATTAAATTCATTCAAAATTTGTCTTATTTTATCAATTACAATTTTTCTTTTCTCTTGTAAAAACTCTAAGGGGATTATAATATTATTATAATTATTAATTCTATAAGATCTTAATCTAGATTCAAAAGCAGTGTCATATTCTATAATTTCTCCATCTTTTATTTTTGATAATGCTTTTAGATGTTTTCGACTTGATATGTGATTACTTAAATGTGCTATGTTATAATATTCACCACAAATCATACATTTTCTCTTCTTTTTTGATTTTTTATTCATTAAGTCTTTTTTTATATGCTCCTCTATATCTTCGATTTTGTAATATTTGCCACATATATAACATTTTCTATCTTCTTCCACTGTAAATAACTTATCAAGATTAAACTGGCCTTCAATTTCACCTTTATCAAAATCATATAAATTTTTTACGAAAGAATCAAATATTTTTTTAGCTGAAAAGCTATCTCTTTTAATCTTATCACGCTTTTCTGGTTTTTTGTCTCTTTTACATTTATTCAAATAATCAGTAACATCCAAGTTTAATAAATCTACCAAAACCGGTTTATATTCACCTGTTTCTTTAATGTATTTCCTTAATAATCTGATCAATTCATCTTTCTTACAACCTCTAGGTTGTTTAATTTTTAACTGTTTTACAGCTTTTCTAAGTTCACCGATAGTCTTTGACTTAAACTGCACCTCCATTTATTAGGAAACATTTTTTAAAGGACTTTGCGCTAGACGACTAATATGATATCTTGAACTTTCATGTCTTTTTTTATGACCCATAGAGTATTGTTTACCACATTCACAATCATATTTTGTATAATTATATACAGATTTACATGTTTTACATATATTATCTCGATTAAATTTACCATAATTACGATGTTTATAGAAATCATCTAATGGTTTTACAATTCGACAGTATGTACAAGTTCTTAGCACTTCCATTTATTACGACACATTTTTATTAAGGCTTTTCATAAAATCATTCCAGATCTTTAAAGTGTGTGGTATATTGCATAATTCGCAAATTTTTTTAAAGAAAAAACCGTAATTCATCCGCTTCGTTAGTAAAATTTAAATTAAAATAACGCAGCCTGTTTTTAAAAAATTAGTATTCATTTATTAGGTTTTCACTGTTTTAGTGTACGTGGAATTTTTTGAACCTATCAGATATTAAAAAGAAATAATATAAAAAGTCCAAAAGATGGAGCCACTAAACAGTTTGTTAACTAAGATGGACGGCTACGAATATTTTTCAAAAGCTTTTGACGAACCTTGTAAAAGTCCTTCAAAGTCTTGAAGGACGCCTTTTTTCATTCATATTTACGTAACTTCCTGGTTTCTTATCATCGCTTCGAGAAGTGTCTTATTGCAATTTCTGAAACTGAAGTTCCATACATCGAATCTGGCGGGCTATTTTGCGATTTTTTCTAATAATTTAAATCTTTTCGGATTATTTCCTTTCTTTTAATTTTATAGTCTTATAGTCATTGTCTTTTTTATTATATTTAACCAATTCAGATTCATAATACGTTCCTTTAATTTCTTCATCATTTAAATCTTTAATTTTATATGTTATTGGGTCAGTTTTTAATATTTTTGAGATTAGAAATATTTCTTCAGTAAATGTAGGATCATAACCTCGTGTAAAAGTTTCTTTATATTTAGATATTCTAACTTTATCACCTACTTGAAATTTCGGTTTTCTAATCACTTTTTGTTGGTATAAATTCTTATAAACTAATGATTCGTTTTCTTCTTTACTTGCTTCTATAGGTGTCATTTTTATAGATCTGTGGTAAGAATTGTTATAATTTTTTAGTAATTTCGGTAATACATTTATATACGTTTTAGTATTGTTAGCTGCTAAATATTTTCTTATTTTAGTATTAATAGTGCGATTAAACCGTTCAACTATAGAGCATTTAATTTCAACATTTTCTGTTGTAAACCAATGAATATTATTATCTTTGAATAACTTTTGAGTATGTTTATTAATAAATTCAGTTCCTTTATCTGTTTGAAGATTTTCAGGAATTCTGCCTTTAAAAACCTTTTTAAATGCTTCAGTAACTTCTTCTCCTGTTTTTCTTTTAATTGGTATAGCCCAAGCATATTTGCTAAAAATATCAATGACAGTTAATAAATAATTAGTTCCATCATTGTATTTACTAAATTTTTTTATGAATAATAAATCTGCTTGCCATTGATCATCAATATGAGAAACATATACTCTTCTTCTTTTAAATTTTCTTATAACAGGTTTATATCTAGTATAAACATCTTGAGAATGTAAAAAATCTGCAATTTCTTTTTGTTTTATCCCTGTTTTTCTTTTTATCTCGTTAATTCCACAATAACCAGTTTCTGGATTATAATATGTTTTTTCTAGGATTTCTTTTTTGTTAATCCTAAAAAACGACACTTTTTAGATCCACATTGTATACAAATTCCTTTTAATATTGGTCTATTATTTTTAGTAACAGTTTCTTTCATATCTTTAGTTTCTGTTTCCTTTTTACATTTTACACAATATATCATGAAAACGCCTCCCATTCCAAACCTTTTTTTAGTTTTAATAATAGGTTTTACAATTGCTCTTTCAATTCTTTCTCTAATAGTTGGCTTTTCAATATCATCCAATTCTTTCAACATATTTGAATCACATACTTCATTTCTTACTTTTGTATCTTTATTTTTTAAATAACAAACATCATGATTATAAGCAGCTTTATCAACTCTATTAATCGGTTTACTCAAATCTTTATATGATAAATCTGGATTTAATCTATGTTTTCCCCATAATAATTGAGTTCCAGGACCAGTAAAATTATGACCTGGTAAATGCAATTCGAATGGTAAATTATTTATAGCTGAATTTATAAATCCTTTTCCATATTTAACTGATTCCGGATTACTTATTAGTTGTTCACATTTTTGACAATATCCTTTAAATTTTTTACAGTTGCAAGGTGTCTTTTTCTTATCACAAACCATTTATTAAGGATAAAAAATCATACGTTATTAACATATTTATATCCATTCAATTGAGTCTTTTTTACATATTTTTCGACAGGAAAATAGTTTAAACTATTAATAAAATCTTGTTCTCTTTGATATATTTCTTCTTCAGAAATTGCTTTAGCTTTCCATAAATTTAACAATTGTTTATAAAATCTATAACATTGCTTATATTCTTCTTTTCTTTCTAAAATATTTAACGATTTTTCAATAATTTCAACAATTCCAGCACTTAAACTTAATGCTGCTAAAGGAATAAAAACAAATGCTGATAAGCCTGTTCCACTTAAAATAAACTTACTGACAGATAAAGAAATGCTTATCTTGTGAAAGTAATTATAGCTCTTTCTGTAAATAAAGATCCGTTTTTCTAAATATTCGTCCATTTAATATAGTCAAAATTTTGTCTGTATCTCATTTTTGGATTCACTAAATCTAGCATAAAGAAATCATATGGTTTTTGAATGCACTTATTATATAATTGTTTAAATTCTTCTGTGTTTAATTTACCATCTATTTCTCTAATAATTTGTTTCATTTCTCTTGGTTGAAGATTGAAAAAAATGAAATAATTACAGTTTTTTCTAATATTGATTGGTGTAGAATAATAAGATTGTGATAAATAAATAATTGATGCATTTTTTTTCCTTCCTCTTATGAATAAATCTTCTATACATTTTTGATTTTTTTCTGTAACGCAATCATCAAATATAACCAAGTTTTTAATAGCAGGATCTAAATCATCCACTGTAATAAATTCATTCAAATCAGATGAAAATAAGACTTCTTTCTTTTTGAATTTGTTGTACAATTTTAATAACCTTTCCCTTTTTTTATGATTTTTAATATTGCTAATAATATCTTCTTTTTGAAGATCTTGAAACAATGTATAATTTTCTTGCAATTTAGAATATTTAGGTTCAAATAAATCTTTAGCACATACGTATAAAGCATCAAAATCTAAATAATCATAGATTAAATTCAATAATAAATTCGTTTTTCCTGAACCAGATGCTCCTGTAATTAATAAACGAAATGGATGTTTTGGTATATATGGATTTTGGTTTTCATCTGTAAATTCTTCTTCTTCACTATAATTTTTTATTTTTATCATTTATTATAGGATGAAAAGTGTAAAGGTCTGCTCGTTGCAAATATTCTTTTGCTCGTTGCAAATATTCTTTTGCTCGTTGCAAATATTCTTTTGCTCGTTGCAAATCTTAAGTTTTTCAACAATAATAAATGAATGAAAAAGACTTGAATGAAAAAGACTTGAAAGATTTAAAACGTATCATAAAATTAGAAGAAGAAAAAAGAAGAATAAATGAAGAAGCTTTAAACCGACAGGTTATCACCTTAAAGGTATCTAAACCTTTAAATAGAACGAATAAAAAGATTACCCCTTTAAAGAAAAGTTCAGAAATAAGAGATTTATTACATATAAATAAATTAGATGAAGAAAAAAGAAGAATAAATGAAGAAAAATTAGAAGAAGAAATTGGAATACAAAAATCTTTAAAGAAAAAATATAAGCCTATTTTAGAAGAATTTCAGAAACAAGAAATAAATACGAAAGAGCAAATACGAGCTATACAAAATATTGTAAGTGATTTTTCAATCATTCCACAGCATGAATCATCCAAAATTCCTTTAGAAATTGAGCCTGATTATTCGTCAGATATTACAAATATGTTTGAGAGAGCTGACGATATATTTAAGATGCATTTTAATAAAGATTTAGATACATCTTTTATTAAAAATGAAGGTTTTGAATTACCGTCAGAATTAGTAAATAAAAGTGCAGATGAACTGAATACAATAATAAAAAAAGCAAAAGATAGACGAGATGAATATAAACGAGCAAAAGGAAATGCGTCTAAACATAGGAAAACAGATCAAATACAAGATGCAGATAAAAAGATGAATAATATGAAAAAATACATAAAAGCACTGAGTCTTATAAACTTAGGTAAAGATTATATTGGAGAAGGTTTAGAAGATAAAAAGATGCTTTTAGATAAATTAACAGATAAAATTTGTCAATTTAAAAGTGATATTCCTGCAAAAATATATAATCAAGTTGTTATATTAATAGATAGATTACATAAAGAAGGATTTATGACTAATGATCAAGTAATACGATATTATCATAAATTTCTCTTATAATAAATGAGTTATATTAAAAAGAAAGTCTTTTTAAGTGATGGGCAGAAAGATAAATTAAAATCGGCTTATAGAAAAAATGAGGAAATTACCTTACAAATCGATAAATCTAAATCACCGAATTATGAATTGTATTTAACAAAAACAAATATTAATCGAATTAATGAAGGTAAAAGAATTACAATCAGTAAAGCTCAATTGAATAAAAATGGGGGATTTTTACAATTTCTTATTCCTCTTTTAACTGGTGCAGCAACAGGATTAGGAGCCTGGGGCACTAAAAAAGTATTAGATAAAGTAACAGGCTCTGGTAATCCTAGACTGAAGGGTTGGCACCCTAAAAAAAAAAATCAAAAACCAAAGAATGGAAAGGGAGTATATCTACCAAGGGAATATCCGATGCAATGATTAATGAAAATATGATAAAAGAGAAAGGATTTCGAGGAGTTTTTACAATAGATACATTACCCAAAATAATGAGAAAATTTGAAAATGGGATAATTAATTTTGATATTTCAACTGGATCTGGAACTCATTGGGTCTGTTATTATAATGATCCTAAATATAAATTTGTTGAATATTTTGATTCTTTTGGTGAATATGAATATGAAGGGATCAAATTCAAAGAAGGTGATATTCCTAAAAATATTGTAAATTATCTTAAAACATCTAAGAAAGAAATCAGATATAATTCTAGTTTTTTACAACAACCTACTTCTGTAAAATGTGGTTTATTTTGCATGAAATACATAACTGAAAGAAATAAAGGAAAATCACCTGTTGAAGTTTTATATTCATTTACTCAAGAACCAAGTGCTTATAATGAGAAATTAGTCGACTTTCATCCATAAGACGATAGTCTTTTCGACTATAATAAATGAGTCGTTTAAAATTGACATCAGATAATTATGAAAAATCTGAAGACTTTACAGTTGAATATTCACCTCCTTTGAAGATTAAAAAGTTAGCTTTAGAGTCGTTTTCTATTAAAAAGACTTGGCATAACATAAGTGAAAAATTTAATAATAATAAGTTTAAATTGATTGAAGGAAACAATGAAAGGATCATTAAAATTCCAAATGGTAGTTATACTGTTAAAAGTTTAAATCGTTATATGATTGAACTATTCGGAATAGATTCACCCATTAAATTTGGTATTATTGAAGAAAGAGAATTAATTTCTGTTAATTTGAAGAAAAATTTTAAAATGGATTTAACAGAAGGAAATCTTCATCAATTATTAGGTTTTAAATCTAAAATATTAGATCAGGAAAATCAATTTGGTGAATATATTGCAGATATTACACATGGAATCGATAATATTTATATTCATTGTGACATCGTAAAAGGTTCATTAATTAATAATTGTGATTCAGATGTTATTCATTCATTCGTTAGTAAAATTCCTCATGGTGGTAATATAACTAAAGATTTTAATAATTGGATATTTTCAGCTGTGGAAAAGAAGAATATATATAGAATAAGAATGAGAATTACTAATCAAAATAATGAACTAATAGATTTGAATAAAGGAAGAGTTGAATATAATTTTGTAGCTGTATATGATGAAGAAGAGGGAAATTATTTAAAGAAAATTTACAATTTGATGCATGAAAGGTTATCACCCTAAAAGACGAAGGATTTTCATCCTTAAAGACGAAGGATTTTCATCCTTAAAGATGATAGTCTTTTCATCCTATAATAAATGAATAAACATAGATTATATCGTAGAAGTAAAAGAGAAAAAATTCAAGGAAAAGGATTTTTTAAAGATTTGTTTCTAGCAGCTATTAAAGGAGTGAAACCAGTATTAGAAGATAAAACAAAGAAAATTTTTCATGATAAAGTAGAAGAAATTTTATCGAAGAATAAAATTGGAGGAGGCTTTAAAAAGTATTCCAAGTGAGATTTTTAACCGAAGGATTTCGCCTTTACACTTTTCATCCTTAATAAATGGAAAAGATTTATGATTTGACAGATACTCATTATTTTCAAAATAATGATCTCGAACAATTTGAATATAAGGAAAAAGAATGTGAAAATCCAAGTTATGCTTATGATGAAAATGTAACGTATAAGTTTAGTATTAAAGGTGAAAATGATAATATATTTTATTCAGGAGCCTATATTCATCTGGAAATGAAAATTACTGATAAAAATGATTTAAATATTGGAAATAGAAAAGCAACTTTTGAGAATGGAGGAGGTTTTTTTAAGGGTAAAAAACTGCAAATTGGCTCAACTACACTCGAATCGATTAATGAAAATTGTTCAATTCTAGATCAAGTTTTAAGACATATTCATTTTACAAGTGATTATTCAAAATCTGAAGCTCAAAATATGTTTTTTTACTCAGATACAGCAGATACGAAGGATATAAATATATTAAAATATGATGGAACTTTAACAGATACAACTAAAATAACTGAATTTTTTAATAAGTTAAAAATAAATGAGAATTATAACAAAGGCTTTGATAAAAGGTATTATTTCACAAAAAATAGTAAAACCGTTAATATATGGATTCCTTTGAAATATATATTCGATTTCTTTAATGAATACAGAAAAGTATTGACTGGATTTCATGTTAGAATGGAATTTACGAGAAATACTAGTAAGGATATGATTATTACAGATGATGCAAACCCTGATTTTAAAGTAAAAGTTGAGAAAATATCATTATTTTTACCTTATGTAAAGTTTAGAAATGCCGCAAATTTGAAATTTACAGAATTGAAAGTTTTAAATTCATATATAGATATATATTGGGATCATTATAGAATAGAAAAATCTGATATAAACTTAAAAGTAAAATATGGATCATATAAACTTTCAACTGAATGGGATGAAGTCTCAGCATTTTATGCAATTCCCCAATATAATGATAGAAATGGAGATTATACTAAAAATAATCTAATATTTGATAATTTAGGGATAGTTGAATATTGGGTTACTGTAAATGGACAAGATTATCCTGAATATCATTATAAAGTAAATTTTTCGGATAAAAATTATAATAATGCATATACAGCTCTTTTAAAAGAAGGATATAATGCTAATAATACAGAAACAGGTTGCATGATTGGATATAAAGATTTTGGAGAATTATATCCATTTCTCTGTATAGATTTATCTGCTCATAAGAATCTTACTTCTGTATCTTCCAGAGAATTAATATTTCATTGGAAATTAGAAAATAATACCCAAAAAGATTATATATTTTATTTTATTTTGAAGGAAAGGAATAAATGTTACTTAAATATGTATGAGAATAAATTTACATTTAGTATAAAAGATCATTCAGAGTGATAGTCGCTTTTCATCCTATAATAAATGGCTGCTTATTATCCACTTTTTGATGATGAAATGACAGAAGGACGTATAGGACCTCCAGGAATTGGATTTAAGCGATAGCTTTCAGCTAAATTAACAGATAATGGTGATTATGATATGGAAAAGAAAAAATTAAAAAATGTAGATGAACCTGTAGATATAAGTGATGCAGCTACTAAATCTTATGTTGATTTGAATCAAATATCACTAAAAGAAGATATTGTAGAATTGCAAAAAAGAAGTTTAATTCATTCAGAACATGGTGATTTTGATGCTAAAGGTAAAATTATCGGAAATGTGAAAGATCCTATAAAAAACTTGAATGTTGTCAATAAGCAATATTTCGAAAAAAATGCTTTAACTTTAAGTCAAAAGAATACTGTTCCACCTGAAGAATTTTATGATTTGAAAGGTATTTCTTTAAGACGATAGTCTTTCCGACTATAAAAATCTTTCTAATCCTCAAGATAAAAACGATGCAGTTACTAAACAATACGTTGATAAAAAAACAAAAATAAATGATAAAAAAACTGACAATATGTTAACTAGAGACCATGATGGATTATATGTTCCTAACTTAAATAAAATTGAAACATTCTTAGCAACTCAAGAATATAAATATCATACTTATCCCGAAAGATTTACAATTGTTTTTGATAAATTCACTTCATCATTATTAACTCCTGATCTGAGATTTACGAAAGATATGCTGGTAAAAATTACCTTTTGTTTAAAGAGATTTAATTTTAATCCTTACATATCAATCAGTATTGAAAATTATGAATCAACTGATATGATATATGGTGACAAAATTGGTAAATTAAATCCTATTATTTTTATAACATACGGTAAAATTGACTCTCAATTGATAATACGTCTATTATTTAATAATAATCAAGATACGTCTAATATGTTATTGAAATCTTATCTTTATATTGAGAAATTAGCTGAAATTGATTTATAATTTTTTTCTAAATAAATGAGTTCATCTAACTATTTTAAAGACTATAAAAAACCAATATTAGCAGAAAAGTCAAAAAATCTAGATTTGAATTGGTTTTATATATCCAAATATCGAAAATTAAGTGAAGATTTTATTAGAGAATTTAAAGATAAAGTAGATTGGAAGTGTATATCCCGAAATCAAAAAATAAGTGAAGATTTTATTAGAGAATTTCAAGATAAAGTTAATTGGGACTATATATCAGAATATCAAGAATTAAGTGAAGATTTCATTAGAGAATTTAAAGATTTAGTAGAATGGTATTATATATCCGTAAAACAAAAATTAAGTGAAGATTTTATAAGAGAATTTCAAGATCAAGTATATTGGTATGATATATCAGCTTATCGAAAATTAAGTGAAGATTTTATTAGAGAATTTAAAGATAAAGTAGATTGGAAGTGTATATCCCGAAATCAAAAAATAAGTGAAGATTTTATAAGAGAATTTCAAGATAAAGTAGATTGGTATTATATATCAGAATATCGAGAATTAAGTGAAGATTTCATTAGAGAATTTCAAGATAAACTTGATTTTTTATTTTAGATTTCGACTTATAAAATTTTTCTAAATAAATGAGTTCATCTAACTATTTAGAAAAACGAATATTAGCAGCAAAGCTAATAAAACCAATAAAACAAAAATTAAGTGAAGATTTTATAAGAGAATTTCAAGATAAATTTAATTGGAAACTTATATCAGAATATCAAAAATTAAGTGAAGATTTTATAAGAGAATTTCAATATAAAGTTAATTGGAAACTTATATCAGAATATCAAAAATTAAGTGAAGATTTTATAAGAGAATTTCGAGATAAAGTAGATTGGGGTAATATATCAGAATATCAAAAATTAAGTGAAGATTTTATAAGAGAATTTCGAAATAAAGTAGATTGGGGTAATATATCATATCACCAAAAATTAAGTGAAGATTTTATAAGAGAATTTCGAGATAAAGTAGATTGGGGTAATATATCATGGAAACAAGAATTAAGTGAAGATTTTATAATAATATTTCAAGATAAAGTAGATTGGGAAGGTATATCATGGAAACAAGAATTAAGTGAAGATTTCATAAGAATATTTCAAGATAAAGTAGATTGGAAACTTATATCAGAACATCAAAAATTAAGTGAAGCTTTATAAGAGAATTTCAAGATAAAGTAAAAATTAAGTGAAGATTTAATTAGAGAATTTCATCCTATAATAAATGAGTGAAAAAGTCAATTGGGATGAAGTTTCAAAAGAACGTGGTATGCCTGAAAGTTTGATTAGAAAATTAAAAGATGAAGTGAAATGGGATTTAATTTCTAGATATCAAACATTATCAGAAAATTTCATTTTAGAGTTCAAAGATAAAGTTGATTGGAAAAATATATCAGCTTATCAAAAATTATCAGAAAAATTTATAAGTGAAAATGAGCATTTAGTTGAATGGGATATCATATCGAAATTTCAAAAATTAACAGAAAAATTTATTTTAATGCATGATCATAAAGTACACTGGCCTGCAATTTCACAATATCAAACTTTAAGTGATAAATTTATTTTTGAAAATGTTGGAAAACTAGATATGGATTTAGTTTCTCAGTATCAAGATGAAATGAGTATGAATATAATCGAAAAACTAGAAACAACTGTTAATTGGAATAAAATTTATTCATATCAGAAAAATTTAACCTCTGAATTTATAATGAAACATGTTGAAAAAATAACAGATTGTAGAGTTATGAGAAATCTGAAACTTTCAGATGAAGAATTTAATAAACTTTATAGAAGGATGAAATTATGGTATATAGCAAGAACGTGTTTGAATAAATAATAATTCTTTTTTTTAATCTTTATAAATGGGTGGTAAGCAAACAAAGATATTAACAGGTAGTTGTACTAGTGATCGAATAAACGTTAGTTTTACAGAAACTTTTAGAATTCATCCTGTAATAACTGTAACACCTATTTGTAAATATGGTGAACCTTTTATTGTTAAAATAACAGAAGTAGATCGATATGGTTTTAGATTTCAATGTATAAAATTAAACGGCGAACCTTTAACAGAACATAAAGATTTCTTTCAATGGGGTGCGTGCAGTATTTATGAATAATTTTTTCTTTTTTTATATTTTTATTCTTATATTTTTATTTCTTTTAATGTGTATAATAATGTGAACAACGCATGAATTTATATTGATTTTAAGACGATAGCCTTTCGGTTAATTTGTTAACTTTTTCCAAGTTTTGGCTTGATATTTTAAATTATTGATGTTATTTTATTATGACCTTTTTACACTATTTTTGCTCTAAATTTTGACTTGATACTTTAAATTATTGATGTTATTTGTTAATGTTATTTTTGCTCTAAATTTTGAGGTTATTTGATGGATTTTTAAGGTGTGCTAATTATGCCCTTTTTACACTATTTTTGCTCTAAATTTTGACTTGATACTTTAAATTATTGATGTTATTTTGGTGTGCTAATTATGACCTTTTTACACTATTTTTGCTCTAAATTTTGAGGTTATTTTAAAATTATTGATGGATTTTAAGGTGTGCTAATTATGGCCTTTTTACACTATTTTTGCTCTAAATTTTGATGTTATTTTAAAATTATTGATGGCTCTTAAGGTGTGCCAGAACACGCATATATATACTACTTTTTCCTGATTTCTATCGAAAGTTTAATGACCAGAAATATCGATTATCATTGTATTACCAGAAATAATTTTTTTTCAGCTTTTGTAAAATAATTCCTCAATGTGTTCTACAGTTCCTGAAAAGCAGAATAAGCATTCTGTTCATTAAAAATTACAGCGTTTTGATGCTTCGAAATGCGGGGAAAAAAAGTGAAAATTTTATGTTATGAATGCTATACAAATGAATTTTAATATTTAAAAATTTTATAGAATGGAGCTTATTTTTTAATAAAAGAAATAAGTTTGAATGTTCAAAATTTTGAAGAAATTGTTTAATAAACTTCCTAAACATGAAAGTTTTTGTTTTTTAATACTAATTGGTATTAAGAAACACACACACACACACACACACACACACACACACACACACACACACACACACACACACACACACACGCACACACGCACACACGCACACACACACACACACACACACACACACACACACACACACACACACACACACACACACACACACACACTTATTTCAATTTTCAAAACATTTTGTGTTTAGATATTATCTGACACATTTTTGCTTCTGTACGCTTTTTTTTCCCATTCAATTTATGTAACAATTTAACAATATGAAAAATCACAAGCGTACCATCCCCAGCGTAGATATGTACCTTGAAGCGAAGCTTATAAAAGTAAAAATTTAATTTCTAATTTTATCAGACATAATGTAATTGTAATTAATCTGTAATAAAATTAAATTTGTATCTTCTTAATACTTTCTTATAAAATCAGGGCTGACTTGCGAAATCCGCGACTGTTGCGAATCCGTTCGAACATATGGTTATCTCAGGTATTTTCACAATAAGAAAAAAGAATTATTTTGCATATTTACAAAATCTGCTTTAAATGTTCAGGTAAACTCCAGACAGATGTAAAAAATTGTTATCGGAGGAGAAATGAGAGTAATAACATCTGTTTGCAGAGTATTGTTATCAATAAAGAAAAATTGATTATGGAGAAGATACGTTGTATCCAGATTTGTACTTTCTTTCGGCAAAAGATGGCTCTTAGGGCAGTTTTTGTTGTTTTGTTTCTCTTTCATCAACAAGGTAAGTCTAAAAATATATTAAATAAACGCAGTGATTTTACAAGGATTAAGAAAATCTGCACAGTCATACAATGTCTTTTATGAGTAATAATGCAGAATAAATTGGAAATATTTCAAAACGTTTAAAATGCTTGCTTTTTATTTTATTATAATAGTGGTTTAAAATAGTTTTTATAAAACATAATTAAGCAATAACACAAGGTTTAGTTAGTTTTATCGTAACTGATATATTACAAAATAACGATATCATTCTTCTCCAATATGATAGCATTTAAAACATTTTCATATAAATTGAAATACTGGTTTTCAATTCTACAACTGACTTTGAAAAATAGATACCAGTGATAAATGAAACAAATCCGTAAGTTTATTAAAAATAAAAAATATATTTTTAAAGAAAGTGTTCAATAGTTCAAATGAAACTCTACTTATAATAAATATCACAAAATCTTCATTTGTTAAATAATGTGATTTATCTTGTATTTTTGATGGTGTGGCAACACTACTGCAGTTGTTATTGATGCAACGATTTTATTTTAAATCAATTTATAATGTAGTGTTGGAGCTTTTTTATTGAACAATATAAATGAATATAGTCTCAATTTTTTTTTCTTATCTCCTTATAAAATTTGTTTTGTCTCTAAATTTTTTCGGAATTTTCATGTATGTGATTTATAAAAAGTTCAAATAACTAAATTTTAAATTCTTATCCCTTATTGCAGCATTTTTTCTTTGTAATAAGTGTTATCTTCCAGAAATATGTGAATTGGTCTCCGAGGGTAATCGGAAAAAAAATTTTAATATTGGACAATGATAGATAAATTTGAATCTTAGAGAAAAGATTAAAAGCTATTGTAGCATCACCAATCCATATTTTATATCATAATGAAAAATTCCTTATCATCTTCCAATTTGGATTTAAATTTCTGAGTGCTATCAAACAACCTTAAAAGGTAACGCACCTTCGAAGCAACGCTCCTGATCTTTAGATATCCAATCTAGTATATTTCTCTAATTTACTATCTTTGTATTTCTTACTTAAGACCTAGATTAGCGAAAACTTGTCTAATTTTTATAACCAAATTTCTTATTATATATATATATTACGGTCAATTTGAATAATCGCTTACTATTAATACTAACCAGTCAGTATTAATAATAACCGCTTCTTTTGGTCAAAGTGAGAAATATCACAAATTACTCACTTTAACCGGTTATTATTAATAGATCTCACTGAAGTTTGGCCAGTGTGATTAAACGGTTTATATAGAATTGGGACATGGTTGTGCCTTTTTGTATACGTTTTTTAAAACTTTCTATGCCGGCATCCTGGCATGGGGGTGGCGCGTCTTTTCCGTGATATGGGCTTCCCGGTTCGGGCATGGTTCTTCTTCTATATTCTATCTGTGAGGCGAGTGAATGTGCCCCCCCCCCCAGCTGAAAAAAGGAGTTGTGCAAGCGAATGTGACGCATGAAGTAGCTAAGTCGTACTCTTGGCATAGCTGGCGATACTGAAAAAACAAGAGACGCTCAATCGGCTGAAATCGCTGACAGATCTTTCAGCAGGCTTGTAAAGTGCTATAAGTAACAACAGCAACAAACTTTCTATGATATTTTTTTTCTAACCACTTTTTCTTTATTTCATAATTAATTAGTCACGTCTTTTTTTTTGAGAGAGAGAGGGGGATGGGGAGATAAGTCATTGAACAATACCACTATCTATCTTTTGAAGGAAAAAAAAAAGATATTTTGAGGCATAAAAAAGACGGATGGATTTAATGACGGATACAATAATATAAACGCCAAAAACTGACAACGAAAGAATTGGGAGCCTCACTTGTAAAATAAACAATCAATGAATATTGTCTAGCTGTTGCCAATGCAAATGCGAAAAACTGATATTGCCCAAATTTCATTGGTTATTGTTAATAATAACGGTTAATGTGATAAATGCTCATAAATTATTTACTTTAACCGGCTTATTTGGTAATTATTAATAATGACCGGTTAGTATTAATAATATCTGAATATTCCCATTGACATTAACAGATGTATGACTTCACTATAATTTATATTATTTTTCCTAATATATTTATGCTTAATTTTATCAAAGTAATAAACTGTAAATTGTAGATACGAATATGTTGAAAAATGTTTGAATTTCGAATTTATTGTTAGTTTCTTAAATATGAAAAAAAAAAAAAAATACTACACGATATAGGAAATAGTCATTATTTTTGAGATGGCTTCAGAACTTACATAAATTTTGTAATCTTCTGACAAAAAAAGTTAATTTTTGTAGGTTAATGTTATATCTTATTATCAGTCTAATTGGAGGAAACCGACTTGATAATGTTTACGGTTATAAATCTTAGTGAATGAATTGCAAAAAAAAAAAAAAATTAAAATATAAATTTAGATATGGATACAAGGTGTTCAAGAACTGTCTCCAGAGAATGTTTTGAAAGTTAACGGATATCATTAACGGTTTAAGCTAGGATAACTTATCTGTATTTTACTTTTAGATAGTTTATTAAAATCAGCAAATGAATTTGCATATGATTATTAAATTCGAGGTCATTTTAAATGCCCACTGAAAATCATGACAGTAAACTGAAATCTAAAATTTGCGTGCACCAATTTTAATTTGTGAATGAAACCTTTTCGTTTATTATTTTGTTTTTACTTTTAGCTTCGGCAGCAGTTGATGAGCCTTTTCAATGTCACGATTTAGAAGAATATGATGCAAAAGTACCTGGAGAAATCACCAGCCCTTTCTATGGAAAAGGCTCTTATCCAGATAATCTGTGGTGCGAATATAAAATAACAGCCCCAGAAGGTCATGTAAGTTAAATGAACGTATTGTATACTTCATTTTAATACATAAGTTATTATCTTTTATGATTTCTTACTGAACTCTTTAATCATTTTCTTCTAATGGAAAAAATCTCAGATACTATTTTTAAAACTTTTTAAAAATATTTTTTTAAATATTTTTAATTTTTTTTTTTTTGGAATGAAAGAAAATTCATTCTATAAACAGTCTAGAAACATTAAAGAGCATTTTTGTTAATTTCGAAAGACTAAAATTTTTTTTCTATCATTGGTAAAGCAGATAATAAACAGTTGAAAGGATTTAACAAATATGGGGTGAATCATTCAAACGAATTCACAATTCTTTTCACAGCTCATTTTTGTCTTGTAATTATTGTAGTGCTTTATAATTATTTGTTTTATTAATATATATTTATTTTTGTTTATTTATTATCTATCCTTTTATTATTTAGTTACTAATTGATTTATTATTTATTTTATTTTTTATCTATATAATATTTTATTAATTATTATTAATTCTTATTATTTTATTAATTATTTACATTTCTTTGCTATTTATTTATTTTTATTTTATTTATTAGCTGATATATTCAACGTTGCTTGAAATAAAGATGAGTTTACATTCGGTCAGCTATAAGACGGCTAGTAGGCAGCGCATGCGTAGAAAGATTGAAAAATTTTGTTCCGTCCATGACAAGTACTTGTCCCAGCGGGACATGCTGTTGTATTATATTTTTTTTTACTGTGCATGCGTTTGAACATTTTTTTTTCTTCTTTTTGCATGAGAAAATTGATCACGGATAGATTAATTCCAACATTTTTTTGCTCTTTGTTCTTTCTGATCCAAGGTTATGTTATTTTTTCATTTTATTTACCATTTTTTTTTCTATAATTTTCCAAATTTACGTATGTTGACATTTTTTTCCCACTTTGTTTCTTTGTGTAAATATCCATCATTTTAATACGATACGCAGTGAAAAAGAAAAATTCGAGGGCAACAAAATGGCAATTTATAGCCAAGCATGGAATGCCTGAATTTATCTTATGAAATTGTGACAAACATAAATGTTCCTTTTTGCGCATGCGTTGTCTTACTAGCTGTCTTATAACTGGCTTAGTATAAATCCACTTTAAAAACGATATATTATTATTATTTTGTCTTTTTTTTTCTTTTTGCAAACCAAAAATTTACAATTTAATTAAGTTCCAAAAAATTTCCATTAAAATCTTGTCTATATTTCAAAATTTAAGTGCAAAAGTTGTAGCAATTATAACATGAAACATATTATAGTCTGTTTATTTTATGTAGGAGGTTCAAGGTCACATTTTCTACCTCGTTATTAGTTGTTTGGTACCAGCAACGCGGTAGAAAATGTGGCCTTGAACCGCTACAGAAAATACACAGACTATATAATAGCTGACATTAAAATGATTGTGTCTCAATCTTTGAGATCTACATGGTAAAAGCATTGTATGCGCAACAATAAAAACATTTAAAATTATTGCAAAATATAATATTATATAATATTAGTGCATGATATATAATATCTTTCAATCGTTTGTAACTTTAATTGATCTGACTAAAATACTGCGCCAAAGAATTTTGATATTTTGTAGTTTCGCAAAAAATTCCAAATTACTCGAAAAATACAAAAAGCTGCATTTTTTCAATAAATTATTAAAAACTAGCTTTTTCCCGCGACTTCGTTCGCTTGGAAATTTTAATATGTATGTATGAGAACTGACGGTCTGATCAACACTCGGCAGTGTCTGTCTAAAATCGCCTGCGAAAGTCCAAAGCCGTCTATTACTGCCTGATTGCCGCGGATATCCAGCAGGCTGCGGTTTAACGCCTCTAATGCATGCTTGTGTGACATTGTGCACTCGTCCCATACTATTAACTTGTATAACTAACTATAAGCATATGCGAAAAATATATAATTAACATAAATACAATTTAGTTACAAAAACACACAACTAACCTAAAAACAATTGATTTATATTGTAACCTGAAATAAAACAAAACCGCGAGTCCGTATTTCTTTAAAATCAAGTCAAGTCTATTTTATTTATCGATCGAGATTGAGATAGCTACAACAGTATAATAAACATAATTTGTTAACTTCTAATTAAAATGAAAACACAGTTGTCAACAATCAGAACACATTGCGCATGCGTGAAATTTCAATGCCAGTTGGGGTAACGCAAATGCGTGAATTTTCTACGCCAGTAGGAGTAACGCTATGCAGATTAGAACTTTTTAATTTCCTTTAATCTGTTTTATTTTAATTTAAAAGTATTTCAGAATGAATACAAAAGATCGATTAATTAACAATGTTTAATTTTAAATGCATCAAACACCATGAAAATAAACAGAAACCTTTGAAATAATCGGTCTAAAATATATTAAGCTTAACCTCATTAGTATGGAAAAACAAACAAAAAACACTGAAGCCTTACTCATTTTTGGCGGGATTTTGCCTCAGATTTTTGGAGAAAAAGTTAGTTTTTAATTAATAAAAAAATTAACCACTCAATTAACCGGAATAATTAGTAGCCTATGTCCTATTCCAGACTATAATCTATCTCTGTGCTAAATTTCATCCAATTCAGTTCTACCGTTCTGGCGTGATTGACTAACAAACATCCATCCATCCGAACTTTCACATTTATAATAGTAGTATAGATTGTACGAAGAAAAATTCAAAATTTATATTTACAAAAACTTGTGTAAATGGCAATTTAAACACATGTTTACAATATGGAATATTAAAACGACCATATTTAACGGAGAATTACAACCTCTATCGATGGTAAAAAACTAAGTAATCAGATTTTATATCTATTTTGAAATAATAGAATAATTCAGAAGAATTTTCAAAATCAGTGTTTCAGTTGTAGTAAATTCAGTTACAAGACAAATCTCGGGGGGGGGGGATATTCTATTTTTTGCGTAATACTGTGCAAATTGTATGGAAGCATAGTTTTTAATTAATAAAAACGCGTATTTAATTGATGGCGACTAATCCATCTTCGTTATTTCTATCAATCGCAAAAAAATTTAGTGTTTCAGTTTCATTTATATAGACGTATTTATTTTTACTTTGCAGTCAATGAATCAATACAAGTTATTGCCATCAGTTTTTATATCGTAATAATGTTGTTCGTTTTTACGATTCTTTGTTTGTTATTCTTTTTTTTTTAAGTTTTTATTTGTTATTCTTTTTACTTGTTTTGACCGGCAAGAATATAGTACACCTCAGAAATCATATATATTAGCAAAATTTTAGGGTTGATTGTAATAAATAAAAAAAATTTATCTTTAATAAATTTTTTTAATAAACTATAATAAATTCTTTAATAAAATAAGTTTATGCAAGTTGGCAAGTTCGTTCAGCCGAGTTACGTATGACGTCATACTTTTCTTCCTTCATACTCTCGAAACGGAAATTGAACAAACGCTAAA
Source organism: Argiope bruennichi (assembly GCF_947563725.1). Classification (NCBI taxonomy): domain Eukaryota; kingdom Metazoa; phylum Arthropoda; class Arachnida; order Araneae; family Araneidae; genus Argiope; species Argiope bruennichi. Next base: position 54,059,495 of record NC_079152.1, read on the forward strand.
TTCTAATGATATTAAATGATAAACAATTTTTTTCTCAAAAATGTTTTATTTCTTTTTACTTATACGCAAAATATATAACGATACATAAAATGAAGAATCGTTTACGTTAATGAATACAATTAAATTATTTATAGCTATTTTGATAAATTTCTACGAAATATTTTGAATTAACTTTTTTCTTAACCAAATTTATCTAATAATAATAACAAATATATCCATGTCTTATTAGTTCGACATGAATTTTTCTTCGTGACTGAAACGGTTTATTTTTCTAATATTCAACTCGGAATGTCCTACATATTCAAAGAAGACGTGATATTAATCACAATTCAGTGGCGACCTAATTCACGATTGCAATCGATATTAATGAAATAGAAGCCAAGAAATAACAGAAATAAATAATTACTAAAAGATTAAGGATATTAAACTGGTATTACTTACTGAAATAAGTGGCAAGATATATGATAGAAATACTAGAAAAGACAATTTTTCAGAAAACTATTTGTTAAAAATTAAACCATCAAACACAGGCCAAATTTTTGAAGGGGATTATTTGAGTAAAAATAAAAAAGTTGGGAAATCTGTTTTTCAAATCTAAAAAAGAAAACACAGGGGCTGTCCAGGCTAATTTAGAACATCTGGTCATTTTAATAGTCATTAATTATTCTGGAAACTTTAATCGAGAATCTTGGACAAAGTATTGAGTTCAGGAGGGAAAACATTTAAAAATCGAAATTGAAAAGATCTGAAAGTCAGCATTTCAAACTAAAAAGAATCTAAAAATTCAAACAATAACATTTTTCTTGTTATATATTTTAATAACTTTGTAAGTTATTAAATACAAGATAAACAAGATAAGCGTCAATCAGGAACTAAATCTATTTTATTAAATGCGCATTTAACTGTCTGTTGCCAGATATGTTTACTTAGATACCAAAAGCAGATAAATGTGTGGCTGGGATCATAGCTCATTATAAATTCTACTAGATAAATGAATAAAAGCTTTTACGGTGAATCAAAATCTAGAATTTTTAAAATATGAAGCAGAAATAAAACTTTATTGTTAAACAGAGAAAGATGTTTGTTCAAGAAACATAGTTGGTGTTTCCTTGTTACAGCAGAAAGATGAAGCAGACTCAAAACCGTTAATTAATTAACTGAATGCTTTATATGCGGAACATACAACAGCGAGGTAGAAAGAGGTCGTCTTTCATGAATATCGTACAAGAAAGATGTAATTTGCCTTGTTATCAACAAAAAATATCCTCAGGGCAAACAATGAATGAAAGGCAACGGTCGAGCCAAACGCATCGCCTACTTTTTCACCTAATTCATGTTACCTTTTTGATTCACGTGTTTTCTTGATAAAGTAGTTCGGTAACTTAAACGTTTGAAAATTGAATAGTTATTGATATTTGTCACTAAATGATGTAACAGTAAATGCAATAAATAGAAAAAAAATAACGAAAACGTTTAGATTTTGGCGTTATAATATTAAACAGTTGGGTCTTATTTATTCTGGTAAAAGTCCTGTTTAATTTATGCTTTTTTTCTGGTTTAATATACATGAGAGAGAATAGGTATTTTTATAATCTAAATCTGGAGTGGAGAAGTTTTGGTGAAGAAATGACTCTTGTTTTCATAGGCACTTATATGGACTCGGAGGTACACCTAAATATCTGTACAGAAATTATGTTGCATGAAAACTCACTTTCATCATCTTAGACTAATTTGTTCATGCAGCCTTAATTGAATAATTGTAGGAATTACATTACTTGTTCTGAACCCTTTCGCTTTTCGTATTGAACAAAATAAAGGTTTGAAATTATTCGTGTGAAAGTATTTAACTGACCTCTTAAATGTCTACATTTTAATCCCATGGAGAACCTTTTGGATTTTTATTAAGTAATTACCTTTTTATTTATTAAGTAATCTATGTACCTATGTACGTTTTTAAAAAATATATAAAAGTAATAAAAATATTCCAAAAATTGTAGGAAATCTTTCTGTGTTAGTAATTTGAAATTAAAGTATCGTTATTTCATTTTTCATTTAGCGATTTATTTCTTCAAATATATATTTTGTTCATGATTTTACATCAATTCCTTGATTTAATAATACTAATTATTTTAATGCCGTTTAATTTCTTTATATGATTAAAAAAATATTAAATTGATTTTTTTCTTCTGTATAATAATTTTAATAAGATTTCATTATCATTTTAAAATATTATTAACCATTATGCCGGCGTCCTGGCATAGAGGTAGTGCGTCTTCCCCGTGATCTGGGCGTCCCGGGTTCGAGTCCCGGTTTGGGCATGGTTCTTCTTCTGTTGTTCTATCTGTGAGATGTGTGAATGTGCCCTCCTGTAAAAAGGGGTTGTGCAAGCGAATGAGTGATGCGTGAGTGGCAAAGTCGTACTCTTGGCCCTAGTTGGCGCTGCTATAAAAAATAAGAGACGTTCCCCCTCAGGCTTAAATCGCTGTCTTCGTAACAGTGGGCTTGTCAGTGGCAAGTGCCATAAGAAACAAACAAACAATTAACCATTATAGTTAATTATTAAATTTATATCCTTAAATATTTTGCTTTCCCGATTCTCCGTGTCACACCGTCGACTACCTGCGATATTATGATGATTTTTACTCTCTCCCGTACGAAATATATAAAGCATTGGAATTATCAAAAACATTCGAAAACAAAACATTTTGATATTTCTCCGCTTTTTAGATTATCCTGAATCCGAAATACACATTTTTGGACTTATGTTTGCCTGTGAAAATGATAACTCACAAACGTTTTGAGCGAGACAAATGAAATTTGGTATGTGAACTTGAAGACACTGAATTTGTAGATTTTTATTCGATTTTGAACGAAATCCATTCAGAAAAAAATCTGTCTGCCCCCGTGTCTGAGGACAAATGCATACCGTAACTAAAACGTAAAAGATGAACAGATAAAATTTGGTTCCTATTTTAGTATCTAATGCGTAGATTCTTATTAAGCTTTCAACCAAATCTGACGAAGGAATAGCTCATCGTTGTTTTGTGCTTTCATATGTATTCAAATGAATAAATATAATTAAATTAAATAATTTAAATTTGGTATGTGATCTCGTGACTTCAGTTGTAGTTATGTGTCAAATTTTGTTTTCAATCGGTCTTAAAGAAAGGCACCCGAATACAATGGCCCTATTCAAACAATTTTTGGTTCTTGTGTATTATCCACAAATAGCATTTAATAGCCTTATAAAATAGCCAAAGATCGCATGCCAAATTAATTAAAAACAACAGAATCACATCAAAGATTAATATTTTGTAAGTATTGTTCACCAGTACCATGCAATGAATACACGTGTACCGGGCTTCTTTACTATGCAATAATTTACATAACTCTCATGTGAGGAAATAAAAATCTGAACACTTGTGGCATTAACGGCACTATTCAATATTCACATATCAGTTCACGTGAAAACCGGTTCACGTGTATTAATTGCATGGTATTGTCGCCCATACCATGCAATTCATACACATGTACCGGGTTTCTTTACTATGCAATAATTTACATAACTCTCATGTGAGGAAATAAAAATCTGAACACTTGCGGCATTAATGGCCCTATTCAATATTCACATATCGGTATACGTGAAAACCGGTTCACGTGCATTATTTGCATGGTATTGTTCTCCCATACCATGCAATTCATATACATGTATCGGGTTTCTTTACTATGCAACAATTTACATAACTCTCATGTGAGGAAATAAAAATCTGAACACTTGCGGCATTAATGGCCCTATTCAATATTCACATATCGGTACACGTGAAAACTGGTTTACGTGCATTATTTGCATGGTATTGACGCTCATACCATGCAATTCATACACATGTACCGAATTTCTTTACTATGCAATAATTTACATAACTTTCATGTGAGAAAATAAAAATCTGAACACTTGGGGTCTTATAAAATATCCACAATTTTACGCGATGGTGGAGAGAGGTGGGGTTCACTTTTATAAAAGAGTATGCAAGAAAGGCAACTCCCCTTGGTTTGAATATTGCATGAATCGGAATGATATCAAATCAACGGAAAATAGCGCACAAACAAGAATGATGTATTAAATATGTGCCACTATATAAAATAATTTATTGAAATCAGTCTGTAAACACTAAGCCGGCTATACTGTAAAATTTGCTGTAAATAAAGATTCCATATACATAAATGATTAAATTCTGTTCATTTCTTTTGCAGCGCATCAAATTAACATTCAAAGACATGGACATCGATCCCACCGAGAGCTGCGGCACGGACAAGCTGGTCGTGTACGGTAAAGAGAAAGAGAGCGTGCTGGCGATCTTTTGCGGCCAGATCATTCCAAATCCCATCATGTCGCACGAGGACGAGAGTGAGATTCGACTGTTGTTCCAGACCGATTTCATGGTGGGGGGTAGGGGGTTCCGCCTGCAGTACGAATCGGGGCCTGATCTAGGTAAGCAAACTGTGACTCACCCTCCCTTCACCCCCTTTGTTCGCGACATCGAATTAATTAAGGATTTGTGTCCCTCTGCGTGGGAGGTTGCAGTCTTGAAAGGTTCTGTGATTATTGATTACTTTTCACCGACGCTTTATGAACACACTTACTTCATTTGAAATATGGTGATGACAGTGGAGCAATAATGTACAGTAGAGTTCTGATTATCCAAATTTCGGATGTCGGACTGCCGATTATCCGAATAGTTTGAGGGCAAGAAAAAAGCCCTTAGAATAAAGACAAGAAATAACTAACTTCGATATCTTTGATATCTATATACGAAGAAAAAATGTAAACAACACAGATTTTGCTTAAATCTCTCGCCTCTCCTCAAAATAAAACTTCTTTTCCTTTCCGTCATCAAATTATTGGAATACTTGGTCATCGAACTGAATTCGGTCATGAACAGAAGATCCCTATTAATTTGACAAGTTGGAGTTCTTATATTTATATGCTTGATATATTTTAGGAATGATGTTTTGATAAGATATGTGAATATATAAAATGTAAACAACGTGGTTTTTGTAATCATTAAATTAATCTTCCGTCGGGCGCAATGCAAATCCTAACACGATCGGGCACAATTCATCTAAGAGATTAATGCACTCACTTAATGCAATTTTTGAATGTATGTTGAAAAAAAACATATTAAAAAGAACTTTTCACTTACATTTGAGTATATTTAGGCATTTAAATAACATTTTAATTTTTCTTTGCTGTTTTTATTGCTAAATTTGAACAAATCATGAAATTGTTCCAAAACACTTTTTTCGTGCCTTCATCTCACTCGTGACTTCATCTCACAGATTAGTTGCGCCCAATGGAAGGTTAATATGCTATGGGCAAATTTCGTTCCCTTATCCTCTAAGGTTTTTTCCCTTCTATTATTCTTTTCTTTTTATTGGGGCGGGATATTCCAAAATCCAGGTCGGATCTGGTCCTGATTAATCTGAAAAATTGAAATTCGATCGCATGCTTGAAAAATATGTTCTAACAGCAATATTTTAATGTAAGTAAACAACAGTTTAAGTATTTAACTTTTAAGTAATTAATTAAGTACATTTTAAATAATTAAAATGTAAATGTAGTCATAAAATTAACATATCTAAGTAAATATCTTTTTTTCTTTGTTAAGAAATAAGATTTTATTTGGATATTCGATAATCTGGATCGTATCTGGTTCCGATTAACCTGGAAAATTGAAGTCGTATTGTGTATTCTAAATTGTGAAAGAGTTAGAGTAGCAAATTGTTTATTCTGTATCAAATACTTAGTCACGCAGTAGCAGTGATTATCATGAAAAGAAAATCATTTCAAGTCATCATTTCAAAGCATAATTCTAAATATTTTAGGAGAAAGATAAGAAATGGAGCAAAGTATTCACTAAGCGCTATATACCAGACACAGAGTCATGTTATTTTTTTTAACATTGCAAAGTTTAAAGAATGGCATACTATTCGGAAACTGCAAAACTGTTTTGTAAGACTTCTATTCAAGCAACATGGAAAAACCTTACCAAATGAATGACAGTTAGACAGTTGGAGTTGAATGGCACAAAAGCCAAAAGTGGCTATTCTGCGCCAAACGTATGGTGAATAAAATGAATCACCGAGAGATCTATGAAAAATATATACACGTTACTGGGCTTAGAGCTATCGAAAGTAGTGAGTAGTTACTTCTTGGGACGAAAGTGCACAGTAAGGAAGGCATTTTTCAAACATTTATTAAGATTTTCAATTAAAAATCAATCGCATTTTAATTTCTTAAATAGCCTCAGAGATTATAATCGAATAAAATCTGTCTTTACACCATTTAAAAATTCAAAAATTTTACTTTTAGTATGAAATTGACTTCATTAAATCAATTTTATACTCTCTGCCCTTATCTCTGTTACGCATTCTTTTTTAATTTCAAAATTAAAAAAAAATATTTGTAAGCATATTCTACATTATTTTTCATTGCTTTAATAATTTCATTTATATATATACACACGTAGAAACCATATTAAGCACATGTTTCTATATACACATTTAAAGTGCTATAATCAATCATAAGTACATTAAAAAAATAATTTGAATCCATCCAAAAATATTATCCTGATGCTATGTTTTGAAAGGTGGTTTAAATCAACATCAAATCTTATTTTTATTTTTTGACTATAAATATAACTGATACAATCTTATTATAAACCTATTTCTGGTTGAACTTAATATCATTTTTATCAGTATTTCCACATTTAAAAAAAGCCTAGCCACTTTAACGTAAAAGGAATAAAACTGTAGATTTAAAATCATGCGTTTTAAGACTTTTTATTACTGGAATCAGCTATCTTTAAATCAAAACGATTCCACTTGTAGAAGCTTCTGTAACATATAAATAGAAACACGTGCTTTAGTTCTATGAATTATGGTCTTTCAAGATCAGCTGCAATTTTTTTCCTTTCTCTGCGTTTTGTAAATAAATCTACTTTGCTAATAAAACTGATGCTCGTGACAGTATTATAAATAAGTGTTAATTTTTAAATTCTTTGAATGAAAAATGAAAAATTGATATTAATAATGTCTGTATGATTATTAATAATTATAAATTATGTTACTTTAAATAGCAATTTGGTGAAATAAATATTATAGGCTATTACATCTAGGCTTCTTATACCTAGGAAAGTTCTATCTCTTGACGTCATTCAAGGAATAACTTATATAACGATTTTTAGTACACCGTTAAAGCTTGTGTACAAACACCTGACATCTTTTCTAAGTGTAGTGTGCTACGTAAAATAAATCTATCGTTATGTAGTATTTTGAAATATGAATAAGGTATTTTTTATTTTCTATTTTTGGAAAAGAGCACTCTTAAGTGAAAGAAGATGCAATCTTTAAAAAAATTAAAAGAAGATTCGAGTCTCAAGACCGAAATCAATAATGTTTTAGACTTCTTTTTTTAGATTATTTTTAAAAGTTCAAACGTAATTATCTCAACGATAGCGGGTACAAAAAAATCTATTTTATATTGTTATATTGCGTGGTGGTATAAATGCTGTAATTAAATCAATAAAAATATTTCTGTAAAATATATTTAGAATATATCCAAAATTTATTAAGAAAAATAATTTAAATAAGACAATAATAAAATGGACATACTTGAAATCTATTTTTTTTAAATTTTAAAGTGGTTTGGGAACAGTTTTTGTGCTATAATTTATTTCGAAATAATTGAGGAAAGTTTAAAAATTTCAATTAATTTTTAAATGAAAATCTAATTAAAATTCGTAAATTAATTTCTTAAAGAGAACTTGCTGCCCAAGCAGAAAATACGTGTCAAATTTGATAGATTTAAGTACAATATTCTGCCTTTTAGAGTATTCTGAAAAATTTGGTAGCTAAATTTCAGGCATTATCAGTGTTAAAAATTAAAACTGCTCAAGTATGAATACTAAAAGATCTTTTGCTTCCCCCATTTATTGATTGTTTTGGATTTAAATTATATGTATTATATTATTTAAATAATTTTCAAATACTTTCATATTTACTGACTGAGATTCAAAAATAAGAAGTCGTTGATGCATCCATCCTTGGTTATTAAGTTGCTTCACGTAATAACAAAATAATTTTTTACATTTTGTTCGAAAGACTTTTTGCTATTCAATTTATTGTAAACGAACTTTGCAATTTACCCTAGCCCCTCAAGAATCTGATCACGGTTTAGTAAACGTTACTGTTGTCTAAGTCGCTTAATATTTTATTGTTATGTGCTCTGCTTTGGTCTAAACCACCTTTTGAATTTTTAACAATAATGGAGTCAATTCGTTTTCTTTTTTATTATATTTCTTTTTTTTCTATCCAACTAAATATTATATAAATTTCTTTTTATGTAAATACTGTGTTCTATTCGCTTTGTGATTGATAATACATAAGTCACCCGACCCATGACATTTGAAATTTGTTTGGCTAGCATTATTTGAAATATTTAAAGAAAATTATTATCAGCTCATATTAAGCATTTATATTGCACTTGATGGTGAAATGACGACAAAAAAGGAAAAGTAAAGTTGTAACTAACACCAAATTCACAGTAAATGAATTTAAAACAATATTATTTGTTAATTCTATTTTAGACGCACCGTTTGTGGCAACACTGATGAATAACCTTTCGGCTTATTTACCTTTTTCAAGGAACAGAACTTTTTCATCTCTTGGCTAGCAATCGTCTGAATATCGAAGCAATACACGTGCTACCCTTTCATTTTTTTTTCAAAAAATAGTAATAGAGATTCCAGTGATACCAGATGAATGAGAGAAAAAATGCAACGAAAGACCAAGCGGGAATCTATCAATTTCGAATGAAAGGCTGATCATGAAACTGCTACGTTGGCGGCAAAACGTGAAAAATTGAAACAATATTTAAATATTGGAGATATGATCAAATAATGTTCTCATTGAGAGGTTTAAGTTTTGAATCGGAAACAGGACAATTCGAAAATGTATGTTCTGGTTATGGAAAGATTAAGTTTCCAGCATTGAACAAATGGCTAGTGGTGTTAAAACTTGCTAACTAGAATTGATGGACATCTCGTACAGTATCGGACAACATCAGATAAGCGAACGAAAACGAGCAAGGAACATAACCCCATAATTATTAAAGTTAACATTTTTATTCCATTCCTTCTTTTACATTTACATTTTTTTCCTGTTTTTCTCCCTCGCCCTTCATTAATTCTCTTCTTAATTTTTTTTCTTTATTTTAATTATTTTCTTCCCCCTCTTTTTTCTCTATCCTTTTTGCATCCAGTATTTCTTGCCTATTGTCTTTATTTTCTTATTTTGCGAAGCTTATTTTTTGCCAATAAAATTCTAATTTTTAGTTATTGATCTCAGTATTGATGTAACATCATTCTTGTGTTTAGATTTATGCAAGGCGGATGAAGGAATTTGCCACAATCGAAATTGCTACCATCAAGACAAAAGATGCGACAATGTGGATGATTGTGGTGACGGCACTGACGAAGAAGACTGTGGTAGGTACCAAACGGCTGCCGGCAAATAAGATAATTTTAGCTTTTGAAACAAATTTACAAAATCAATGAATTGACACAAAATCAATGAATTCGACTAACAGAAAATTATTAAACAATTAAAATTGGTTTATAATAATTTTTCTTTTAGCCTTTTTCAAATATTTAAAACAAATTAATGCTAATATTTATTACATATTTATTATTTTAGCAATTAAATCATATACCAAATTTCATCCACTAAGCTGGTTGCTATTTTAATGACTTGGCAATGTCTTGCTTAGCAATGTATCGCATTAGTGCCTCCGAATTTTCTAAAAATGAACATCCAGAAACAAGTCCAATCATTAAATAATCCTTTAAGGCAATGATTAGGAAATAGGTTATACATTTTTTACTTTATATACTTTTTATATACTCGTATACGTAGTATATAAAAAATTATAGTTATCGTTCCAAAATTCGAACTTGAGATTTTGACAAATCTCCACATTTTATACTTTCCTGAATTGGAAAAATATATTTTTGGAAAATGTCCGCCCATCTGTCTGTCTGTAACAAAGATAACTTAAAAACACTTTGAGCTAGAAGGTTGAAATTTGGTATAACAGTCTTTTCACCGAATTTGCAGGTTTCTGTCGAACTTCGAATAAAATCGGCTCAGAGGAAGTCCGTCTGTCTGGTTGTTCGAATGTAAGTTAACACGATAATTAGAAAACTAAAGGAGCAAGATCGATAAAATTCGGTAATCATATATAATATCCATAGTCAAGACATTATCAAATAGTGAGACAGATCCAACTCCGGGTTGTCTGTCAGTCGGTATGTACTTTCAGAAACATATAAACGTGATCATTCAAAAACACAATGACTTAAATATATCAAATTTGGTGTGGAATTTTGTGACTACAAGTGTAATTTAAGGTCAATTTTTTTTTATTTCAGTCGGTTGAAAAAAATGCATCTAAAACACAAATTCGGTTTTTTGGATACTTTTAACGGAATGCCAAGGAGTCACCATCAAAAAACTCACCAAGGATGACATGTTAGAATCAGCAAAAATGCTATATTTAGGCAAAAGTTAATACTATTATATACCAATGCCATGTAAAACGCTCTCTGGCACTACAAGTTTACGAGAGAATATGCGAGAAAGTTTTGGGGTGACCACCCCCACTGTTTAAAAATACTTTTTGACTGAGAGCGCTAACAAATTATTTAAAGCAAGTCGAGACATTTTAGAGCTTACGTGATAAGAAATATCTGCATACATGATGAATGATAGCATAGATAGGCTATTAATAAAAGAAGTCTTTTACCTTAGCTGCAAATTGAAAACGAATCAGAATTGATTTATGTAGTTTCCATTGTTCTATATGAAGCATTTCTGAAATGTCTTAAGAACCTAAATTTTAACCATCGACTCTCAAAGATTTCGGGTATTTCAGGTTATTGCTTACTCCCCGTCCCCTTGTTTTGAGTAGGTAAAGCAGCCTCTGCACTCTCCGACGACTGTGGAAAAACTCCTATAAAACCTCACACAATTTACGGTGGCCCAGACCGGGTGGTTGGTGGCGAAGTTGCTGTGCCCAACAGCTGGCCGTGGCAAGTCTCCATCCAACGAGCTCACATCGAACCGAACGGCCACTTTTGTGGAGGTACCCTCATCAGCCCACAGTGGGTTGTTAGTGCTGCTCATTGTTTTGGAAAGTAAGAGCAAAAATTAAACCACGTTCTGATGCATATAGAATTCTTTCATTCCTTACAATTTTACTACAGTGAAATGTTATGATTTAAAATAATGCAAAATTAAGAATCAAAATATGAACCTATCATGCAGTGTTTTAGAATATCATTTTGTTTCAATCATTTCCGCTTGTCAAAAATATATTAAAATAAATTGAAATCTGCTATCCCAAATTTCAAGTTATCATGTGAGAACATTATTATTTTTAAGTCATTGTTTGTCTTAATTAATTCAAATCATTAACCAGTTTAAACTGGTTTGAAACAATCACTGTATCAGATTACATATGCGTCGATAGTTTTTCTCAAAAGTGGTTGAGTGCTCCAAAACATTTTCTCAAGGCCAGAAAAAGATTTTGTTGCGAAAGTCTGGTTTAAACGGGTCTGGAATGATCACTTGACTATTGTATTGCGCAATCATTAATTTTTAAAAAAGCGATGGTTTTTTTTTTAGTTCTTTTCTTCCTTTTTTTTTCTTTTCTTTTGTCATCTCAAAAGCTTTCGGGCTCCAAAGCTTTTTTCGTCAGATAGAAAAATTAAAAATGAAAGTTTAAAAAATTATATTATTATTATCGTTATAATATATATTTATATATATACACCCAACTTTCGATACCTCCCCTCGCTTTTTCGTGTCGTTTTCCGTTTTCCTCTTTGTGCTTTTTCAGGCGATAATTTGTTACGGCCCTTCCCTTTATTGGCAAGACAGGAGAATCGGGTACATGGTGGACATTCGAGTCAAGTTGTAACTTTTTGTTGGCGATAAGTCGTTAGATATGACAAACTTTTTTATCATTTTCTAATAACCCTAAAAGCGAAAAATTGCTGCATTCAAAAGTGATAATTCGCCAATTTTTTGTCTTTGCAATTTGTGGCCTCAAAAACCTCAAACTAAAACATCATCATGTTCTCCCATGATAATAACCTAAATGTTTTAGTATTAATTTTCTTTTACTTAATATGATCTTAAATAAAGTTTCGCTGTATATGAGTTTTCTGAAATGCATGAGCTTCCGATCTCGGAATCGAGAAAGCGTCTTCAGATTTTCTCCTCCTCTTCTCCGGAGGGTTAGTTAAAAAAATGCATTTGCTGCAATTTATGCTTTGATGCTTTTAGTAATGAATATTTCATTTAAAATATTTTTACTTTCAAGAAATGAAGGTTCATAAGACTTTTCTAACACTTTTAATTATTTCTCATTTAAATTTTAATATTTGCATATGCCATACGTTTGCTCATCTGTACATACCATACATTTTTTCATTTGTACGTACCATACGTTTCTTCATCTGTACATACCATACGTTTTTCCATCTGTACGTACCATACGTTTTTCCATCTGTACATACTGTGTGAATGAATTCATCATTAAATATTTGTTTATTTATTTATTCATATTTTATTTTCCAAAATATCATGTGCATAGACTAGTCTTACTACATAAATTGTGTTTCTGGAATTGCAATTCTTTTTTCTCTTTTTTTAATATTCTGTCAATCCAAATTTAATTGTTGAATTATTTTCTCTCAAATTAAGAAAACAGACAAGTCAAATTTGGAAACATTTTAGTTAGATAATTGCCATACATATGCAGATATCAGGTCTTTTAAATGTCAGATTAGGACACCATATTCGATTCTGGGTTTGTTTTTGAATTTGTGATTTGGACTTGGTATCAAAGACACAATGTACCAATAGTATATTAAATTATTAGCTTAGTATGTAATTTAAGAAATACCGAATTAAAAAAATTTTCTATAATTTGATGAAATAAATTATTTAATATTTCGTGAATTTCTGAAATGGCTATCTATTTACAGACAATAACTTCTTGAAATGGAATGTTAAAAGTGACCGAAGAGAGACATGAAAGGTCGACAGTTATCATTGATCCACATTATCATTTTGATTGATTATCATCAAAATAATTTTATCAAGGTGATAATGTGGGAAATTTCTATACTCTATTACAGCACAAACAGGCAGATGGGTAAAAATTGCAAATGAATTAAGCTTTGGGAGATATAGAATAATTGTATTTGTATCTGAACTATGAAAAAACATGCAGAATAATATAATTTTCCCTTTTTCCTAGTTCTCCTTATCCATCTTCAATTAGACTCGTGTTCGGAAGTCACAACAAATTCAACAAAACCAAGTACCAAGTAACAAGAATCGCCGAGAGAATCATTTCTTACCCTGACTTGGAAGGAGACGATGTAAGTTCTAAGATATAGTATGTCTCTGACGAGATGGCGGCTAAATTGCAATATGATTATAAATGAAAATCCAACTTTTGACAAGAGAAATCTTATTGTTCATCAGAAACTACAAGTAACAGTTGAAAATTTAAATTTAATAGTTATAAATATTCATTATAAACGCTTCCAAAAACACGAGTGACATCAAGACGGTATGATAACGCCAAATACACTTTCAGTATCTCAGATGTAATGCTTTGAAAGACTGCAAATATGCATGCCTTACGTTTATCAAAGTCATTTGGTGGCGAGAGAACAAACACCTACTGTTTAATGTAGCCCAGAAAAAAAAGGTATGCGTGTATTGCAATACACGCATATCTTTCAAAATTTTACATCAAGCATGCAGAAAAAATTGTGGGATAAGTTGCTGCACTACTTCGATATCCTTCGTATTTTTTGAGGGGTTCATATTGAGCATTTATAACTGAATTTAAACTTTCTATCGTTATTTTTGATTTTCGATGAACAACAAGGTTGTACCGTGTTTTGTTTTGTTTTGTTTTAACAGACCTGATATTCATTTAAAATAATCCTGTACAGTTTCATGTAAACGAAAGCATTTATTGAATCCTAAAAGTCTGAAATGTAGAGCATTTTGGAAAAAATAATAAGATTGTAATGAATAGGATTGTGTTAAAGTTGATGTATTCCCTCTGCTCTTATTTCTCTTTATTAAATTGCTGAAATCGATTATACATATGGCAAACTTCGATACAGGCCAATCAATTAAATTATCTAAACAGAATCGTTTGATATCAGACTACCTTTATATAACAACCACCAACTAGTTACAGCTGGGCTATATCAATATTATAAAATATTTTCTTGCTTTCAATTCATTTATAGATATTTTTTTCGTATGAAAGTTTTTGAATTATTATTTTTATTTTAGTGTTTTAATAGAATATATCTGCTTATAACGCCATAAATATTCGAATTTTGATATTGCTACAAAAAATAATTGCAGTTGAAATTGTCTAAATGTTTGAAACATATGAAATATTATTCAATTGAAATTGTTTTTAATTGTTATTTATAGCATTGGAATTGGTAGTCAATGGAATATGTATTAAGTTTCATATAATTGCTTTTTGTCTTTTACTAATTACAATATTTTTTCCTTATGAATTAACAAAAATGTCCGAAACTTTGCGATGGGGCAAGTTGTAACATATTACAGTTTGCGAGATTAATCTCGATTTGATTTGATTCAGGAATTAAAGTTTCTACTTTAAATATTAACATGCACCTTCAAAGATTTGATCTCTAGAAATCTAATAGTGGCTGAATTAATAATAATAATAATAAAAATTTTAAAAAATTAATTATTCCTGACTTGTATATCTGAAAAAGAAATTATATCTATCTGAAAAAGGAAAGATATAATTAATAAGATATGAAAACAATGCTTGTAGAAAAGGAAAGAAGGTTTAAGGGAAAAAAATCCCAATAAAAAAATAAAGGAAAATGAGAAGAATAGGATTTCGAACTAACATTCAAATACTAAAAATGAAGTTTTGTTTTGCTCTCAAAGATGTGTACAGCAACTTCGGCGATATATCATGTTATAACATATTACATAAACACCCCATGATGAATGAAATGCTTGTGTTATTTTGGGAGAGGCCATGTAATTTCCATTAGCGGTCAAATGATTGGGACGGTGTCTGGGCTGACATGCCTTAGTATCCCATGAGCACCATGCTGAGGAGGGAGGCGTTCAGCAACGAAATATTTAGTGCAAGACAAGACCGCATACATAACTTTTTTCATTTTTTTTTTTTTTGCGACATTGGAGTTTGAATTAGGAACACACAGACTCAAGCCTAGGCATGGCAAACTGGTAACTTGACCAGCAAATATATTTACAGAAAATGAGTTAAATGTTGAATTTGCAAAAATGTAAATAAAATTTAGTAGTAGTTTATAAATTACTTGTGTTAGCTGCAGTTCTAATAAAGACTGACATTTATGATGATTGGTTAAATAATTTTACTGTAAACCATTTAATATTATTTATTACTACCTTACTAAATCAAATTAAAATTAGAAATAAATATTAAGTTAACACCAAAGAATCAAAAAGAAAGATTAAATGAATCCGGCCCGAAGACTTTCTCAAGGGTCACCCTCAGGCAAGGATTCAAACCAGGGATTTTTTCTGTGAGGGGTCTGACTTTCGTCCAACAAACTGACCCCTCGTGACCCGAAAATCCCAGAAAATTGAGGTTTTGGAGATAAAATTAGTATCACAAGATTAAAACAAGTAAAAACATTTGCAAAAAACATTCCAAATAAGACCACAGCAAATCAAACCACAAAATACATGAAAATAGAACCAAAAAAGTAATATAAACAAAAGGCTAAATACTTACAAATTGAAAGTACAAATCCGAAGAAAACTACTTGAGGTTAAAACTAGCTATTGTAGATGCATTTCGTTAAACTAAACTAAATTTTAATTTTTCCACGTTTAAAGCTATATATGCCTACCACGTTTCGTCATAATGCATCGTCATCTTGAAGCGCCATCTTATCAGTTAAAACTCAAAGCTAACAAACTGGAGGAAGTCAGAAATTAAACAGACCCTCTCTTATTAAAACTTCTATATTGCAAAAGTTTTTGAGAAATTCGTTAATAGTTAAGTTTTTAATGAGATTGTTTGTTGCTAAAATATATATATCTTATATATATACCCTGGTTTGAATCTTTGCCTGAAGGTGACCCTTGAGAAAGTCTTCGGGCCGGATTCATTTAATCTTTCTTTTTGATTCTTTGGTGTTAACTTAATATTTATTTCTAATTTTAATTTGGTTAAGTTCATTTGTGTCTCTAATACAATGTATATTTTATATTTTATTATATAGATTCAGAAAATTTATATAGGTGTTTTTGCACATTGTTTATTTATGGATTGGTAGTTTCTTACCTTACTAAATGATATCAATTCCCAAATTACTTATGTAATTTAGTTAATAAAAGAATGGCAGTGAGAAAATAATTCTGAATATCGTTGTTTTTATTGTTACAATCTCCCTCTCGTTTGTTAAAATTTCCTCCATATCCGGAGCAAGTTGTAACAGCAAACAATTTTTGAAAAAAAAAGTCTGGTGTTAAAACCAACGAAACTGTAAAATCTTTTCTTGATGCATATTATGAATGTATAGATAAATAATAAAAGGAGTTATTATAATCTAAAAATTGCAAATACGCTTAAAAGTACAAGCATTTTTCCAAAAATCGTTAGAGTTAGCCCTTGTCTGTGCTAATTAGGTGTCCTGCCTTTAAAAGAATCATTGGAATTAAATCCCTTTTTTTCTTGCATTTCAGTTAGGAAAAGGACAAATACATCACGATATTACATTGATAAAACTGAATGCCCCCGTTACATACAACGACGGTATCCAGCCTGCTTGCTTGCCCCACCTGGGATGGGATGCGAGGGCTGGATGGGAGTGTTATGCTACTGGATGGGGCGAAACCAGAGGTAAGTCACGAAAATAACTCATATCTTTCATGACAAATTGATTAACTTTTAAATTACTGATAGATCAAATCTCAAATAACCTTTTAAAACGGAAATTTTGGCGAAGAAACAGAATGCTCACTTTCTATCGTCTCAAGACATGGGAAGATAATATTTGTGTTTTCACTTGATCTTTTGAAGGGTATATCTCCTTGTTTTGTCCTATTTATTATTATAATCATTTTTTATTGTAACTTTCCCTTCAGAAGCAAAATGAAGACTATTATGGCAGGAAGTTAAATATTTTGAAATTTGAAGCAGCTCTCCCTTCTGTAAATTACTATTATTACATTGACTTATATAAAGTATAGACTTACTGATCGTATATTTTCTTGTTCAAAACCCGATTTCACCTATGAAACTCTTGTAAGCAGGCACTGCTCTAGTAATATTTTTCGAGGTAAAATGCGTTTCCGTTATTGCAGAAGTTTGGGAAGAGATTTGCCGGCTCAGGTATCGTCATTGATTTCTGAATACGGGAAAAAATTAAACAGTTCATCCCAAAAGTTGCCCTGATGTTGTTTCAAAGCAGGATATAAATATAACCAAACTAAATTCTAATCTATCGAAAATTTGGATATCAAAAAGTTTCATCATAATTTTTATCAGAGAAACTAGGAAAAGCCAGCCTAAACTGAAAAAAATTTAGCGAAGAAAATTGAGGTGTTTTTGTCATAATTTTTATGGTGCTGAAATACAATACCTTTCCATTATTTAATAATCTTTTTGCTTTTGCTAAAGAGAAAAATTCATTGATAAACACCAAAACATTTCGTGCATTATATATCTTAATGCTAGATGCCATGGATTGATGCCGCAAAATTTAAATATCTGCAAATGCTGCCTTTCGTATCAATGTTCAAATCTTTTTGAAGCGTTGCATATTCTCTCCTGTGTTTCGACACCGATGTAGACATAGCTCATAATCTCTCATGTAGGCATAGTCATTGTCATCAACTTCATCATCGATTTCATTCACCTGACATTTTTTGAATAAACACTAAATATTCATTTATAGCAATAATAAAAGGTAGCCATAAAATAACTTTACTTGTTCGAAGATATCAGCAGTCAAAACTAATGAAATGAATAACGTCAGATTTTATTTGCAGCCTATGAAACTTATGGTAAAATGAACTCCATAATAAAAGTTGCTGATTTTATATATAAAGGCAAGATCAGTGCACTAGAAATGTAATCCTAATGTTTATAATAACCAAAAATTAGTTACTTTCTCCCGCACTCAGGAATGCGGAAAAATTGAATGATCTGAACGAAACTATGTTTGAATCCTAAATGCCATCATCAGTCACTGTACAGACTTTCCCTTAGGGGGTTTGTACCATCATCAATAGGGTCTAACCAAACTTACACCACTTCAACATATTCTAGAATGTCAATAGCCAACCACAACACCCCCGTACTTCTCATTCTCATATTTGATGTGTCTCCCTGTTCGTTTAATGCTTACAATAAAAGAATATTTTCAGAAAGTTAATTCATTTCTGATGAGCATTTTTTTTATCTCTTGGAACATTAATGGACTTTCGCATAATTGATTTTCTTCTCATCAGTTGTTAGCGTTGAATTTAGTGTTTTTGTTTCGTTAGCGTTGATTTCTATCCTAATAATAACCTATTTTTTTACCTCTATTTTGCGCGCTCGTGTGTGTGTGTGTGTGGATATGGGATAAGTTTTCACACATTAGTTTTCATGAAATTAGTTCACATGAAATTTGGTTTCATTCCACATATTAGTTTCATCTGCAGATGCCTTCAAACATGGGAAATTATTTTACAGCTATCGTGTACTTACTTTACGAGCAGTAAACTAGAAATCCACTTTTGCTCATGTCTTGTTCCATTAAAATATTGGGAAAAATCCTGAGGATTGACTTCCACAGCAAAATCAATATGAATGTCAATTAATGCTCTGGCAATAGATTTAATGCTTTTTCCTATGGTATTACATTATATATAGTCGTTATTTATAATGAATTAAAAGAAAGCAGGGATAGTTAAGTTGTTGTTATACGCAGAGAAAATAGAATAAAATTCGATAGAGAATACTTTTCTGATTATCCTATGTGTAGTGACTAGCATCCAATTATCTAGATGATTAATAGTGAATGGGTCTGGATGGACGATTTGGTAAGTATGCGAGGAACATGAGAAATGGAGTGAGAACTCAAATTGAACCCCCCCCCCACCTCAGGCCTAATGAGGCTCATTATAGGCATCGCCCCTTTTCTTAGAACTGGTAAGTAAAAGGCGAACATGTGGGTAATTGAGTTTTTGATTCGAACAAGAGCAAAATAGATTTGTTGAAAATGGGTGCATCGAACGACCCTGAGGCTGGATGGATAGGAGGAGTTGTTAGGTTCTAAAGCCGCTTTCCGACGACCTATGTCCGCCTTGAGTTTGTCACATTTTGCCTTTTTCCCACTCTCTAGTGGTTTTCCGGGATTCTTTGATGTCTGTTCAATTTACCGACAATTTGCAGGAAGTTCCCGACCAAAGCCAACAGGCGTGGTTGGTCCTACATTCGGTCAGTTCGCAGATTTATGATCAACTCCGTAAGGCCACAGCTCGTCGAAAGGGGCTTAGGACCTACTTCAGATAAAAGATAAATCTGTGAAAATATTATTTCAATAGCATTACGGCTGGAGTGGAAGTAGCTGGGATGGTAGAATAGACGCAATAGCGAATGGGGATGGAGATAGAGATAAATTTAATTTTAAACAACAACTCTAATCATTCACCTGCACGCACACCATTCTAAATATATAGAAAACAATTTAAAAATATTTTTAAATTATTTTTATAATGACAAACTGTTGACGTGACAAATTTTGAAAATTTCTCTTTATTACAATGTTATCTTTTTGGATAATGTGGAAATGGAAATGCTATGTTTTTAAAGAAATATTACACCTGGGAAAGATGGAAAATAACGTCCAGATCCTCCGACAATAGATAGTCGTTAAAAGTTGTTTTAACACATTAAGGACAGCAAAGAAATCTGTAAGGCATACGGCTGGGACCGCATGTTGTTGGACAAACTTTATAAGTTCTAAAATCATCATAACTTTGTTATTTATGAAGCAATACAGACGGGACGCGCAACACGAGAAAACTCGTGAGCGGTCCGTAACAGATGGGACGCGAAACACGAGAAAACTAGTGAGCGGTCCTTATGATTTCAGTCATCTGTAATATAAAGATTAAATAATTTTAAAATGTTATTCTTTTTTTCTCCAAAAAGCCATAATGCATGATAATCGTTGTAGTATTGTATGGAGACGTAATCAATTACTCTCTTACAACTAAAGATAGTTTAGTTTTTTCCCCTGCATTTTATTGACTGCTTCCGTTTCATTTTTAGGGTCTGGTTTCTCAGATGAACTCAAACAGACTCGACAGGTGATCCTTGACAAAGAAAATTGCACCCACAACGAACAAACACAGATTTGTGTTGAAAAGACTTACAATTCTCCGTGCCATGTAAGCTTTCTTTCTTTCTATATAAATGTATATATTCTAATCTTATACAAATAGATTTATATTTGTGTTGTACCATTTAGTGATCTATATTTTCTCTCTAAGACTCAGTGTTTTACATTTGCCACTTTTTTTAAAAACTTGCTGATTTCATATACTGTACACTCCCTAGTATCCGGCCTAACGTGGCGGAAGGACTGGCCGGATAACAAAAAAGCCGATTAGACCGGAATTGTATGAATTCATTTCTTTGCCCACCAATATCAGAAGGCAAAGTTTTTATACCAAAAACTCACTGTTATAAAAAGTATTTTAACACTTACTCAGTACTATGCCTTCCATTTATCTCAATGTGAATGCAGCCGTGGACCGTTGAATCATAGAGGCATTTTTCAATGACGTGTCGAGTTAAAATAGAAGTCTCTGTACTTGTAGTTTATATATGTTTATATACTGCACTGCACGTTTCAAGAATTTATTAGAGAAAAAATAAGTTAAAGGATATAAAATGTTCACATATTAACATAAATTCTGTAATACCCGACTTAAATGCAGGAAACATAAACAAAACATTAACGTAAATCGTAGGTCTGATTCTTAAGAAAATTGACTCAAACTGATTTGATTTTTCATTGATAAATGATTACACAGATATGAAAAGGTAACCCTAAGATAAGAGTCAAATCTTGCAGTTTTTAGGTTTTGAAAAAGTTTTTAATGTATGGCTTAATAGACGCATTGCCTTCCTCATTTAATTACAATAAAAGAAAACTAGGCTGGAGAGTCGTGAACCGGATACTCGGGAGTGTACTGTACTTAAAGATAGAATTTTGCAAATGATTTATCATTAAATTCCTGCTGGGCTACAGAAAATTTGTATACTTGTGTGTTCTCGATGTCTCTATTTATATATATTTATAGACTTTTCATTATTTTTTATTCAATCAATATGATTAAATTTTAATTCCATATGTAATGTTACATTTGATACTGATTTTGGAAAAAAATGTTGATTTCATAATTCCATTATTTTTATAACAATGAATTATAAATAAAAATATTATTTCTAGAATATTAACAAACAATTATTTAAAAAGTACTTTATTATTAATAAATTTTGAACAATTAGGTAATTTGATTTGTAAAAATATTGAATTAATATATTTTTTTTACTTGTACGAAAGTAATTAATTAAAGGAATTTAATGAACAATTTGCTAATTTTAATTCAAAATTAAAATTTTAAAATTAATTTTTGTGCTTTTATTAGATTTAAATAGAGTTATTCTGTAATGTTTGAAAGGAAAAATAACAAAATTATGCAGTGTAAGATTAATGTCATTTTTTTAGTATTTATGTATATTGGAACCAATACGATTTTATTCTATTCTAACACTTCCATTTAAATAGTTTCTTCATAAATTAAATATTTGAACTAATCGTCAAATCAAATATTTAACAAAATATCTAATATTTTAACTAATTCTACTCCATTTTGAGACTAAAGATAAACAAATAAACACCAAAGATAAAATGTTCTTTGCATTGCTGAAAGAACTGCAGTTTTCAAAATGAGTAATAAATACAATTATGAAATAAAAATCAACGGAAAACAGTAAGGACTAAATTATAATATTGTTTTGTCCAAAAATTAGTTGCCGTATTATTATAAATAGTCTGTTAACGAGTCTAGAGTCTCTCTGAGGCAGATTACAATTGATTAAAATTTTTGTGGTAAAAATTACACACAGTTAAATTATTGTTGATTTTCAACTGCTCAACTGTGCCGCGTTTAGTATCATATTCCTCATTTCACTTTCACGGGCACAAACTTTTTATTTTTCTATCTGAAAACGATGTTACGGACATATAAATTTAAAAAAAACATTATAATAGTGCTGCAATCTATGTCTTTATTAAATACTAAAAATACATTTTTCAGATAAATCATCAAAAGATTACCGCTTGGCTAAAAAAAAAGGGGGGATTTTAATAAGAAAACCTAGTTTTTCAAAGATTTGAAATAAGGTCATGATCCTTCATTAAAGTTATGAGAAATCAAATCCGATTCTAAACACTTGGTTATTGTTTTCGTTAAATTAATTTATCAACTCTTTACAGGGTGACAGTGGCGGCCCATTGGTGTGCAAACTTGCTGGACAGTGGTTCGTAATGGGTGCTACCAGCTTTGGAACTCACAGCAACTTCATGAGCGGTTTGTGCGGCGTGCCGAACGCCAAAGTCGTCTATTCCAAAGTTGCAGACAAAGGAGACTGGATCAGGAAACTGATGAATATGTATGGTTAGACAACTAATTGAAAGAAAATGAAATTATTCAAAGTACAAATAATAGTTGCTTATATACAGAGAGAAAACTCTCACATTACAAGATGAAAAATTATTGTGCTGTACCTTTGCATCTAAATAAAAACATCTAAGCTGAGAAAAAAAAACTTTTAATTTTTAGTGTGAATTTTCAATTATTTGTATTCAAACGATTAGCGAATGAACCACCCAAAAATTTCTTCAGAGTTTTCCAAGAACAATAATTTATCAAATATACATGATCGTGCGTAACTTTCGCACTTTCACCCCCCCCCCTCCCCTTTCCATCAACCTGGTTTCGTCTTCTACTGGATAGTTGAAATTAAATATTCAAAGAAACTTTTATACAAAATAATAAAGTTTATTGTTGTGAACATAATTTTTGTTCATAGAATTTCATACCAAAATGCAGTTTTATCTCGATTTTTTTATTTTTCATATTTAACAGTTCTTACAAAAATATTTTCAGATTTAATAACATCGGAAAAGAATTTTTAATTAGAATATTAAAGAATTATTTAAAAAATTGTTTTCACAATGCGTTCCATTTAGTTGCCGGGAAATTTTTCCTTGGATTTCGTCATTTTTTTTAAATAATATTTCTATTTTACATAAATTCCAGTGAAGTTTTCATGGTTGTAATGAAATTCACATAATTTTCATTGTTTTATCAAATCGTGGCAGATTTTCTCTTATTGAAAGTTATAGGAAAGATTCTGCTTATTATCATCGCAATTTACTTGAGGAATTAAATTACGTAATATATATATATATATAGCAGAATTTTTAAAAAATGAATCAGAAAGGTAGATGTGCACAGAGTGTCGATTGATGCAATAAGTGATAAAAATAATTATATCCTTTCCTTATCAGTAATAATCACGATTTTATGAAGACAATAAAAAATTAGACCTCCATAGACCTCAATTAAAAAGGGATATTGTCTATCTTTGAAGAAAATTGATGAAAATGATGAAAATTGTTCAGATTCAGAAGTTTCATATATTTAACGAAAATGAGAATCCTTTATTACTTTTATTTCGTCATTGTAGATTTTTTCATATTCAAGTTTTATATTCAGGAACCATTATTGTGTCATCCATAAAATTGAAGGCATCACTTTTTAAAATATATTTTCAACTTTATATCAGAATTTTTTTTTTCATGATTCTATAATCCACTCGGCTATGATTGATTTATCCCATACTACTTTGAAAACTCTGGAAAATAAATAATTTGTATTGCAATAAAATTAAATCCTAGATTTCAAAAACTTTTCCAACATTGTTTCAGACAAGTGATTTTATATTCGTAGAAATAATAATATTTTTCTAGAATTATATTTAAATTGATTTTATATACATAGGGATAATAATTTTCTTCTAGAGTTATATTTAAGAATTGAAGAGGCCAATTTATAGTCGAGTGTATACGTTATTAACATTTCATGATAGAAACTGTATAATAATTTAATGTATTTCTAAAACAAAATATTGCCATCATTGCTATCTAATAACAAGTATCAAATAGTTAATTTCATTTCGGTAGATTTAAATTAAATTCATTTCGACAACAAACCTCCAAAATTTATTTAAACATACAGATTGGCGAAATTAAACACAGAAAAAGCATATTTTTACGATGTCATTGGAATTAGGCCAGCTTGATTAAAGTGTTTAACCAAGTGGTTTACAATATCTTAAAAGATATTAAATATAATGATTATTTATAATTGCTTCTAAAATTTCTTAATTATTCTTCTAATTTTAAAAATTCTAATTATTCTTCTGTTTTATACTAGCATCTAAAAATTAAAAAAAAAGGGAAGAAAAAAATAGACTTCTGTTTTAAGACATCTTAACACATATATAAAAAAAACATTTTTTTAATTTCAATTCTACAAAGTTAATTTCAATTCTAGATACTGATAGAGAAATTCAAATAAGAAATAAATACTGATAGAGAAATCCATTGTAATTTTTCTAATTATAATGATATATTGCGCCAAAGAAAAAAAATCGTGCCAAAACATTTTAAGATAAACGCTATGAAAATACAATGTATCCAGCTTGTAATAAGCAAACATTAAACCAAGTACATGTATTCTTTTTCTTTTCTAGATTTTTTTTTCTCTTGGTAGAAGGAAAAAAATCCGTAGCAAAAGGAAGCTTTAAAATAGGATTGTTTTCTTCAGTTTATAATTTTTTTTCTTTATTGTTGTGCATGTTTTCTTACTTTTCTATTTGCCTGAAATTTATCTTTTAGCTTGGAATTTCTTAAATAATTAATTTTTAAATGTAAGGAATTAAAATATTTTTAATTTGTTAATATCGTTTGAAAGTAATTAAGTGAGTAAGGTAAAACTAGAGCCTGAAAAATTCTAGACTGAATTTTTTCCCGCAGATTTTTTTAGTAATTCAAATAGAATAATTTGAAATTAAGGAAAAATTAAAAGCACAGAAATACGACTCTCTTTGGAGTGGTTAAAATAAATCGAATGAAATAGTTGTAAATTGAGGGTAACTTCAATAATAATTATAAATTGAGGGTAAATTAATAATAATTATAAATTCATCAAAATCATGTCTCAAAAGTTGTGACCAATACATTTAAATCCTGCAGGCTTTTGATTTCGATTTTTCAGAGAATTTTATTTCGAAATTTTTAAGTACCCATAAGCGAGTGAAATATGGTAATTACTTAAGTAAATTAGTTATGATACAATTATATAATTTTTTTTTATTATTCTTGTTGATTTATGAGACATTTCAATTTAACTGGGTTACCTTAGCAAGAGCAGAATTTCGATTCAGCAACTTTTTCCTGATTTCTAAAAAAGAATTTTAAAAGCAGAACATAAACGTCCTACTGAAAAGATACAGATAATTTAATACAATTCATCTAATACAAACTTTAAGAATAAAAGCATTACTGAACAGTATTCATATAAAGCTAAGAGTTGACTATAGAGAAACAAGATGTTTTAAGGGCAGATATTGCTATTAATAGCAACTATAATCAAGAAGTTCATATCAACATGATATATTAGGGCTGTTCAACAAAAAATTATCATAATTTTTTAGGACAATTAACAAAATCAACGGAAATTAAATTGATATTGCATGTGTAAGGGGATAAATTAAAAATAGATTGCTCATGGTTATGACGTCATTGCTATGACCTTGGCAACCAGGCAAGTATTCGTTCTTTTACTTTCGCCTATGCCAAAGAATAGTTGTGGTACGTAACAAAGACATTGCAATTTTTTTTTTCTTTTATCTTAAAAACCCTTTAAAACCCTCTGATTGCGTAATATTTTAAAATCACAATTTAGATGCGTTCTTTGCAAATACGTTCAAATGTTTTTCAAACAAAGTGAACTGATACTATGTTACACTATAATAATATAATGTAATAAAAATCTGTTATCGTAAAAATAAACATTCTAAACTGCGAAAAACGTGGGATGCAATAGAAAATGAGCTTTTTGCCAACCCGCAGAAATCGTGGGATAAGCAGCTGAAGGGTTAACTGAAGCTTATATAATACAACACGAAACATATAAGGAATTTGTTTTGCCTCCTAGCACAGTTAGGAGCTGTTTAAAATGTTTAAAGAGAGAAGATACTTGTTAAAATCAAATTGGTTTATTTTCTTCTATTTCCATGTGACACCTACGAGTGAGGAGAGGAATAGCGTTCAATAGTCATAAATGGAATACGTTAAAAGTACATGCTTGTTAAAATCAATTGATTTATTTTCTATTTCCATGTGGCACTAACGAATGGGAAGAGGAATAGTGTTCAATAGTCATAAATGGAATACGCTAAAAATAGAGAAAGTACATACTTGTCCCAATCAATTGGTTTATTTTCTTCTATTTCCATGTGACACCTACGAGTGAGGAGAGGAATAGCGTTCAATAGTCATAAATGGAATACGTTAAAAGTACATGCTTGTTAAAATCAATTGATTTATTTTCTATTTCCATGTGGCACTAACGAATGGGAAGAGGAATAGTGTTCAATAGTCATAAATGGAATACGCTAAAAATAGAGAAAGTACATACTTGTCCCAATCAATTGGTTTATTTTCTTCTATTTCCATGTGACACCTACGAGTGAGGAGAGGAATAGCGTTCAATAGTCATAAATGGAATACGTTAAAAGTACATGCTTGTTAAAATCAATTGATTTATTTTCTATTTCCATGTGGCACTAACGAATGGGAAGAGGAATAGTGTTCAATAGTCATAAATGGAATACGCTAAAAATAGAGAAAGTACATACTTGTCCCAATCAATTGATTTATTTTCTTCTATTTCCATGTGACACCTACGAGTGAGGAGAGGAATAGCGTTCAATAGTCATAAATGGAATATGTTAAAAGTACATGCTTGTTAAAATCAATTGATTTATTTTCTATTTCCATGTGGCACTAACGAATGGGAAGAGGAATAGTGTTCAATAGTCATAAATGGAATACGCTAAAAATAGAGAAAGTACATACTTGTCCCAATCAATTGGTTTATTTTCTTTTGTTTCTAAACTGCGAAACATTCTAAGTTTCCTGCGAAACATTCTAAGTTCCCACTCAAAAATTTGTTTGAGTGGGAAGAGGAATAGCGTTCAATAGTCATGAAATGAATATGCGTCCAATAGAATGGGACAGTATTGTAGTATATTAATTTTACCAATATCATTTCACGATATACGGAAGCTCCAGTATTCTTCATGAAAAATGTCTAAATCCAGTACATGGATGATGTGTTCTTAAATAAACTTCTCAGCACAAATCAATACAAATATTTAAATTAAAAAATATATTTTATTTGAAATTTAAAATATTACCATTATTATATTACCGCTTTTTCAAACACTTTGTTTTTGAAAGGCAAATATCATGTCAACCTAGTTATTTACAAAAGATGAATTTTCTTAACTGACTCGCACACCTTACATTCCATTAAGAACATTCCGCAATGCGCTTCCCCCTCTTTGGATTGAGATACATTCGAAACATAAATCGATTAATGAATAATAAATTGATTTAGCAATATTGATACGATAAATCTGTTGTAGCCGCAAAGTTATCCAAGTCGAGAGAATAATGTTGAGGGTATTGGATCATAGGTGATCGTTCTCTGATTCAGGTCTAAATTACGATCTGTGAATGTGAATGAAATGTAAGAATGAAGTCCCCCCTGTGAAAAGGACTGTGAAGCATGTATAGATAATACATGCTCTTGGTCCTGGATGGCGCTACTGAAACAAGGGACGCTAAAAGTCGGCTTAAAATCGCTGGTGAGCTTGTCTATGGCAAGTGCCACGAGCAACAACAACAACAATATTGATACAAAAATACTTTTCACGTTTTTTATTTTAAAGCGAAATTGCAATTTATTTCTCATATTAATTTTTTTTTTGAAAAAAAATGAAATTTATAAGTAAAAACATTCAAATTAAACAAATCACCCAAGTTTTTTTTAGTAACTGATAAGTCTTGAACAGAGATAAATTAGTTGAACATTAGGCCTAAATGGCTACTAAAATTCTGATTAAATTTATTTACTTGGATTAGAAATTTGCTGGAGCAAAAGTGAAGAAATTAAACTGTAATGGATGGAATCAGGAGTATATATGCATGTGTCTAATCTATACTTATAATAAAGCTCAATGTGTGTGTGTGTGTGTGTTGGCGCTCTACAGGCCAGGTCATTTGACATACAGCTACCAAATTTGGTACATGTATACCTTAGAGGTCGGGAATGTGCACCTGGGGTCCCTTTTTTTTGAATTTTTAATTAGAATTTTGATTATTAATTAAAAACTAACTTTCCCGCCAAAAGAATCTTCCATTTTCCCCACCGCCAACTTTTCCGCCAAAAAAATCTTCCATTTTCTCCACCGCCAAATGAGTAAGACTTCAGCTTTTTTTTCTCCCAACAGTAATAAGGCTAGGGTTAACATTTTTCGGCGGATTATTTCAAACGATTCTGTTTATTTTCTTAATGTTTTATGCATTTAAAATTAAACATTGTTAATTAATCCATGTTTCAGATTCATTCTGAAGTACTTTTGAATTAAAATAACACAGAATAAAGGAAATTAAATATGTATAATCTGAATAGCGTTACCCCAACTGGCGTAGAAAAATTCACGCATTTGCGTTACCCAACTGGCGAAGAAAATTCACGCATGCGCATTGTTTTCTGACTGTTTCCATGACAACCAACGGATGATTTAAATTATTTTTAGGTTAGTTGCATGCTTTTGTAAGTAAATCGTATTTATGTTAGTTATATATTTTTTTGTATATGCTTACAGTTTTAAATACATCATTTCTTAAGTAGTTTTTTTAAACCTGTTTTCGACTGATTATTTTAAACGATTCATTTTATTTTCTTAGTGTTTGATGCATTTAAAATTAAACATTGTTAATGAATCGATCTGTTCATGATGAATCTGAGAAAATTTTGTTGACAAATTCTTGAGATATTACATAAATTAAGAAAAATATTCTTTAGTGCCCATAAAGTTTAAACGCTCAGTGACTCTGTTATCAGTAATCATATTATAAAAAAATGCTTTGTTTCAGTAAAAAATATTATTATATTAATTGCAGATTAATTCTTTCCATTTTAATTTAAAGCATAAATTCTAAGATAGGTAACAGAAAATTAGAGAGTTACATATTACGTTATGACTGAAGGCCTTTATAATATTATGAGTGAATTATATGAATATCAAAATTTGAAGTTTTAAAATATTTTGCTGAAGAATCTATTAAAGTTGGAATTGCATAAAATATTTAATTATTAAAATTTTAACGAACATTAAGATTGGCGAACCGGCTGGTCGCCAAAGGCGGCTAGTCTATAATAAAGGGGAAAGTGAATGCGTCTCTTTGATGGAACTCCAAAAACCACATCATTTGATTTAAAACTACAAACTCGAACGATATTTTGAAAAAAGGGAATGTGCACAAAGGGGAGATTTTTTTGGAAAGTTCAATTAGAATTTTAATTAATTACAATTAAACAAGATTTTGAGGTGTTTTTTTTTTCAATATAACTACTGAAAAAAAAATCTACTTCTGCTTCGTCACCATTTTGAACCTCAAAAAATTATATTTTTATTAAAAACTAACCGTCTTTTACGACCATCTTGTTCGGAATTAATGCTCACTGGAGTTTTCAATTAAATATTTTACGTAATTTGCTCCCTCAATAGCTCCTTCAAGAAATATTTTTAAATTTCAAATTTTGATGGTCATATAACTCGTATATTATAGACTCCTTAAACCTTTCTGTTCTTTGTAATATGTATGAATGTGTATTATGTATGAATAATATGCATTATATATTAATAACTTTAACAGTCTAGACAACTTTTTAAAATATTTTAATAAGTTTAAAAAATAAAATATGTATAAATATTTTTCAATTCTGTCCACAATGTACCCTTTTAGACATGAATGGGTGATGTTTTTTTTCTCCTGTCTTTCTATTCGTATCGAATTTTATTATTTTTAAAGGATTTTTGATGTTCTGAATTCGAATGTAGCGATCATTTTGGCTTAGACATAGAGGTCACCACAAGCGGTGTCCATTGTATTTTTAATGGTTAATGGATATTTAAATTTATTACTGAGAAAAGCTGCTTTAAAATTTGAAACACACATTTAAGTTGCCATTCGTAATGTGTAATTAACCCTTTGACTGCACATTTATTTGAAACGACTTTTGTTTTTGCAGCGCATTTAATTTTTTGAACATTTGCAGGCAGTAGCTTTTATGTAAGAATTCATTTATTTCTTATTATTCAAAATATATACTACTACATGATATTGAGGTAAGCTAATTAGAATTATAAAAAAAAAATATTTAAACAAATACGGAACGTTCAAATATGTCAAATGTACCCAAAGGGTTAACTTTCTATCCTTATCAAAAAAATTTTTTAATAATATATATAAAAAAATTAGTTTCCTGCCATTTATAAAAATAGGTTAGAACAATCTGCAATTTTTCGAATAACGTGGGATTTTTTAATTTTTCGATGCTACAGATTACTCAATCTAAATTAAATATATATATATATATATATATATATATATCGACACTGTAGAGATTTCAAGCATTGTAATATTTTATTTAAGGAAACTGACATCAAAAATATTATATAGGGGGTCCCCAAAATAAAAAACAAGCTCTAATTTCCTTAAATATTGCACTTAAGCATATATTTACAAAGTTTAATTAAATAAGATGAGAAGTTATATGAAAAAAAAATGGCTTCTGTTGAGAGAGATAATAAAAATTTTACAAAATGCCGTACAGAAAATTCCGTAGAAGGAGATAATAAAAAATAAAGCGTTAATTCATTTATGGGCATATAAAATTTCAGATTTCCATATACAAAATTTTCAGAAATATGTCAATTTTTATATGCAGAAGGACTGACCGAAAATTTGGAAGAAAACATATATTTCAGATGTGCACATTTATTCAATAAAGAAAAATTGTCATACATAAATGAATGTCAAGTATTACCTCATGTAATCATCGAGAAAATTTATTAATCAGGCGTAAAATCGTCAGCTGCAACATTAACTTTATAAAAAAGGCAAGAGAAATTTGAGAAATTTTAATAGGAATCCTGAAGCAGGATCTTTACTTCCCCACACAGGAGCGGGTTGGATGAGGTGTTTTATGGGAAATGTAAAAATTAATATTTTTTTTTTTATCTTCATGCTAATATACGAAAAATCGGTCTAAAACTCGACAGTCCAGAACCGAAAGCCTAAAGAGAATTTTAACGTAATAACTAGCATCCATACAATATCTGGGAAGTAAATGAACTTGTACAAGAGTTACATGGACAACTGTATGATAGATTATCAAAATTTTATAATCGAACCCCATCTTAGGAGAAATCAAAACCTTTTATTCTGATAAATGCACTTTTCACAGATGAATATTGCTTTAATTAGGATAGAAATGTTAATTTTCAAAATTGTAAATTTTAGAATGGAAAATATCCATTCTTCATATAAAAGGTCAAGCAACAATAGCAACTTTCTACAAATGTGCAGTGTTTCACTTTTAGAAACTCGTTCGTTAGTCCCATCTTGCACAACAGTATAATGAACAGTTTTAACAATAAATTGCCAGCTAGTCTTGATTGCCATTCTGTTTGAGCTAACGGATTATGGTTTCTCCTCCCCCACCGTCAACAGAAACCAAAATATTTCCCTGCACTTGGGTACCATATTTAATAAAAATTTGTAACTGGAAGGAAATGTTAAAAATTGCAATTAATAAAATAATTAATAAATGTTAAAAATTGCAATAGTTAAGTATATAAACCACTTCAACACACACACACACACACACACACACACACACACACACACACACACACACACACACACACACACACACACACACACACACACACACACACAGATATATATATATATATATATGATATATATATATGTGTGTGTGTGTGTGTGTAGTATTAGTAGTATTAGTGTGTAGTAGTAGTGTGTGTGTATTAACTTAGATTAAGAGAGATTATTGCAAACACACACACATATATAGGTGTGTGTTTGCAATAATCTCTCTTAATCTAAATTCTAATTAATTACCTAATTTTATCTTAATTTAACCCATATTAATTTCATTCTAAAATGTTCTCTTATTTACTGATCCAATTCCACCTTTTATTTAATTATTTTTAACTTTTTTTTTTTTTTATAAAACTAAATTTAGCTGGTCCTGAGAGGAGGAATAAAATGCCCTAATGCTTACAACATTTTTAAAAAGATGCCTAAATTGGCACATGTCGAAGAAATTTCTATCAAAATTTCCTTGTATAAACCAATGAAGGAAAAATATGTTTTTCTTTTTCTCTCTTCTGTTCTAGATTAATTTCAATATCTATCTTAAATCCATATAAAACAGATGTATCGAAATTTGTACAATGAAATAGGATTAATCGTTGCACAATCTGTATGAATTAAATCTTAATATGTGCTGAATGTATTATATATATGAAATGTATTATAAAATATGAGTATAATGCAATGTAATATATAATAGCAAATGCTATTATATATATTATTTACTGATTAATTGCTATAATATATTTCTATACTATGAAAGATTCATTCACGAATATAATTAAATAATTTAAATCAATTATTTTTCTTTTATGAAAAAATTAATTTTTGAATACTCTATTTGGGATGCATTGAATTGTAATGAGAAAGTACTGCTACAATTGTACATATACCTTTACTTCTTGTTTTTGCAGCGCAAAATTTTAAATACTCTGATAACGCTTGCTTAAAATTAAATGGACTGAAAAAAACATTCTTTACAAAAAATTAATAAATAAAATTTTAAAAAAATATTTAATTAGAATGAAAAAATTGCAGAAAAATTTTTTGTGTTTCGAGCTCCCATATTCGCTCATGAGCATAATGGTCGAATATGGGAGCAGAACTATTAAGTATTATGCTGCCATCTAGCGAGACACATGGGAAATGAAAGTTAATTAAGAGCTTTGTACCTCGGCTATAGATTAAAAGTACCACAAACTGAGTGATTGATGTAATTTAAACTTTCTCTCTCGACAATTGAATAAGAGCCATATTTTTTCAATATGCATTGAAAATAAAAAATTTATACTTGATAATTCTTATTTTATTTTAAAATCGTGACAGAAATTAGGAATGCTAAGCAAAAAGTAATTTTCCCTTTTTCAAGAAACGATGATTAAATTCTGTATGAATAAAATAATTCAGTTATAGAAGAAATAACTTTGATAAAACTATCATTTCAGGAGGGAAATTGAATTAAATGATAATTATGTTTTTACTTCTGTCTGAACGATAGAATCAATATCCGTGCATCTTATAGTTCGTTGATAATAAATAGTTTTGAGTTAAAAAGTTCTTCTAAAATCATCCTTATTGCTCCTCTCATTACTAAAACAAATTAAAAATGATTGTGCAATTGATATTAATGAGATTCTTTATTTTTTATATGCAATACTTAATGTTTCGTTGAATTCTGGTTAATTTTATTTTTCCATTTCTAATGTTTTGAAAATTATTAATGGCGAAGCCATTACTTAGAAAAAGAAATTAACGCTATAAAAAATATGCGGTTATATTTGAATAGCTAAATCACGTCTGGTTTTTTTCTCTGATTTCCATATTAGGTAGATTTTTATAGAAAGATTACATATTGCAATGGTTCTCATGTATATAATATTGCGAATAATGTTTTGCCTATGTTGTGAACAGGATTAGTGGAGTAATTTTGTTTGGTAATATTGTTTATATTGTTAGAAATGTAAAAATCTCGGACGAGTTCGTAAATGGCCATCTAACTCAAAGAAGGAGAGGGAATATAAGAGGTTCAAATTTTCATTTCGCTATAATTTTCTTGATATTGAAGATAGAAAAAATAAATCCAAATAGCCGAATTAGCGCTTCATTAAGTACTTAAGTAAGTTTACTTTTGTATTTAAAGCGTTTTCGATAATTGCGATATCTTTCTAACATCGACAATTTATTTTGCTAGATAGTAATTTAGATGAAAGGCCTTCCAGCTCATAGAAAAGAAATTTTTTTTATTTTATTATTTCCTTTTAGTTATAATCAATATATTTTAAGCACAGGCAATACTTTCAGTACTTTTATTGGAAGAAATAAAAAATATGCATAAATATGCGCAATAATTAACCAATGGGACTGGTCTCTCCGAAACTTTCTGGCATATTCTTCAACCTCCCTTCTTCCGCATAAAATTGTAGAACTTGGATAACGCCTCAAAAAATTACATGCCACTGGTGAACGATAGTTATGAAATATAGATTTAGCATTTATATAGAAATGAGATATAGCATTTTTATTGAATCTATTGCGATAATATGTATTTTGGAAGCATTTTTGCCGCCTGATTAAAACTAAAATTTGATGCAAAACTGCAGATGTAGTCACAATATAACATACCGAATTTCATTGATTTAAGTCATTGTGTTTACATGTATGTGGAAATACAGACCGACAGACGGTCAATCATTTGACGGATTTAGTTAAAAATTAAGTATATATGTTTCAGATGCTAATCCTGTGTACCAAATTTTGTATACTTTTCTCATTGGGCTTTGTGATTATTGAGTTCACGTGTACTCGAACTTCAAGCCAGACTTTCTATGAATGGAAATAGAAATCTGGATAGAAATGATGATAGAAATCTAATAGATAGAATGATAATGATGATAGAAATCTAATAGATAGAATGATAATGATGATAGAAATCTAATAGATAGAATGATAATGATGATAAAAATCTAATAGAATGATAATAATGACAGAAATCTAATAGATAGAATGATAATGATGATAGAAATCTAATAGATAGAATGATAATGATGGTAGAAATCTAATAGATGGAATGATAATGATGATAGAAATCTAATAGATAGAAATATAGATAGAAATCTACAGAAATATAATATAGATAGAAATCTAATAGATAGAAATATAGATAGAAATCTATAGAAATATAATAGAGATAGAAATCTATATTGATAGAAATCTAATTCAATAAATTTATTTGTACTTTCATGTGCCAAATTCCAGCCATCTAGATCAAAGCGTTTTTGTGTTATCATGTTCACAGGCAGATAATCTTAATACCAAAAATTATTTCTCGGACTGAAGGAGATCTGAAACGTAGAATTTCATCAACCTCGAGTTCGAATTTTTTGATTCTTACTTCCTCTGTAGAATTTTTTGATACAATATTTTCTTTATGCTTCGTATAAGAGAAAGTAAAGATGTATGTAAAAAATTTTGTTCACTTTGATCATGAGATAAATGCAATAAATACACAGATAAATGATTGTGAAATTTTTATTCAATGTCCATGGCTTCATTAAAAAAATAATATTAATTGAAGTTCCATTTCTTTTAGTCTTGAATTGTAGTGAAGAGAGTCAGTTTCGAAGAAGACGTTCTTCTGTAAAGGATTTTTGTCAATAAACTGATGTAAATTTGAATTTTCAATTTAATGATAATGTGCCATATGCCATTCATTTATTTCCATAGTTTTTGATACCTATATTTACATGCATCCAGACACAATTTCAAAAACGATTCTATTTTTTAAATTTCAGGGAAGTTTAAAATTTGGATATTCATTTTAATCTTGAAGTCTAAATTTTAGATATTTAATGTGTTATCTCTATGTATGCTTTGTACATAGGAAAAACCAAGGTGACTTACGTCTATGTATGCTTTGTACATAGGAAAAACCAAAGGTGACTTATCTCTATGTATGCTTTGTACATAGGAAAAACCAAGGTGACTTATCTATACGTATGCTTTGTACATAGGAAAGACCAAGGTGACTTATCTCTATGTATGCTTTGTACATAGGAAAAACCAAAAGTGACTTATCTCTATGTATGCTTTGTACAAAGGAAAAACCAAGGTGACTTATCTCTATGTATGCTTTGTACATAGGAAAAACCAAGGTCACTTATCTCTATGTATACTTTGTACATAGGAAAAACCAAGGTGACTTATTTCTATGTATGCTTTGTACATAGGAAAAATCAAGGTGACTTATCCGTAAAAGATTTTTTTTTTCAATTTATGTGATAGATCACAATGTCATAAAGTGATCTTTTAGTGATTATAAAAGAATTTTATTTACATTTTGAAAAATTATTGTAATGGTTTTGTAATTCCAAGTAAGCGTTCCTTTTTTTCGTTCTTGTGCGTCTGAACTTTACTTTTGATGCAATGAGGAATTAAAATATTTTTCAGTTTTCAACATATATCAAATTATAACATGACATAAAATGATTTAAATAATCTCAATTCAAAGTGGGTAAATTTTTAGATAAGAAAAATTCAAGTCAGTGAGAGATAACTTATCACAAACACTTCACGAAATAAGAATTTACTTAAGCACACTTTGATATTTATTGCAGTTTTGCAGTTTTCAGCCGACAGTATAATTTTAGGTTGGGATCAACTTTTTAAACTGAAAATATTCATCATTACAGAAACCCAAATAATCAACTTGGATAGTTGAAATAACAAACCTGCGCCATGATTGTTCATACGATGTCTAGTGTTTTGATTATTCATTTTTATATAAAAACAACTATTTAAAACTTCTTAAATTTTTCTTAAAAGAAATTTTAAACTAATTTAAGTGTTTTCGCCCTTGCACGTCACCTAATCCCCAGGAAGACTTGGACATGGATGGTTGCATTAAATATATTTATGTCACGATCCCACAAAATATAAATTTAGCATGAGGACATTTGACATTCTTAAAACCAGACTTATATGATGCTGATAATCGAAACATTCGACAAATATTTTTAAAAATCAAGCATTCTACAAATTAATTATACGAAGGAAAGCGCTTAATTAAAGGGACTTTTCCAATTTCTCTTTCCAAGGATTTGTAACACTGCTAATATCCAATACTGAATTAGTGTAGTCGGTAACATTTCTATGTAACATGTCCCTCTTAGTTACGCTTAGTCGTTGGAGTGTATTAGACTGTTAAATATGGACGCTCCATTGTTCATCTGCACCAAGAAAGAAATGAGGGCAGTGATTCACGTTTTGTTTGCAGAAGGTGTTAAACCTGCGGGAACAACTATCATCACTAGAAGTTGAGAAATTTAAACATCAACCATCACCTAGTAAAATAATACTAAAACTATACTGAGGCATGGAAGGCGTAGTAGCCGTTCATTTCACCTCAATAAGCGAAACTGTGAGCATTGAGAACTATTGGGATGAGTTGCAAACTATTGAATCAGATCAAATGTCATGAAAAACTGGAAAAGGTGACATCCTGTAGCAAGACAACGCTAGGCCATATTCTGCCCACGAGCGGCCAAAACAACAGAGTTGGGATACGAAGTACTGGAAAACCCGCCATATAGTTCAGACCTGGATCCAAGCGATTTTCATATATTTAGACCATTGAAAAAAGCGTTTTTGGGAAGAAGATTTGAAATCAATGAAGACGTCATATATGCTGTATAAAACCGGTTACATATAACAACCTAAAAACTGTTTTTTCGATGGAATAGAAAAACTTGTGAAACGTTGGGAAAAGTGTGTTGAAGTCCAGGGTGGTTATGTTAATTGTAAGTAATGGTTATGTATTACTGTATTTTTCAATTTGTTTATTTAGATATTTCTCTTTTTCCTCCCATGAAGAAAGGAGAAAGAAGGGACCTTTTTTCTTTTCTCGTGGGGTGAAAAAAAAAAAAAAAAGAGGTAGAAAGCAGGGATATTTTAAAAATTTGCTGATAATTTTTGTATTAATAATAAAAAAAGTAATTTTTCTGAATATATTATAAGTGCATAATCTTAGTGAAATGTTTCTAAATATCTCTAATTAAAATTTAAAATAAACACAAATGAAGGAAATGCTTCATTTTTATAAGCTTTAATAATAATTAATCAATCCCTTTTCTTTAACAAAGTAACGGAAATTAGCAACTTTTTGTTTAGTATGTAAAGCAGTCAAAAATATTTCCTTCAGAATATACTACTTGTAAATGTTGTATGAAATAACATATTCTTCGTAAAGTTTGAGACAAGAGAAACTAAATACATTAAAGATGGCTGTGAGAATTTAAGTGATAAGTAATAACACAAATGGTAGTAATAATCTGTTGTAAAAAAAATATGTGTCCATTTCCTGCTTTATTGAATGTGGGAGAATTTAAAGCAAGAAAGAAATCGTTGATTTCATTTCAAACTGTTTGACTTTAGATCAATTTTATTAAATAAAAGATATAATTCACGAATTTTATTCTAAGGCATTTGAAGCTTTGAATTTGCAAAATTATTCCAATAACTTTGAAAAAGTGAATCAGAATCACAATTTTGGATGGTCAAAGGAATGAAAATATTGTTTTCAATAAAATATTTTATAATTTGTAACAATATAGATCTTTATCATTTGTTAAAATTTATAACTCCGAATGTGTGAATCAATATTTCATTGGATAAAGTGATATTTAATAAACAAATTATTGCCATATGCATTGGATTATATCAGTAGTTAAGTGAGAAAAGTCGTGATTAAATGTTTAAACTATGTAACTTCGTAGTAAGTGAACAAAAAGAAAGAATAATTGTAATAAAATTCCAAAGATTTAAATTTACTGTGGCGTTCTTTACTATCAGAAGAGTTAAGCGTATTTTATTCTTAACGCATTTATTATTGTAAAAATGTATTGCTGGTTAAGATATCATATTTCTTCAACTTTGTTGTTAAGATCATTTAAAATTAAATGATAAGGTAAACACGATTGATGTAAATGCAAACCTCAGCATACATTTTTATCTATTTAAAGAGAAGCTTGGAGTAATAGAGCTCTGATATAACCTTGGAATGACATCTGTAGAATTTCTGAATAATATCAAATCCTTGTGAGAAAAAGTTCACCTGGTACACAACTTTTTCTTAAAGCTCGCTAGATCATTTGCTTCGGCTAGCATAACTTGGAACAAATTCAAACAGTTATGTTTGAGTCGGGGATCTTCTGCTTTGCAACAGCATTGGCTTTGCTGGTCTCTATAGCAAGTAAGAATGATATCTTTCCGTTTAAAAAAAATTTAATTAGTTTA